>NC_053035.3:497020599-497330881 GCF_002575655.3 Aegilops tauschii subsp. strangulata | reverse complement strand
GGTTTTACCAACTTTTTGTAGTAAGTGTTATAATCCCAATCTTGAGTACTGATAACTCCTTCCATATCGTGCCGGTTTATGATAAAACCGTGTCGGGTTGTGATAAACACCGGATTAACCATATATAATACTGGTGACTTTGAGTCAAAACCAGATCGGGCTGATAGTCTCCGGATTATAATTTGATTGAATACTGTCAACTTGTAGTTGACGGCCTAACCGGGTTGATAAACACCGGTTTAAAAACGTCACAAATCTTATGAAAACAAAGAAAACTCAGCAAAAGGCAAATAAAGGTCTGTTGTAGTCGAGGCTTTTCACGGGCTGCCAGGCCCCAAATTTGATCAAGAGGTGTTGCTATGGTTCGGGTTCGACCAAGCCCCCAAGTGATGCTGTGGCATTACGCTAATCAAGAGGTGTTGCTATGGTTCGTGTTCGACCAAGCCCCCAAGTGATGCTGTGGCATTACGCCGATCAAGAGGCGTTGCTATGGTTCGGGTTCGACCAAGCCCCCAAGTGATGCTGTGGCATTACGCCGATCAAGAGGCGTAGCTATGGTTCGGATATGACCAAGCCCCCAAGTGATGCTGTGTCATTGCGCCGATCAAGAGGTGTAGCTATGGTTCGGATACGACCAAGCCCCCATGTGATCAATAATATGATAAGCCAATAAGGCATGATACCCATGTTGAACCGTGCCTCATGGAAGCAGGTCCTCTTTGGCACCCTTTAACTTTTTGCAAGAGATAAATTCTTTTGAACCGGGATTTTGAACCGGATATTGAGAGCTTCAAAGCTTTGTGGGAGACATCTTTCCCTTGAACCGGATTTTAAACCGGAATCTTCATTTTCAGTCGGAAATATTCTAACGGCCTTTAAACTCGAACTTGTGAGAAGTTAATTCCTTTTTGAACCGGACATTTTCAAACCAGATTTGAGAGCTTCAGAGCTTTGTGGGAGAACAGATTTCCCTTGAACCGGATTGTAAACCAGATATTTGAGAGCTTCAGAGCTTTGTGGGAGAACAGGTTTCCCTTGAACCGGATTGTAAATCGGATATTTGAGAGCTTCAGTGAGACTGACTTCCCTTGAGCCGGATTTTAAACCAGGATCCTTTCTGATGACCCGGAACTTCTTCATTGAGCCAGGATTTTGTAACTGTCATATACTTTCTAAGTCGGGAATTTTCTGACGGCCTTTAAATTTTCATCAATATAACAGTAGCCACCGGGACCGGGTTATCTGTCCCTCCATCGTCCTGTGGTTCTTTAAATTTGCTGAAACTGGCAAAATTTGCTGAATGATGTCATCGTAGCCCTCGAGTCTCAAAGGTGACTCGAGGAGTTGTTGAGATTCTCCATATTTTGACCGTGATATAAACCGGCATAACTTGTATATCATTGGTGTTGATAGCACGATGTGAATCCATAGAAGGTTGAGGTGACTGCGGCGGGTTATAAATGATCCCGTATGAGCCGTGTCAGCAACTCGGCCAATGGTTCCTTCCAACTGGCGATTTGAAGTTAACCAAACTGCAGTGGTGGCGACTTGTGCGCCTGCCCATTGAGCCATCCAGTGCAAACGGTGGTTGATGATAATTGGCCTCCAATTTGAAAGAAAACCGGGCTACCCAAGCTGCGACTTGCTCATACCCAATAAACAGCTCATGCAGATAGGTGCGGCCCGGTATGCTGATGTAGACCAGGCCGCGAGAAACGGACAGCAAAGACGACTGCAGCATCAGAGGCAGCTCGGACCCAGGCGAGTCGCCACCGCTCTTGCAGTGAATAATTGTTCTGCGTAAACAATATCGCAAGCCGGAGTAATTTGTTTTTTTAATGTATTAATAAAAATTGATTGGACAGATTTCACCTTGATATGTTAGGCCAGAAATTATTCACCGCGGAGTTGATGATCTCCATGGGTGAGTCGGCCGCGGGAGCAGACGAATGAACCGGCCGCGGCGTTGTAAGCCGGTGCGAACGGGGAGAGTCGGTAGCGGCGTTGTAAGCCGGTGCGGACGAGAGAGTCGGCCGTATGTTGATGTAGACCGGACTGCGGGGGACGGCGGCATGTGCGCGCTTATTGGGCAATTCGCGCGGTCCTGACGAGTTGATGCAGACTGGACCATGGGAACGGCGGCGTGCACACATGTCTGTCAAGCAACGTGACATGGACGAATGCTAGTGCATGCACTCCGTATCCGCGGTATAATGACATAAAAAATTTATCCTATGTAAAAATATTACAGGGCAAAGTAATTGTTCTTTGACAAAAAAGATAAATGTTAATAAAATAAATTTAGATGGATATCACCTGATGTTTGTGAATGACAGATGATCTGTACGTGGACACTGATTAACCTCTATCTGATCTGATGTGGCCTTTGCCTCACGTAGCTTTCTCTTAACTTTCTTTTTCCTTTCTTTTGATTTCCATTATGGTGAATCAGCGTGTTAATATAGATCGGACTGTTGGAGTGGTGGCGTGCGCGCGTCCATTGGCGAGGGAGTCAGCCGCGGTGTTGGAGACCAACGCGCACGGGCGCAGGCTGACGAATCGGCCACGGCAGTGGTCATTTAAAAAACCGGCGCAGGCGCGAGAGTTGGCCACGACATGTAAACCGGCGTAGGCGCGAGAGTCGGCCACAATGTTTAAACCGGTGCGAGCCTCATGTCTTATGGCATGACGTTACTTTCGTAGTGTACTTTGTCCTGCATAAAATACATTAAAAGACAGAGTAATTGTTCTTTAACAAAAACAATGTGTTAATGAAACAGACTTTAAATGAATATCACCTGATTTGTTCGCATGATCGATGATCCATAAGTAATATCCATAGATAATTTTTTCAATACGGCTGTTCCCCCAGGACCATTGTCCTCATGGAGATATTCCCCACAGGAGTGTATCCAACGGATTGTACTTCACACTTTAGTGAAACACTGAACTCCCTTTGATCCTTGTATCCCTGCCACTTTACTTTTCTTCCAACTAGCCTCCCTCTTATCTTTTTCCTCAACTGACAAGGGAGCGTGCAGGAGCAGAGGCGAGGCCAGCCCGGCGCCTGTGGCGGCAAAACTGCAGTACGTGGCAGCGGGGTTAACCCGGGCGGTCGCTGTGAGCCGGTCGGAGCGGGGACGCCGCGAAGATGATGATTAAGGCCGGTCTCCGAAACAGCACCAGGCCGGGATAGCGGAAGCGGGCGTTGCAGTCAACCCGGGTCGGGGCCGTATCCGAGCTGGGTAGCTACTCTTTTTTTTTCTTCAACGCGGCCGAACAAGCCTGTTTAGATCGGTTTCCTTCCTCTGCTCTGTATACCAACTTTTTGCAACTGGCAATATGCCTTGGAGGACGTAATAGTAGATGGTAAAAACAAAGGTTGGACCAATACTCTGTGCTTTCACACGTCATAGTAGATAACGGAGTAGTAATTGACGACTTGATTTTGGTCTCCATGATGAATCAATCACCGGTCAAATCTGAAGCCGTGGCGGAAGAAGACAAACAGATGCCTTTGAGACTTGTATCTGCAACTTGCAACCACAACTCTCGCCTCTCGGATACATCTTCGACTTGCAATTGCGGGGCACACCTGACGCAATCCTAATTTCACTGCTTCCGTTACCTCTCGTCATGGAGATACTGCTTCTTTCAATCCGCATGTAGTGTAACTTTTAATGACACGCCAGCGGTCGTTCGTGCGGCGGGTCACCACTGTTGCCGATGAAGACCGGATCAATAAAAATTTGGAATCAGCCGATCGCGAGCTTCCTGATCCCTGAGAGAGATCCCTTCAAGAACTCACCATCGTGCGCAGGCCCCACGGTGGGCGCCAACTGTCGTGGAATTGTCACGGCAGATGTCCTAGGGTGAGGACTTAGTCGTGAGGCCAACGCATCTATGTGGTAGCTTGAGAGGGGTTGAGCGGAATCGAGAGACGCAATATAAGACAAGGGTTTAGACAGCTTCGGGCCCCGGGAAACATCATCCGGTAATAGCCCTACATGCTGTTTGAGGCTAGGTCTCATTATGATCACGAGAGAGTCACCGGTAAACCGGCTCTTTGTGTCTAGCCCTAGAGATTGTTTCTTCTTGCTTCTGTCCCTCTTTGGGGAGCCCTGCCCCTCCTTATATATGTTGAAGGGGCGGGTTACATGTGGAGTCCTATTAGGATTAGGATTAGTCTATCTCTAATACAAACCGGATACAAGTCTAGGTCTTAACTCCTTGTAAAACAAATATTCCTCACGCCTTTCCTCTTAAACTGGCCCACCATAGTATGAAACGGCCTTCATGAACCGCTCGTTGGGCCACCGGGTCTTGTCGCTCCTCTGACCCGCCTGCCGGATTACCAATGAATCGTAAACCGCCCGGTCCAAATGGGTCGCCAGTGAATCGTTAAGTCTCAGTCGGGTCTCAAGTAAACCGCCAAGTCCGGTAGGGTTATACTTCCAGCCGGTTTACGCCGCGGGGTATATCCCCGACAGATGGTCTTATTGGTTTCGGGGATATAGGGGAAGAGTGAGAGGGGGGTAGCTAGAAGGAGATTGTTAAGTGTGAGTGTGTGTTTTGCCCATCCAGGCGGAAGTTATGTGCACACAAGAAGAGAACGATTCGATGTGGCGTTAGGGTTGAGGGTAATTAACTACGTATGGAGACATAGAGACTTCAACGTGCATGTGTGAGAGGTATACATGTATACGTGGGATGTGTGTGTGCGCGCGCGCATGATCGAGATAAAAGAAAGAAGACATAAGTCATAAGCTAAGATCAACGACATGGGAGAGACGGATCGGTATGACAATATGCATGCATGCGAGAATGCAGGGAAGAAGGCCCCACAATTGAGCATGTGTTTTTGTCTTTAAGAGATAGTGGCGTGGGCTCGAGCATGCATCTATGTCGAGCAGAGGGAGTGAGGCACAACGATTGTGCAAAAGAGATCAACCTATAAATGAAAGAAGGTTGATGGAGAAACAGATAAATAGAAAGATAAAATGCTAGCTAGTGTGCGTTAGAGATAGGAGTCGAGTGGATCAGAAGGCTGAGTTATGGGTGTGGGTGTGAGAGAGATGAAGAAAGGGTGCATGTGACTCACATACAAACAAATATCGGAGAGAAATGAGATCCCGAGAGACGGAGTTTTGTGTCTGCGAGAGAGAAAGATATTTCAAAACGAGAGTGATAGCTAGAGAAACATATGAGGGAACGCAAGATATCTCTAGGGAGAGAGAGTGTGTGTGAGCGACATACAAGAGAACAGTGGAGAAATATGAGACCCTGGGAGACAGAGTTTGTGTTTGTGTGTGAGAAAGAGATATTTAAGAGGAAGAGTCGTAGGTTCTCATACTTAAGGAGAGAAAGACATCTCTGTATGAGGGGTGTGCGAGTGGCACACAGGGGAATAGTAGAGAGAAATGAGACCCCGGAAGACAAAGTTTTGTGTTTGTGTGAGAGAAAGAGATTCCACATGGAGAATCATAGTTAGAGACACATAGCAGGGAGCGAGATATACTTAGAGAGAGATAGAGTGATGAAGGTCGAGGGAGAGAGTACCGTCAGTGTGTTACGAAGATAAAAGATCATTGTCGACATACAGGTAGCACGAGAGATACCCGAGAGACGATGAACGCGTATAGGTCTAGAGAGATAGTCCTATATAAGCATGAGTGATAGTTATATGAGACGAATATCTGGATTAAATGGGATTCAAATATTTAAACTGGAGATCACGACATCGATAATATCATAACGCAAATTGGTGTATCAAACATGCATATTCATTTGAATTTGGGGACACGTGTATTGTTATATAGTTTATCAATATTGGTGATCCATAGATTCTTTAATTAGAAACAATGCATGGTTTATATGCAATTAATGTCTAAACGGGATTACACTATATGTTGCGTGTGTGAAACACATTATACATGTTTGAGAAGTAAAAAAACCACATGAAACACACATTAATTGGAGACAGTTAGCGAGGAATGCATACATTGGATTTCAACATAAAGTGGTTTCAAATATTTGAAAATCCAAATTGATGGATACAACCTTATGAATCTGAGATCATGCCATTTGTAAACCATATTTATGTATAAAGGGTGTTGTGCTTTTGAAAGTATGTATACAAAAATGATGTATATAGAATTTTATTCCAATCAAAAATGGATCCCGCCCGAAAAATATATAATACAAACGGGATTCGAATTGAGTTGGCACGGTAAATGTGCACTCTGCAAAATTTGAACGAAGCGGGGAAAGTCGCAGTAACCGCCCGAAACCAAAATCTGCGAGATGGAAATTACTACTGCCTATCCCCGCCACGCAAAGCCTATCTGCTCGATTTCTATAGGTTTCGATAGGGGTAGGTTTGTAATTTCACTCAAACGTGACATAACCGCCTCTCACCTGGATTCATACACGGCGGGCGCCAAAACATAGTGTGTCCTCAGCCGAAATCGACTCCCTCCCCGATTCATACACGGTGGGCGCCAAAAACAAACTCTCGTCGGCAAATATTTGGTGTATGCGAGATTACCGTCCTATGCCCAACCGACTAATATTGCTGTGATGTACGAAATTTGAAACGGGGGCTAAGTTTGTAAATTTCCTTGCATTTGAGACAACCGCGCCCTGAAGACATGGTTCCCCCCTTCCTCTCCACCTCCATTTCCCCATTCGTACTCCGTGGGCGCCAAAACACCCTCTCGACCCCAGCCTCCTCCGTCCGCCACCCCATCCACTGTCGTCCTCCTCCACCATGCCGGAGCTGATACCCCGACGCCACCGTCCATTACATGAGATCGACCTCTCTCATCCACGGCTTCGGACCGGGATCCTTGCATCCTGTCCTCTCGCTTCATCCCCGCTGTCGTCCACCTTGCCGGCGTCGCTCCTACGACCGTCTCGTCCACCGCACCCTGCCGCCACCGTCTACCCTCCTAGATCTGCTTCCACGCCGCCGACAGCCATCGCTGTCACAGCACCGTCGAATTCTCAGCACATGCATACACGGCACCGCACCAGAGGCGGTACTCTTTCGTATCTGCTCAACTTATTTATCGCAGCAAGAAAATAGATCGCCACTGCTTTACTCTGATTTCTTGTCCGTCACTTACTTGCTAGTTGAAAGCAAACATTGGTTGCGAAGTTGCCTTTGTCCGGTTTGCACCTTCAGATCCGCCATGGCACGCTCAACACTATACTCCTAATGCTTATGGTTTTCCCCTTTTATATTCCACACTAGTTAAATCACAGTAGACTAAATTTCAAAATTGGGTCAGTCGATTTTTCAGAGCTCGCCGGAGTTCGCCGGTGCGAACGAAGGGGCTCGAGTGGGGACTTTGGTTGTGGGGGGGTGGTGGGGCCTTGCCGAATGAAGAAAACTCGACGCGGGTGGGGCGGGGGTGGGGGTGGGGGTGGCGGAGGAACACAGGCGGTGGGGGCCGGTGGTCCGGCCGGCGGCCCGTGCGGTGTTCTGTATGGGAAGAATCAGAGACGAGGAAGAAGAAGGGTTAGGAGACGTAGGATCTTCATCCAACCGCCTGAAATGGTCGACTGACCCAAATGACAAAAGTCACGCGACTTGCATGCAGACATGCCTTTATATTCAGTACCATCATCGTACCTGCTTAGCACTGCTCCTGAATCCATCAAGCTAAACAACGTGCCAGTCATAATTCCAAACTTGTTGCTCAAGTACGAATCTGATATGATGCTGATATTACTAAAACAGATAACATTTAATTGGTCAGCTAATATTCCTACTTTACTTTCGAAAAAGCACGTGCACCACATATAGAGAGACAGCACGGAGTTGCTTTCTTAATGCGCTCTGGTTCATCATGTGTGGGCACTGCGCAACGAACATTTTATTATCCAAAATCTGCTTGCTCTTTTTTAGCATGTTCCTCTTCTGTTCTTCTTTAATAAGTACTCTCTCCATTCATAAATACAAGTCTTTGTATAGATTCCACCATGGACTACATATGGAGCAAAATGAGTGAATCTACACTCTAAAATGTATCTGGATACATCTGTATGTGATCCATAGTGGAAATCTCTACCAAGACTTATATTTTGGAACGGATGGAGTATGATAGTAGTACAGTATGTTCCTTGTAGTGAAGATGAGTAGGGACATTTGCAGTGTAGAGGTCTATACGGTCGGTTGGTATGGACACTTTGAACTCTTCGGGCCTCTTTGATTCGTAGGATTTTGTAAACATGGGAATAGGATTTGTAGTGGCCTGCCCACTTGAATCCTATAAGAATAGCAAGGAAATGTGGGGAGCTGTGTCGCCTTTGAGAGTTACACTGATATTAACAGTACCGCACCTTCAGTTGAAGAGAGTTGGTATCCGAAGCCTTTCTAGCCGTTCCGGCAATACTAGCACATATATTCCAGCAAGTTCCACTTTGCTGATTTTACTCTGATGCTTATGGTTTTCCCGTTATATCTACACTATGATCTATGTAGCTGCTTTGTGTCGCACTAGCAGCAGTCCACTCTTGAAGCTAAACACTGCAATGACTTACAAAATTGGCACCAAGGCATTGAGTGCCATTCTGGATGAAATGAAACTCATACGCTCCCCACCTGTTGACTCTTGTTCAGAATATGATCCTAATGACTCTTGTTCAAAATTGCCACATATAGAGAGACAGCACGGAATTGCATTTCTTTGGGCGCTGTGATTCATCATGAGTGGGCAACCAACATTGTGTGAAATTAAGCGGAACCTCAAGAATATGCTTCATCTTCTGTTCTTTAACATGTTCCTCTTTTGTTATTCTGTATTTAGTACGTACAGTATGTTCCTTGTCAGGAAGGGGAGCAGGGACATCTGCAGTCAACAGCTGATAGAGCTGGCATGTACTTGATCGATAGGCTTTCAATTACTAGCCGCAATACAACACCGTATTTTCAAGCCAGATCCACTTTCCCAATTTATATATCGTGGTTATGGTGTACCCCTTTTATGTACACTATGATCTTCCTAGTTGTTGTGTGCTCTTGTTATCATGGTTTGGCAATAAACTCTCTATACAGTATATTTTGAACCTATCATCTGCCAACTATCCTTACTTCTGGAGCCTATTTTTTGTGTACTTGTGCCAGATTATGTAAATGCACGCATCATATTACAGCACACATGAGCTCTCTCATCAGAATCCAGTGAGAGCACACAAGTGTTTACAGGGGCGCCCCTATATTAGAATGTCCTCTGCATTACAAAGATAATCTCACAACTATTTATGTTTTCATGGTTCTCAGATATTATACGTAATTACAGTGAATATCAGAATTCGCGCATCAGAAGAATATTGTGGAACACTGCAATGACTTACAAAATTGGCACCAAGGCATTGAGTGCCATTATGGATGCAATGAAACTCATACGCTCCCCACCTGTATATTCTTGTCCAGAATATGATCCTAATGACTATTCTAACCTCGAGGAGTCAAAGGCAGATGGCCTGTCATGTTCACCCATCAAGGTGCCTGCTCTAATTTGGCAAGGTTTTATTGATTGCGCGTATCTTGCATATGTTGTCTTGCATTTATTCTACTTTGTTGCACCGCCATCTGCTTAGTTTACTCATCATATATGTCGAGATGCCATGCCCATCCATTATCAATACATATTCCATCTGTCATCATACCATGTTTTTCCAATCAAATGTTGTTCTTGTGCATCAAACATCAAAAAGGAAGAGGGTGATTGCCGAACCTGAAGGAGCACCAGCAAAGTCCTTGAAAAACGTGGTTGTGTCAGAGAAATCAGACAGCACCCCACTTATATTGGTTGTACAACTAGTGACACAAAACGTAGGGCCGACTCCAGCAAACTGTACCCATACTTCACTGGCCACACCACTAGCCCTACCACACAGGACCTCCACTCCAGCAAAAGTATCCGATTTCAGTTGCCATAGCACCAGCTGTACCACAGAAAAATCCCACTCCAGCAAAAAAAAGTACAGCAAGTCCATCGGCCGAAAACCTATCCCAACTGCAGAGACGGCCAATTCCTGCAGATTGGAACCCCATTCCAGTTATTCCCAGTTTAAAAGGCAATGCTTTCAATATTCTTAGGGACTACGTGCATATATTCCCATCATTGGAAGATTATAGTGAAGACAAACACCATTTTCACATCTTCCTGTCCCACTTACGTGTAAGTGCTATTGTTCATGGTGATTATTTTCCTGTTTTCTTCTGATTGAACAAATCAATGATTTACATTACATTGTTGTAAGTAGGCGAGGGTCAATCTGGATAGTCATGACGAGCAAAGCTTGCTTGCGCTTTTCAAGGAAGCATTGCAGCAGTATTGGTGTTACCTGAGGAAATCACACTTTGATGGCAAGTCTATAAACGAATTTCTGGTGAAGTCTCCTATGCTAAATTTAGAAGACATTGAATGGAAAAACCTTGTTATGCACTGGTCTCATTCCGAGGATGAGGTACTGTCTATGATATCGCATGACAATTTGAACTTCTACTTTTCTGCATGTGCCTTACGGATCTTTTTTGCAGGAAATCTGCTCGAAAAATAATTCCGGTTTGAAAAGAACGATAGGATATCGCAAATATGCTTCCCGCTGCTTTGCTCTTGTTAGTACTTGTTGTCCTGTATCACTGTACTTGCATACATACCTGGTTCATTATGTGACAGCAGTATGCATGATAGCTTTATCAATTGTTCGCTCCAAATTATCTGATCTGTATGAATGGTTACATTATTGTAGAATATATCCAATGCCAATGAAATTTTTTAGCTCTGCATTGTTCTTGTAAGTACATGCTGTCCTTTATCAGTGTACTTATATTGACAGGTAGTTGTTCATGTACCATCACTCTGCAGCTTATTTTCCTTTGCCCTCCATTTTCTACACATAAGATCTATATTTACTCTTACCATAAGGTTGGATAACACCGATGGTACTGAAGAAGTTTAACTCTGCATTGCTCTTGGCTGTACCTTTTGCCTGTATCGCTGTACTTACATTTATAGCTACTTGGTTATGTAGCATCACTCTTCATCTTATCTTAAATATTCTCCATTTTTTCTTATATTGTCACATCTATATTTACTCTTAACAAAATGTAGAATAAAGGCAATGCTTATGAAGAAGATTCTCTGGTAAACTTCTTGAATTGCCCCCCCCCCCCCATCAGCATGGACAAGGGCTTTATAGAGCCTGCCTTCACCAATAATGTAAGTTTGTCCTTCTCAAGCCTTCAAACTTTGTTGTGTATATTTGGTTAGGCATGACTGCAATAGCTGTTTATTTTTGGTGTTTGCATCAAATTGCATGTTTAAAGTTTATTATGTACTCCAGTTCATAAAAAAAAGTTTGTCCTTCTCAATTTAAGTTTTCAGTTGTACAACCAAGGTCCTTCTTCATACCATGTAAATTAAACTATACAGAGCAAGTGATCTTATTTTGCCAATCTGAAATGGGATAAATTGACAGCACACTAACCATTGATACTTATGAGTTCTTGATCTATAATCCAGTGGTGTCGTGAAGCTGCCAACTCCTTCACAATGTCATTTCCTGCCATGTCTTGACCTGAACAATACCATATTGTGTTAATGTTATTTTAAACTATGTCACTTTATTCTTCAGTAAGAAATGTGATGAATTGTCAGCACTGATACTTATATGTGCAAAACCTATCATCTGTCTGCTTGTTTATCTTTCAGAGTGAGGAGGATATAAGTGTCAAACAAGTGCAGTCTCACCAGCTTGCTCAGCTGCTTGCGCTGCAGCTCCCGAGCAGGGCTAACCTTTCTTGAACTCTATTGAAGTGTTGTCGGTTTTGTATATTATTTTGTCGGCGTGTTTAGTTGCACTGTGGTGATCTTTGATGCCCAGTGTATGTAATCTGCTGTCTGCTTGTGCTTTATTATCATAGTGGCGAACTTTGATGCCCAGTGGATGTAATATGCCGTAATTTCTTTATTGTATAGTCTAGGTTTTTTTCTTATTCACGATGCTGCAGTTATTTTACTGTATATATATCATGTCTTCGCAGTAAACCGGCCAAACCGTAAAATTACGGTACATAATCGGGCCATCATGCAAATCACCATGTATGATCCGCATCATGGGCCCCGTCATCTTGGTCCATTAATAGGCCTAAATGTAAACTGGCCCACTAGTAGATTAGGGCCTTTAATAGGCCGAGTAAACCGCCGGCCCTATTTTCCCAAGACAACTCAATGGGCCTTTAGGAGGCTGAAAAGTAGGTTGGGCCTGAAACATGCCGAACAGCTCACGGCCCGGCAGCAGGCCGAAATAGACCCCGGCCCATGAATGTGCCAATCAAATCATGGGCTTATAACAGGACAAAATTGTCTCGGTCCTTGTTTGGCCCAATCAAATTATCGGATGCGAGCAGGCCGGATGCAAACCGGGCCGTAGTTAGGCCCAACTATATGACGGGCTTTTAACAGGCCGAAACTAATATAGGGCCAAAATGTTAAACGGGCCCTTAACAGGCCGAAACTAATATCAGGTCGAATTACTAAATGGGCCTTTAGCAAGTGGGCCCAAAAGCATAGCGTCCAGTTGATGGGCCAAATCTGATATGGGCCATAATTTAGCCCAAAGCCTCTTAAAGGGTCGGACCTGATCTGGGCCGTAATTTGGCCCAGAACGTGGTAGGCTTTTAACGGGCCGGATCTCATATGGGCCATTATTAGGCCCGGAACGTGGCAGGCCATTAATGGACCGGATCAAATAGGGGCCGGCATTTGGCCCAAAACATGGCAGCGAGTTAATGGGCCGGCCTACTAGGGTCCACAAAATCTTGTGGGCCTACAGCTGGGCCGGCCCATTAATGTCGGCGAAATCTCGTGGGCCTTTAGCTGGGCCGACCCATTATGGTCCACAAAAATCTTGTGGGCCTTCACCTGGGTCGGCCCATTATGGCCCGCAAAATCTTGTGGGCCTTTAGCTGGGCCGGCCCATTATGGTCTGCAAAATCTTGTGGGCCTTTAGTTGGGCCGGCCCATTTAAACTTTATGGGCCACTTTTGGGCTGGTCCACGTGTTAACATATCATAGGCGCATCTCGCCCATTGGATGAGTGACACCTGTGCCAACGTGGAGCTGACACGTGTTTCCTACAGCCAATGCTGATTTTACACGTGGAAAATCCCCATTGGTCCGGGCTTTTAACGGGTTATCGGATCCAAAACCGGACCCGTTAGCTTAACGGCGTTCCGTTACGGTGGATGCCACGTGTCGGTCACCCTTGACGAAAGCACTTCTGTGATGCGCGATTTATTGTCATGGAAGTGGACACTTCCGTGATGATAATTTTGGTAATGTCATGGAACACTTCTACGACAGCACAGGTATGACTATCTTGATTCTATCATAAATTTGTCATGGATGTACATGCATGACAGAAAACGTGACCTACTGTGACAAACACGTACCATCACGGAATTGTATTTTTTTGTAGTGAGTTCTGGTGGCCGATGACGGTCGAACACCTTGGCAAATTTGTCTGGCAGCCTCTGCGATGAGGATTAAAGCCAAATATTGAAATTTCAAACAACCAAACCGACTTGAGTCAGTTTGGGTGTTTCAAGTTTCAACACTTAGCTTTCAATCGTCATCTCAGAGGCTGCCAGACAAATTTGCGATGGTGTTCGACCGCCATCGACGCCGAGAACTGTTGATGTAGGACGCGGGACCCCTGAGTCACTTGTGGGATGTGGATGTAGTATTTGACACCGACGTCCACATGTATCTCGCACTGACGATACTTGCTATTTAGGGTACCATCGACACCGAGGAACCCCCTAACCCGCTCGTCCCCGGGTAAACTAAATTAGCATGCGTTCAATAAGCAAAACTACATCATCTCTTGCGTCCGTACATCATCGAATATTATCACTAATACATCTCGAATAGTATCATACATATAGCATCGCTAATCCAGCTATAACCGTAGTGAACGACGGGTATCGGCGCGGGCGGTGGACACCCAAAGAGAAGGAACCATCACAGGATCATAGCTCCAGTGAGATCCCTGAAGAACCTGCCAGGTATTGTCGAACCTGCCCTCTAACGCAACCATGTAGCGATGGACGTGCTCGTCCTCCTCGCTGACACAGTGACATACCACCTCCGCGGTGTCCGAAAGCCTCAGCACCGTCACTGGCCCACGCGACCGCGGCCAAACAAGGTTCGGGTCAACGACGGGCTGGCTCCTCACCAAGCTGCGCCCCAGAAGGTAGAACCTCCTAGTACCAGCCTGGAGGAGCCCAGTCTCGGACATGTCCCCTCTAATCAAGCAAGCCTCCTCCGCCGAGTCGACGACGAGGATGCGGGATAGGCATCATCGACGTCGATCCGGGAATAAATGCTTGAACTAAAAAAAATAACAACAAATTTCACATGTTCAAAATAAACCAGAAACTTAACCTAAATTAAACTACACTAAACCTAAACTAAACTAACTAAACTAAACTAACTAAATTAAACCTAAACTAAACTAGAAAGTTAACCTAAACTAAATTAAACTAAACCTAAAGTAAACTAACTAAACTAAATTAAACTAAACCTAAACTAAATTATACTAAACCTAATTAAACTAAATCTAAAAAAACAGAAACAATAGAAGAAAAGGTCTCACCTTGGAGCGGCCGGGGCAGCGAGGCGGCGCGGCGGGTCGGCGGCGCGGCCGGGCCGTGGCGGGCTGACGCGGAGGGGCGGGTCGGCCGAGGTGGGGCCGGCGTGGCCTGGCGGGGCGGTGAGGAGGCCAGCGTCGCGCGCGGACGGGGTGGGGCGGCCGGGGCGGCGAGGCGGCGCGGACGGGACGGCGCGGACCGGGCGGCGCGGACGGGACGGCGCAGACCGGGCAGCGCGGATAGGACGGGACGGCCGGGGTGGCGAGGCGGGCCGGGGCGGCCGGAGGGGCCCAGCGCGGCGGGGCGGGGCGGCCGGGGCGGAGAGGCGGCCCGGGGCTGCGCGGGGCGGGGCGGCGGCGCGGGGTTGGGATGAGGGGAGGGAGAGAGAGGGGTAGGGCGAGGGCGTTTTGTTAGATAGGGCACAGCTCTTTGCCGTTCGCTAGTAGACGGCAAAGAGCCTAGCTAACGGACGTTAGTTTGGCCACTTTCTTTTCCGTCTGCTAGCGGACGGCAAAGTTTCTTTGCCATCAGCTAGCGGACGGCAAAGAAAGTGGCCGTTAGCTGCCTCTCGCTAGCGGCCCACTCTGCCTTTTTGCCGTCTTTGCCGTCAGCTAGCTGACGGCAAACACTTTCTTTGTCGTTAGCTGCTTCTTTGCCATCAATTTTCTTTAAGCTAATGGCAAAGACCCTCTTTGCCATCAGCTAGCTGACGGCAAAGAACCGGCTGACGGCAAAGTTCCTGATTCCAGTAGTGAAGTATCCTCGACGACCATGAGAAAGGCGGTCTGCAAAGTATCCTCTCTCGAAAGATAGGACGACTCATCAGACATGAGGGGGGAGGAGTCCTCAACGATCATCTGAAACTGACTGTTATAAAACTTGTGAACTTTGCATGATGTTTTCCACTAATCCATTGCTCATATGCATATTTACAGAAACGATGGACAGAGACTTAGAAAAAAAATAGTTGTTGGGGGATATAATCTGCGACGGAGGTGATATCACCTTGTCGTTTCTCAACGACGCCAATGGTAAGGAAGGTGAGGATGACGGCTCCGGTGATCCAATGGAGGAGGAAGGAGATCATGACGGCTCGGGTGTCCAAATGGAGGAGGAAGGAGATCATGAGGGCTCCGGTGACCGAATGGAGGAGGGAGCCTTAACTGTTGCAAAGTCCGACGAGGTATATATATGTATATTAATTAAGCCTCTGCTGACTAGATGCATTAATTGTTTTTTTATGTACATATATTAACGCTTCTTTCTTCTTTTAGCCCTCTGGATTGAGCCAAACTTTGGCAAGGAGACGAGGCCCGAAGAAAAGGTTGGGCCAGGATGAAAGGTTCACGATCAAAGTAGTCACTCGAGATGGCCAACCGATTGCTCTCACATGGAGCAAGGACACATTTATACATCAGTGCGGAGTTGTTGTTAGGGACAGCGTCTCGATCAGCATCCAAGAATGGAATAAGAAGAAGCACCCTGAAGTTTCTTATGTCCAGGATAGACAGAAAGATGATCTTTGGAGCTCGTTGATGATAAATTTCAGCCTACCGCCAGAGGCGGATCCGAATAAGGTCAAGGTGTTTGCTCTTAAGAAGATGGCAGAACTATTCAAGAACTGGAAGAAAGATTTGAAGACAAAGTTTGTCGACAAAGACAAGACTCCAAAATTCACTGGTCAATATGAGAAGATCAAAGACCATTGGCCCGCATTTGTGGCCTACAAGAAATCGGAGAAGGCTCAACAAAGGTCACAGATAAATAAACAAAATTCTGCAACGAAGAAGTATCACCATGTTAAGGGGTCAGCTGGCTACAGCAAAGCCCAGCCTACGTGGGACTGATACGTCTATTTTGCATCATGTTTTCTTACTATTATTTATGATTTTCTATGCATAATAATGCTTTTTTGGAGTAATTCTAATGCCTTTTCTCCCATAATTTGCAAGGTACACACAAAGAGGAGAATTCCGGCAGCTGGAAATCTGGACTTGGGAAAGCTACGTCAGGCTACCTATTCTGCACAACTCCAAACAGGCTGAAACTCCATGGAGAATTTTTATGGAATATATGATAAATATTGGAGCAAATAAGTACCAGAGGGGGCCCACCGGGTGGGCACAACCCACCTGGACGCGCCAGGGAGCCCAGGCGTGCCCTGGTGGGTTGTGCTCACCCAGGCCCACCTCTGGTGCCCATCTTCTGGTATATAAGTCATTTTGACCTAGAAAAATAAGGAGAGGACTTTTGGGATGGACCGCCGCCGTCTCGAGGCGGAACTTGGGCAGGGGCACTTTGCCCTCCAGCGGAGCGATTCCGCCGGAGGAACTTCCCTCCCGGAGGGGGAAATCATTGTCCTCATCATCACCAACATCCCTGCCATCTTGGGGAGGGATACTTCCATCAACATCATCATCAACACCATCTCATCTCAAACCCTAGTTCATCTCTTGTGTTCAATCTTGTTACCAGAACTATAAATTGGTGCTTGTGGGTGACTAGTAGTGTTGATTACATCTTGTAGTTGATTACTATATGGTTTATTTGGTGGAAGATTATATGTTCAGATCCAATATGCTATTGAATACCCCTCTGATCTTGAGCATGATTATCATTTGTGAGTAGTTACTTTTGTTCTTGAGGTCACGGGAGAAATCATGTTGAAAGTAATCATGTGAATTTGATATGTCTTCGATATTTTGATAATATGTATGTTGTGATTCCCTTAGTGGTGCCATGTGAACGTCGACTACATGACACTTCACCATATTTGGGCTTGAGGGGATGCATTGTGGAGTAGCAATTAGATGATGGGTTGCGAGAGTGACAGAAGCTGAAACCCCAGTTTATGCGCTATTCCGTAAGGGGTTGATTGGATCCAAAAGTTTAATGCTATGGTTAGAATTTATTCTTAATACTTTTCTCGTAGTTGCGGATGCTTGCGGGAGGGTTAATCATAAGTAGGAGGTTTATTCAAGTAAGAACAACACCTAAGCACCGGTCCCACATATCAAATTATCAAAGTACCGAACACGAATCGAACCAACAAGGTGAAAGTGACTAGATGAAAATCCCGTGTACCCTCAAGAATGCTTTGCTTATCATAAGAGACCGTTTTGGCTTGTCCTTTGCCTCAAAAGGATTGGGCTACCTTGCTGCACTTTTTTCTACTATTATTGTTACTTGCTCGTTACAAATTATCTTGCTGCCAAACTACTATGTTACTTACAATTTCAGCACTTGCAGACATTACCTTGCTGAAAACCACTTGTCATTTCCTTCTGCTCCTCGTTGTTGGGTTCGACACTCTTACTTATCTAAAAGGCTCAATTGATCCCCTATACTTGTGGGTCATCAAGGCTATTTTCTGGCGCCAGTGCCGGGGAGTGAAGCGCCTTTGGTAAGTGGAATTTTGTAAGGAAACATTTATATAGTGTGCTGAAATTTACTGTCGCTTGTTACTATGGAAAACAATCCTTTGAATGGTTTGTTCGGGGTATCTTCACCTCGACCGGAACCAAAATTAGCTACCCCTCAACCTACTGCACCTACTGAAAATATTGAATATGAAATTCCTTCGGGTATGATAGAACAACTGCTAGCTAATCCTTATGCAGGAGATGGAATTGAACATCCTGATATGCACTTGATATATGTAGAACAGATTTGTGGGTTGTTCCAGCTTGCAGGTTTACCCAGAGATGAAGTTATTAAGAAGGTTTTCCCTTTATCTTTGAAGGGAAATCATTGCATGGTATAGGCTATGCGATGATATTGGATCTTGGAATTGGAATCGATTGAAATTGGAGTTCCATCAAAAAAAATATCCTATGCATATAGTTCATCGTGATCGGAATTATATATATAATTTTTGGCCTCGTGAAGGAGAAAGTATCGCTCTAGCTTGGGGGAGGCTTATTTCAATGTTATATTCATGCCCCAATCATGAGCTCTCAAGAGAAATTATTATCCACAATTTTTATGCTCGACTTTCTCGTAATGATCAAACCATGCTTGATACTTCTTGTGCTGGTTCTTTTATGAAGAAGACTATTGAATTCTGGTGGGATCTTTTGGAAATAATTAAACACAACTCTGAATATTGGGAACTCGATGAAGGCAAAGAGTCGGGTATTAAGCTTAAGTACGATTGTGTTAAATCTTTTATGAATACCGATGCTTTTCAAAAGTTTAGCACTAGATATGGGCTTGACTCTCAGATAGTAGCCTCCTTTTGTGAATCATTTGCTACTCATGTTGATCTCCCAAAAGAGAAGTGTTTTAAATATCACCCACCTATTAAAGAATAAATTAAAGAACCGGTATCAGTTAAAGAGGAAACTATACTTTACAATGTTGATCCAGTTGTTCCTACTACTTATATTGAGAAACCACCTTTCCCTTTTAGGATAAAGGAACATGCTAAAGTTTCAACTATGGTCAACAAAAGTTACATTAGAGCACCTAAACCTGATGAACAAATTAAATTAGAACCTAGTATTGCTATGGTTAAGGAACTCTAGGAAGAAAATGTAGATGGGCATGTTATTTATTTCTGTGAAGAAGATGCTAGAACTGCCAAACCTGATGAAAAAGATAAACATATATAGACCTGTTGTCGGCATGCCCGTTGTCTCGGTTAAAATAGGAGATCATTGTTATCATGGTTTATGTGACATAGGTGCTAGCGTGAGTGCTATTCCTTATATCATGAAATTATGAATGACATAGCACCTGCAGAGATAGAAGACATAGATGTTACTATTAAACTTGCTAATAGAGACACTATATCACCAATTGGGATTGTTAGAGATGTTGAAGTCTTGTGTGGGAAAATAAAATACCTTGTTGATTTTCCTGTTCTTAGTTCCACACAAGATGACTTCTGTCCCATTATCTTTCGGAGACCTTTCTTGAACACCGCTAATGCTAGAATAGACTGTGAGAAACAAACTGTCGGTGTTAGTTTTGGTGATGAGTCTCATGAGTTTAATTTTTCCAAGTTTAGTAGAAAGCTTGATGAAAAAGAATTGCCTAGTAAAGATGAATTAATTGGTCTTGCTTCTATTACTGTGCCTCCTATTGATCCACTAGAACAATATTTGCTAGACCATGAAAATGATTTACATATGCATGAAAGAAATGAAATAGATAAGATTTTCTTTGAACAACGTCCTCTGCTTAAACACAATTTGCCTATTGAAACTCTAGGAGGTCCTCCTCCACCTAAAGGTGATCATGTGTTTGAATTAAAACAATTGCCAGACACTTTGAAATATGCTTATCTTGATGAAAAGAAGATATATCCTGCTATTATTAGTGCTAACCTTTCAGAACATGAAGAAGAAAGATTATTGAAAGTTCTAAGGAAGCACAGAACTGCTATTGGATATACTCTTGATGATTTAAAGGGCATTAGTCCCACTCTATGTCAGCACAAAATTAATATTGAGCCTGATGCTAAACCCGTTGTTGATCACCAACGTCGGTTAAATCCGAAGATGAAAGAGGTGGTAAGAACAGAAATATTAAAACTTCTGGAAGTAGGTATAATCTATCCTATAGCTGATAGTACATGGGTAAGTCCAGTTCATTGTGTCCCTTAGAAAGGAGGTATTACTGTTTTTCCTAATGATAAAAATGAACTTATTCCACAAAGAATTGTTACAGGCTATAGAATGGTAATCGATTTTAGAAAATTAAACAAAGAAACTAGAAAAGATCATTACCCTCTGCCTTTCATTGATCAAATGCTTGAAAGATTATCTAAGCACACACATTTTTGCTTCCTTGATGGATACTCTGGTTTTTCACAAATACCTGTTTCTCAACCTGATCAAGAAAAGACCACTATTACTTGTCCCTTTGGAACTTATGCTTATAGACGTATGACTTTCGGTTTATGCAATGCACCTGCTACCTTTCAAAGATGTATGACTGCTATTTTCTCTGACTTTTGTGAAAAGAATGTTGAGGTTTTCATGGATGATTTCTCTATTTATGGGAAGACTTTTGATGATTGTTTAAGCAATCTTGATCGAGTTTTGCATAGATGTGAACAAACAAATCTTGTCTTGAATTGGGAGAAGTGCCACTTTATGGTTAATGAAGGTATTGTCTTGGGCCATAAAATTTCTGAAAAAGGTATTGAAGTGGACAAAGCTAAGGTTGACGCAATTGAGAAAATGCCATGTCCTAAAGATATCAAAGGTATTCGTAGTTTCCTAGGTCATGCTGGTTTCTATAGGAGATTTATCAAAGACTTTTCTAAAATTTCTAGGCCTCTTACGAATCTTTTGCAAAAGGATGTTCCTTTTGTTTTTGATGATGATTGTTTACAAGCCTTTGAAACACTCAACAAAGCCTTAATTTCTGCACCTATTGTTCAACCACCTTATTGGAACTTGCCTTTTGAAATTATGTGTGATGCTAGTGATTATGCTGTTGGTGCTGTTCTAGGACAGAGAGTTGATAAGAAACTGAATGTTATTCATTATGCTAGTAAAACCCTAGACAGTGCTCAACGAAATTATGCTACTACTGAAAAATAATTCTTAGCAGTGGTGTTTGCTTGTGATAAATTTAGATCTTATATTATTGATTCAAAAGTAATTGTTCACACCGATCATGCTGCTATTAAATATCTTATGGAAAAGAAAGATGCTAAACCTAGACTTATTTGATGGGTTCTCTTGCTACAAGAATTTGATTTACATATTATTGATAGGAAAGGAGCTGAGAACCCTGTAGCTGATAACTTGTCTAGGCTTGAAAATGTGCTTGATGACCCACTACCTATTGATGATAGTTTTCCTGATGAGCAGTGAGCTGCAATAAATGTTGCTCATAATACTGCTTGGTATGCTGACTATGCTAATTACATTGTTGGTAAATATTTACCACCTAGCTTTACATACCAACAAAAACAAAATTCTTCTATGATTTAAGACATTACTTTTGGGATGACCCTCAACTTTATAAAGAAGGAGTAGATGGTATTATTAGACGTTGTGTACCTGAGCATGAACAGGGACAAATCCTACGGAAATGTCACTTCGAAGCTTATGGAGGGCATCATGCTGGAGATAAAACTACTCACAAGGTATTGCAATCTGGATTTTATTGGCCTACTCTCATCAAGGATGCCCGTAAGTTCGTCTCATCTTGTGATGAATGCCAAAGAATAGGTAATATCGGTAAGCGTCAAGAAATGCCTATGAATTATTCACGTGTTGTTGAACCATTTGATGTTTGGGGATTTGATTACATGGGACCTTTTCCTTCCTCTAATGGGTATACACATATTCTGGTTGCTGTTGATTATGTTACTAAGTGGGTAGAAGATATTCCAACCAGTAGTGCTGATCACAACACCTCTATTAAAATGCTTAAGAAAGTTATTTTCCCAAGGTTTGGAGTCCCTAGATATTTAATGCCTGATGGTGGTTCACATTTTATTCATGGTGCTTTCCGTGAAATGCTTGCCGAGTATGATGTTAACCATAGAATTGCATCACCTTATCATCCTCAGTCTAGTGGTCAAGTTGAACTTAGCAATAGAGAAATAAAATTAATTTTGCAAAAGACTGTCAGTAGGTCTCGGAAGAATTGGTCTAAGAAATTAGATGATGCACTTTGGGCTTATAGAACAACATACAAAAATCCTATGGGTATGTCTCCTTATAAAATGGTTTATGGAAAAGCTTGTCATTTGCCTCTTGAGTTAGAACATAAAACATATTGGGCAATCAAAGAACTCAACTATGATTTCAAACTTGCCGGTGAAAAGAGGTTATTTGATATTAGCTCCTTAGATGAATGGAGAATCCAAGCTTATGAAAATGCTAAGTTGTTTAAAGAGAAAGTTAAAAGATGGCATGATAAAAGAATCCAAAAGCGTGAGTTTAAAGTTGGAGAATATGTTCTTTTGTACAACTCTCGTTTCAGATTCTTTGCAGGAAAACTCCTCTCAAAATGGGAAGGACCCTATGTTATCGAGGAGGTTTATCGTTCTGGAGCTATCAAAATAAATAATGCCAGAGGCACTAACCCGAAGGTTGTTAACGGACAACGAATAAAACATTATATCTCAGGTACGCCCATTAATGTTGAAAGTAATATTATCCAAACCTTGACACCGGAAGAACACATAAACGAGTCCTTCCGGAACACTCTAGAATCGTGAAAATAAGGAGGTACGTGATACGGTAAGTAAACGGACTCCAAAAAATCCGCAAAAATAATCTTTGTCAGTTTTGGAATATTTAGAAAAATAGGAAAATAAGAAATTTCCAGGAAGCGTACCCTGGTGGGCACAAGACACCAGGGCGCGCCAGTGCCCAGGTGGGTTGTGCCCACCTGGGGTACCTTCCGGACTCTGTTTTTCTACAGTTTGCTTGTTTCCCAAGATAAAAAAATCTTTATATACCTCCAAAACCTATTGATTAGCGTATCGCGGAGAAATCTTCTGTTTCTTTTCCTTGCTGTTTTCTGTCAGATCCCATCTACCATGGTTGCCTCAAGCTCCTCCAAGGACAAGTTCTTCAAGAACGTCATCAACCCATATCTGCGGGAGGTGGTGCAGCACCCTCAAGCCATCCAGATGCATGAGGGGTGCTTCAGATCCGCGATGTGCAAGGTCCCAAGGGTACGGGAACCGTGGAGGCCAGGCTTGAAGCTATGGAAAAAGAGGTCTTCCGGTGCAAGGGGATGGTGGAGCGTGGACTCACTGCCAATCACCTCATGATCACGGACCTCTCCCGTGATCTCAAGGTGGATGGCAAGCCCATGAAGGACATCGTCTTCACCCTCAACGAGCAAATCAACTTCCTCCAAAGCTAGATTTACGATCTCCAAAACCAAGTCTTTGAATATGAGGCGATGTTCAAAGGTATGAGTTTGGCTCCTAGTTGCAGGACTCGTGTCATATGCACTTATGATTGGACCCCTAGCAAGCATCCGCAACTACTAAAGATCATTACGGCCGTGAAACCCGACCATAGCATTAAGTATCAAGTCCTCTTTGCGCGAGATGGAGTGCACCATAGGACAGCACCAAAAATACAATATACAATCATACCAACAAAGAGCACGATTAACCCATAGGACAAAACGGATCTACTCAAACATCATAGGATAGCCAAATATCATTGGGAAATAATATATGAAGTTGAGCACCATGTTTAAGTAGAGATTACAGCGGGGAGAAGAGGTGTTACACCACTGCATAGAGGGGGAGAGAGTTGGTGTTTACGGTAGCAAGATTATTGATGTAGATCGCTGTCACGATCCTCGCCCCGGCGGCACTCCGGCGCCACCAGAAGAGAAGGGGAGAGAGCTCCCCTCCTTCTTCTTCTTCCTTGGCCTCCCCCTAGATGCGAGGAGAGGTCCCCATGCCCTCCATGGCGGCGAAGGGGCAGGAGCCCCTCTGAGATGGGATCTCCCTCTCTATTCTCTTCTGTTTCGCATTCCCCAGATCTGGCCGAAAACCGTTTCTTATATTCCGGGAGATCCGTAACTCCGATTGCGTTGAGATTTTAACACGATTTTTTTCGGATATAAGCTTTCTTGCGCCTAAAGTAGAGACCCAACCTACCTATGAGATGAGCATAAGACACCTGGGCACGCCTGGGGCCTGGGGCGCGCCCTGGTGGGTTGTGGGCACTATGAGCCCCCGTTTACGTTGATTCCACCTCCCAAAAATCACATATATTCCAAAATAATTCTCCGTAAAAT
The DNA here is from genome assembly GCF_002575655.3 of Aegilops tauschii subsp. strangulata. Classification (NCBI taxonomy): domain Eukaryota; kingdom Viridiplantae; phylum Streptophyta; class Magnoliopsida; order Poales; family Poaceae; genus Aegilops; species Aegilops tauschii. The sequence goes on along the minus strand of NC_053035.3, from coordinate 497,306,475 downwards.
TTTATTTCGTTTGGACTTTGTTTGATATAGATTTTCTGCGACATGCAAGAACTAGGAACTAGCACTGGGCACTGGATCAATATGTTAGTCCAAATAAATCATATAAAATGTTGTCAAAAGTGTATAAAAGTTGCATAATATTGGCATGAAACAATCAAAAATTATAGATACGACAGAGACGTATCAGCATCCCCAAGCTTAATTCCTGCTTGTCCTCGAGTAGGTAAATGGTAAAAAAGATAATTTTTTATGTGGAATGCTACCTAGCATAAACTTGATCATATATCTAATCATGGCATGAATATTAAGACATAAGTGATTCAAAGAAATAGTCTATAATTTGACATAAAGACATCAATACTCAGGCATCCCAACAAACAATCATGTCTTTCAAAATATAAACGCTAAAGAAAGTTATCCCTTCAAAATCATATAGTCTTGTCATGCTCTGTCTTCTTAACACACAGTATTTATCATGAACAACCCCGATGACAAGCCGATCAATTGGTTCATACTTTTTAACACGCTTCAGCATTTTCAACCCTCACGCAATACACGAGCGCAAGCCATGGATATAGCACTACGGGTGGAATAGAGTATGATGATAGGGGTAAATATAGAGAAGACAAAAAAGTAAGAAAGTCTCACATCGACGCGGCTAACCAACGGGCTATGGAGATGCCCATCAATTGATATCAATGTGATGATTAGGGATTGCCATGCAACGAATGCACTAAGAGCTGTAAGTGTATGAAAGCTCAATATGAAACTAAGTGGGTGTGCATCTAATCCTATATTCAAAAATTCCCACTAATATATGAAAGTGACAACATAGGAGACTCTCCATATGAAAAACATGGTGCTACTTTGAAGCACAAGTGTGGAACTAGCATGCCCCTTCTCTCTTTATTTATTTTTTCTTTTTTATATTTTTTCTCTCTCATTGTCTGGAGTCTCATCCCGACTTGTGGGGGAATCATAGTCTCCATCATCCTTTCCTCACTAGGGCAATGCTCTAAAAATGAAAAATGACGATCATGACACTTCTATTTACTTACAACTCAATATTACAACTCGATACCTATAACAAAATAAGACTCTACATGAATGGCAGTGTACCAGGATGTGCAATGATCTAGCGTAACATGTATGAAAAATGATGAACGGTGGCTGAGCCACAAACACTATGCCAGCTATATGATCATGAAGGAAATATGCCCTAGAGGCAATAATAAAGTTATTATTTATTTCCTCATATCATGATAAATGTTTATTATTCATGATAGAATTGTATTAACCGGAAACATAATACATGTGTGAATACATAGACAAGCATAGTGTCACTAGTATGCCTCTACTTGACTAGCCCACTGATCAAAGATGGTTAAGTTTCCTAGCCATAGACATGAGTTGTCATTTTGATTAAGGGGATCACATCATTAGGAGAATGATGTGATTGACTTGACCCATTTCATTAGCTTAGCACTTGATCGTTTAGTTTACTGCTATTGCTTTCTCCATGACTTATACATGTTCCTATGACTATGAGATTATGTAACTCCCGAATACCGGAGGAACACTTTGTGTGCTACCAAATGTCACAACATAACTGGGTGATTATAAAGGTGCTCTACAGGTGTCTCCGATGGTGTTCGTAGAGTTGGCATAGATCGAGATTAGGATTTGTCACTCCGATTGTCGGAGAGGTATCTCTGGGCCCTCTCGGTAATGCACATCACTATAAGCCTTGCAAGCAATGTGACTAATGAGTTAGTTGCGGGATGATGCATTACATAACGAGTAAAGAGACTTGCCGGTAACGAGATTGAGCTAGGTATTGAGATACTGACGATCGAATCTCGGGCAAGTAACATACCGGTGACAAAGGGAACAACGTATGATGTTATGCGGTTTGATCAATAAAGATCTTCGTAGAATATGTAGGAACCAATATGATCATCCAGGTTCCGCTATTGGTTATTGACCGGAGACATGTCTCGGTCATGTCTACATAGTTCTCAAACCCGTAGGGTCCGCACGCTTAAAGTTCTGTGACTATCGGTATTATGAGTTTTTGTGTTTTGATGTACCAAAGGTAGTTCGCAGTCCCGGATATGATCACGGACATGACGAGGAGTCTCGAAATGGTCAGCACATAAAGATCGATATATTGGACGACTATGTTCGGACACCGGAAGTGTTTCGGGAGGTTTCGGACATATACCGGAGTACCGGGGGGTTACCGGAACCCCCCAGGGAGTTTATTGGGCCTATTGGGCCTTAGTGGGAGAAGAGGAGGGGCGGCCAGGGCGGCCGCGCACCCCCTCCCCCTCTAGTCCTAATTGGACAAGGAGGGGGCGCCCCCTTTCCTTCCTCCTCTCTCCTTCCCTTCCCCCTTCTCCTACTCCTACTAGAGAAGGAGGAGTCCTACTCCCGGTGGGAGTAGGACTCTCCCCTTGGCGCGCCCTCCTCCTTGGCCGGCCGCCTCCCCCTAGCTCCTTTATATACGGGGGCAGGGGGCACCCCAAAGACACAACAATTGATCTGTTGATCTCTTAGCCGTGTGCGGTGCCCCCTCCACCATAATCCACCTCGGTAATATTGTAGCGGTGCTTAGGCGAAGCCCTGCGTCGGTAGCATCATCATCATCGTCACCACGCCGTCGTGCTGACGAAGCTCTTCCTGGAAGCTCTACTGGATCGTGAGTTCACGGGACGTCACCGAGCTGAACGTGTGCTGAACGCGGAGGTGCCGTACGTTTGGTGCTAAGGATCGGTCGATCGTCAAGACGTACGACTACATTAACCGCGTTGTTATAACGCTTCCGCTTACGGTCTACGAGGGTACGTAGACGACACTCTCCCCTCTCGTTGCTATGCATCACCATGATCTTACATGTGCGTAGGAATTTTTTTGAAATTACTACTTTCCCCAACAGTGGCATCCGAGCCAGGTTTATGCGTAGATGTTATATGCATGAGTAGAACACAAGTGAGTTGTGGGCGATACAAGTCATACTGCTTACCAGCATGTCATACTTTGGTTTAGCGGTATTGTTGGATGAAGCGGCCCGGACCGACATTACGAGTACGCTTACGCGGGACTGGTTCTACCACGTGCTTAGCACACAGGTAGCTGGTGGGTGTCAGTTTCTCCAACTTTAGTTGAACTGAGTGTGACTACACCCGGTCCTTGAGAAGGTTAAAACAGCAGTAACTTGACAAACTATCGTTGTGGTTTTGATGCGTAGGTAAGAACGGTTCTTGCTCAGCCCGTAGCAGCCACGTAAAACTTGCAACAACAAAGTAGAGGACGTCTAACTTGTTTTTGCAGGGCATGTTGTGATGTGATATGGTCAAGACATGATGCTATATTTTATTGTATGAGATGATCATGTTTTGTAACGGAGTTATCGGCAACTGGCAGGAGCCATATGGTTGTCGCTTTATTGTATGCAATGCAATCGCCCTGTAATTGCTTTACTTTATCACTAAGCGGTAGCGATAGTCGTAGAAGCAATAGTTGGCGAGACGACAATGATGCTACGATGGAGATTAAAGTGTCGCGCTGGTGACGATGGTGATCATGATGATGCTCTGGAGATGGAGATCAAAGGCACAAGATGATGATGGCCATATCATATCATTTATATTGATTGCATGTGATGTTTATCCTTTATGCATCTTATTCTTCTTTGTTTGACGGTAGCACTATAAGATGATCTCTCACTAAATTTCAAGGTAAAAGTGTTCTCCCTGAGTATGCACCGTTGCCAAAGTTCAACGTTCATCTACAACGGGTGTAAGACAGTTTTGCACACGCAGAATACTCGGGTTAAACTTGACGAGCCTAGCATATGCAGATATGGCCTAGGAACACTAAGACCGAAAGGTCGAGCGTGAATCATATAGTAGATATGATCAACATAGTGATGTTCACCATTGAAAACTACTCCATCTCACGTGATGATCGGTTATGGTTTAGTTGATATGGATCACATGATCACTTAGATGATTAGAGGGATGTCTATCTAAGTGGGAGTTCTTAAGTAATATGATTAATTGAACTTAAATTTATCATGAACTTAGTAGCTGATAGTATTTTGCTTGTCTATGTTGTTGTAGATAGATGGCCCGTCTTGTTGTTCCGTTAAATTTTAATGCATTCCTTGAGAAAGCAAAGTTGGAAGATGATGGTAGCAATTACATGGACTGGGTCCGTAACTTGAGGATTATCCTCATTGCTGCATAGAAGAATTACTTCCTGGAAGCACCGCTGGGTGCCAGGCCTGCTGCAGATGCAACTAGCGACGTTAAGAACGCCTGGCAGAGCAAAGCTGATGACTACTCGATAGTTCAGTGAGCCATGCTTTACGGCTTAGAACCGGGGCTTCAACGACGTTTTGAACGTCATGGAGCATATGAGATGTTCCAGGAGTTGAAGTTAATATTTCAAGCAAATGCCCGGATTGAGAGATATGAAGTCTCCAATAAGTTCTACAGCTGCAAGATGGAGGAGAACAGTTCTGTCAGTGAACATATACTCAAAATGTCTGGGTATAACAATCACTTGATTCAACTGGGAGTTAATCTTCCGGATGATAGTGTCATTGTCAGAATTCTTCAATCACTGCCACTAAGCTACAAGAGCTTCGTGATGAACTATAATATGCAAGGGATGGATAAGACAATTCCCGAGCTCTTCGCAATGCTAAAGGCTGCGGAGGTAGAAATCAAGAAGGAGCATCAAGTGTTGATGGTCAAAAAGACCACCAGTTTCAAGAAGGTAAAGGGAAGAAGAAGGGGAACTTCAAGAAGAACGGCAAACAAGTTGCTGCTCAAGAGAAGAAACCTAAGTCTGGACCTAAGCCTGAGACTGAGTGCTTCTACTGCAAACAGACTGGTCACTGGAAGCGGAACTGCCCCAAGTATTTGGTGGATAAGAAGGATGGCAAGGTGAACAAAGGTACATGTGATATACATGTTATTGATGTGTACCTTACTAGAGCTCGCAGTAGCACCTCAGTATTTGATACTGGTTCTGTTGCTAATATTTGCAACTCGAAACAGGGACTACAGATTAAGCGAAGACTGGCTAAGGACGAGGTGACGATGTGCGTGGTGGTTCCAAAGTCGATGTGATCACCGTCGGCACGCTACCTCTACATCTACCTTTGGGATTAGTTTTAGACCTAAATAATTGTTATTTGGTGCCAGCGTTAAGCATGAACATTATATCTGGATCTTATTTGATGCGAGACGGTTATTCATTTAAATCTGAGAATAATGGTTGTTCTATTTATATGAGTAATATCTTTTATGGTCATGCACCCTTGAAGAGTGGTCTATTTGTGATGAATCTCGATAGTAGTGATACACATATTCATAATGTTGAAGCGAAAAGATGTAGAGTTGATAATGATAGTGCAACTTGTTTGTGGCACTGTCGTTTGGGTCACATTGGTGTAAAGCGCATGAAGAAACTCCATACTGATGGACTTCTGGAATCACTTGATTATGAATCACTTGGTACTTGCGAACCATGCCTCATGGGCAAGATGACTAAAACGCCGTTCTCCGGAACAATGGAGCGAGCAACAGATTTGTTGGAAATCATACATACAGATGTATATGATCCGATGAAAATTGAGGCTCGCGGCGGGTATCGTTATTTTCTCACCTTCACAGATGATTTGAGTAGATATGGGTATATCTACTTAATGAAACATAAGTCTGAAACATTTGAAAAGTTCAAAGAATTTCAGAGTGAAGTGGAAAATCATCGTAACAAGAAAATAAAGTTTCTACGATCTGATCGTGGAGGAGAATATTTGAGTTACGAGTTTGGTCTACATTTGAAACAATGCAGAATAGTTTCGCAACTGACGCCACCCGGAACACCACAACGTCATGGTGTGTCTGAACGTCGTAGTCGTACTTTACTAGATATGGTGCGATCTATGATGTCTCTTACTAATTTACCGCTATCGTTTTGGGGTTATGCTTTAGAGACGGCTGCATTCACGTTAAATAGGGCACCATCAAAATCCGTTCAGACGACGCCTTATGAACTACGGTTTGGCAAGAAACCAAAGTTGTCGTTTCTTAAAGTTTGGGGCTGTGATGCTTATGTGTAAAACCTTCAACCTGATAAGCTCGAACCCAGATCGGAGAAATGTGTCTTCATAGGATACCCAAAATAAACTGTTGGGTACACCTTCTATGACAGATCCGAAGGCAAGACATTTGTTGCTAAGAATGGATCCTTTCTAGAGAAGGAGTTTCTCTCGAAAGAAGTGAGTGGTAGGAAAGTAGAACTTGATGAGGTAACTGTACCTGCTCCTTTATTGGAAAGTAGTTCATCACAGAAACCGGTTTCTGTGACACCTACACCAATTAGTGAGGAAGCTAATGATGTTGATCATGAATCTTCAGATCAAGTTACTACCGAACCTCGTAGGTCAACCAGAGTAAGATCCGCACCAGAGTGGTACGGTAATCCTGTTCTGGAAGTCATGTTACTTGACCATGGCGAACCTACGAACTATGAAGAAGCGATGGTGAGCCCAGATTCCGCAAAATGGCTTGAGGCCATGAAATCTGAGATGGGATCCATGTATGAGAACAAAGTGTGGACTTTGGTTGACTTGCCCGATGATCGGCAAGCCATAGAGAATAAATGGATCTTCAAGAAGAAGACTGACGCTGACGGTAATGTTACTGTCTACAAAGCTCGACTTGTTGCAAAAGGTTTTCGACAAGTTCAAGGGGTTGACTATGATGAGAGTTTCTCACCCGTAGCGATGCTTAAGTCTATCCGAATCATGTTAGCAATTGCCGCATTTTATGATTATGAAATTTGGCAAATGGATGTAAAAACTGCATTCCTGAATGGATTTCTGGAAGAAGAGTTGTATATGATGCAACCAGAAGGTTTTGTCGATCCAAAGGGAGCTAACAAAGTGTGCAGGCTCCAGCGATGCATTTATGGACTGGTGCAAGCATCTCGGAGTTGGAATAAACGTTTTGATAGTGTGATCAAAGCATATGGCTTTATGCAGACTTTTGGAAAGAAGCCTGTATTTACAAGAAAGTGAGTGGGAGCTCTGTAGCATTTCTAATATTATATGTGGATGACATATTGCTAATTGGAAATGATATAGAATTTTTGGATAGCATAAAAGGATATTTGAATAAGAGTTTTTCAATGAAAGACCTCGGTGAAGCTGCTTACATATTGGGCATCAAGATCTATAGAGATAGATCGAGACGCTTAATTGGACTTTCACAAAGCACATACCTTGACAAAGTTTTGAAAATGTTCAAAATGGATCAAGCAAAGAAAGGGTTCTTGCCTGTGTTACAAGGTGTGAAGTTGGGTCAGACTCAATGCCCGACCAATGCAGAAGATAGAGAGAAAATGAAAAGTGTTCCCTATGCTTCAGCCATAGGATCTATCATGTATGCAATGCTGTGTACTAGACCTGATGTTTGCCTTGCTATTATTTTAGCAGGGAGGTACCAAAGTAATCCAGGAGTGGATCACTGGACAGCGGTCAAGAACATCCTGAAGTACCTAAAGAGGACTAAGGATATGTTTCTCGTTTATGGAGGTGACAAAGAGCTTGTCGTAAATGGTTACGTCGATGCAAGCTTTGACACTGATCCGGACGATTCTAAATCGCAAACCGGATATGTGTTTATATTGAACGGTGGAGCTGTCAGTTGGTGCAGTTCTAAACAAAGCGTCGTGGCGGGATCTACGTGTGAAGCGGAGTACATAGTTGCTTCGGAAGCAGCAAATGAAGGAGTCTGGATGAAGGAGTTCATATCCGATCTAGGTGTTATACCTAGTGCATCAGGTCCAATGAAAATCTTTTGTGACAATACTGGTGCAATTGCCTTGGCAAAGGAATCCAGATTTCACAAGAGGACCAAGCACATCAAGAGACGCTTCAATTCCATCCGGGATCAAGTCCAGGTGGGAGACATAGAGATTTGCAAGATACATACGGATCTGAATATTGCAGACCCGTTGACTAAGCCTCTTCCACGAGCAAAACATGATCAGCACCAAGACTCCATGGGTGTTAGAATCATTACTGTGTAATCTAGATTATTGACTCTAGTGCAAGTGGGAGATTGAAGGAAATATGCCCTAGAGGCAATAATAAAGTTATTATTTATTTCCTCATATCATGATAAATGTTTATTATTCATGCTAGAATTCTATTAACCGGAAACATAATACATGTGTGAATACATAGACAAACATAGTGTCACTAGTATGCCTCTACTTGACTAGCTCATTGATCAAAGATGGTTAAGTTTCCTAGCCATAGACATGAGTTGTCATTTTTATTAACGGGATCACATCATTAGGAGAATGATGTGATTAACTTGACCCATTTCGTTAGCTTAGCAATTGATCATTTAGTTTACTACTATTTCTTTCTCCATGACTTATACATGTTCCTATGACTATGAGATTATGCAACTCCCGAATACCGGACGAACACTTTGTGTGCTACCAAACGTCACAACGTAACTGGGTGATTATAAAGGTGCTCTACAGGTGTCTCTGATGGTGTTCGTAGAGTTGGCATAGATCGAGATTAGGATTTGTCACTCCGATTGTCGGAGAGGTATCTCTGGGCCCTCTCGGTAATGCACATCACTATAAGCCTTGCAAGCAATGTGACTAATGAGTTAGTTGCGGGAATGCGCATCTCATTACGGAACGAGTAAAGAGACTTGCCGGTAACGAGATTGAGCTAGGTATTGAGATACCGGCGATTGAATCTCGGGCAAGTAACATACCGATGACAAAGGGAACAACGTATGATGTTATGCGGTTTGACCGATAAAAATCTTCGTAGAATATGTAGGAACCAATATGAGCATCCAGGTTCCGCTATTGGTTATTGACCTGAGACATGTCTCGGTCATCTCTACATAGTTCTCGAACCCGTAGGGTCCGCACGCTTAAAGTTCTGTGACGATCGGTATTATGACTTTTTGTGTTTTGATGTACCGAAGGTAGTTCGGAGTCCCGGATATGATCACGGACATGACGAGGAGTCTCGAAATGGTCGAGACGTAAAGATCGATATATTGGACGACTATGTTCGGACACCGGAAGTGTTTCGGGAGGTTTCAGACATATACCGGAGTACCGGAACCCCCGGGGAGTTTATTGGGCCTATTGGGCCTTAGTGGGAGAAGAGGAGGGCGGCCAGGGCAGCCGCGCGCCCCCTCCCCCTCTAGTCCGAATTGGACAAGGAGGGGGGTGGCGCCCCCCTTTCCTTCCTCCTCTCTCCTTCCCTTCCCCCTTCTCCTACTCCTACTAGGAAAGGAGGAGTCCTACTCCCGGTGGGAGTAGGACTCCCCCCTTGGCGCGCCCTCCTCCTTGGCCAGCCGCCTCCCCTAGCTCCTTTATATACGGGGGCAGGGGGCACCCCAAAGACACAATAATTGATCTGTTGATCTCTTAGCCATGTGCAGTGCCCCCCTCCACCATAATCCACCTCGGTAATATCGTAGCGGTGCTTAGGCGAAGCCCTGCATTGGTAGCATCATCATCACCATCACCACGCCATCGTGCTGACGAAGCTCTTCCCGGAAGCTCTACTGGATCGTGAGTTCGCGGGACGTCGCCGAGCTGAACGTGTGCTGAACGCGGAGGTGTCGTACGTTCCGTGCTGAGGATCGGTCGATCGTGAAGACGTACGACTACATCAACCGCGTTGTTATAACACTTCCGCTTATGGTCTACGAGGGTACGTAAACGACACTCTCCCCTCTCGGTTCTATGCATCACCATGATCTTGCGTGTGCGTACGAAATTTTTTGAAATTACTACGTTCCCCAACATATCATGCAAAGCAATATGACAATGAATGCTCAAGTCATCAAACGGAAGAGGTGGAAGTTGCATGGCAATATATCTCCGAATGGCTATGGAAAGGCCATAATAGGTAGGTATGGTGGCTGTTTTGGGGAAGATATAATAAGGCTTATGTGTGATAGAGCGTATTATATCACGGGGTTTGGATGCACCGGCGAAGTTTGCACCAACTCTCGAGGTGAGAAAGGCAATGCACGGTACCGTATAGGCTAGCAAATTGCCGAAAGGTAAGAGTGTGTATAATCCATGGACTCACATTAGTCATAAAGAACTCATATACTTATTGCAAAAGTTTATTAGCCCTCGAAGCAAGGTACTACTACGCATGCCCCTAGGGGGATAGATTGGTAGGAAAACACCATCGCTCGTCCCCTACCGCCACTCATAAGGAAGACAATCAATAATAAATCATGCTCCAACTTCATAGCATAACGAGAGACTATACGTGCATGCTTCGGGAATCACAAACCTTAACACCAATATTCTTACTAACCATAACCGTTTACTAGTACCTCCCACATATTCCATCTCTATATCGCAAAACTATTGCAAGGAATCAAACATATCATATTCAGTGATCCATAAGTTTTATGTAGGATTTTAAGATTAACCATGCAAATGACCAATTCCTGTTGACTCTCTAAACATATATAAGTGAAGCATGAGAGTTTAATTCTTTCTACAAAAGATCATGATCTAATAAATATAAGTGAAGCAAAAGAGCATTCTACAGATAACGGTTTTCTATGTGAAGAGAAACAGACAATCCAAACTTCAAATGATATAAGTGAAGCACATGAAGTATTCTATAAATCAACCATGAACTATCTCATACCAGCATGGTGCATAAAAAATGAAAAATAAACACAAAATACGCTCTAAGATTCACACATATCACATGAACGAAACAAAGATGAAAACATACTGATACTTGTTGAAGAAAGATGTGATGCCTTCCGGGGCATCCCCAAGCTTAGATGCTTGAGTCTCCTTGAATATTTACTTGGGGTGCCTTGGGTATCCCCAAGCTTGAGATCTTGCCTCTCCTCCTTCTCCTCATATCGAGACCTCCTCAATCTTTGATCACTTCATCCACACAAAACTCAACTGAAAGCTCGATAAGATCTGTTAGTATAATAAAGCAAATCACTACTCTAAATACTGTTGCAGACCAATTCATATTTTGTTTTTGCATTGTAGCTACTGTAATATAACTTTTCCATGGCTTATACCACCGATAGATTCAATAGTTTCATCAAAACAAGCAAAACAATGCATCAAAAACAGAATCTGTCTTAAACAGTATAGTCTGTAGTAATCTGAACTCTAACCATGCTTCTGGTACTCCAAAAATTCTGAACAATTAGGACAAGATAAACAATTTGTATAGCAACACTGTGCAAAATGTTTCGGAAGCTTTTGACATTCTAGTAAAAAAAAGTAAAATCGCCCACTACAGCCAAAGTTTCTGTTTTTGCACTGCACATACCAACAAGCAATCTACTCATCCTAAAGGAAAATCCTGGCACATTATTTTTATAATACAATGGATTTGTACAAGGGGATAATTATTTTTGTGAGGATCTTCATGAAAATTTCTACATTGTTTCCATGAGCATGAACACAAGTGTTCAAGGTCTACCCTCACTTCTCCAATGCATAACTTCCAATCGCTTCTCTTTTGTCGAAAAGTTTTAAGTTCCCCTCTATATTTTTTTGTTTTTAAACTTTGTAAAAGCACTCAACAGAAATAAATGACTCTTTAAAACTTCCGGGTTGTCTCCCTGGCAGCGCTTTCTTTAAAGCCATTAAGCTAGGCATAAAGTGCTCAAGTAATGAATCCACCCGGATCCCAAGGTATTGAAGGAAATATGCCCTAGAGGCAATAATAAAGTTATTATTTATTTCCTCATATCATGATAAATGTTTATTATTCATGCTAGAATTGTATTAACCGGAAACATAATACATGTGTGAATACATAGACAAACATAGTGTCACTAGTATGCCTCTACTTGACTAGCTCATTAATCAAAGATGGTTATGTTTCCTAGACATGGACATGAGTTGTCATTTGATTAACGGGATCACATCATTAGGAGAATGATATGATTGACTAGACCCATTCCGTTAGCTTAGCACTTGATCGTTTAGTATGTTGCTATTGCTTTCTTCATGACTTATACATGTTCCTATGACTATGAGATTATGCAACTCCCGTTTACCGGAGGAACACTTTGTGTGCTACCAAATGTCACAACGTAACTGGGTGATTATAAAGGTGCTCTACAGGTGTCTCCGAAGGTACTTGTTGGGTTGGCGTATTTTGAGATTAGGATTTGTCACTCCGATTGTTGGAGAGGTATCTCTGGGCCCACTCGGTAATGCACATCACTATAAGCCTTGCAAGCATTGTAACTAATGAGTTAGTTGCGGCATGATGTATTACGGAACGAGTAAAGAGACTTGCCGGTAACGAGATTGAACTAGGCATTGAGATACCGACGATCGAATCTCGGGCAAGTAACATACCGATGACAAAGGGAACAACGTATGTTGTTATGCTGTTTGACCGATAAAGATCTTCATAGAATATGTGGGAGCCAATATGAGAATCCAGGTTCCGCTATTGGTTATTGGCCGGAGACGTGTCTTGGTCATGTCTACATAGTTCTCGAACCCGTAGGGTCCGCACGCTTAAAGTTTCGGTGACGATTGTATTATGAGTTTTTGTGTTTTGATGTACCGAAGGTAGTTTGGAGTCCCGGATGTGATCACGGACATGACGAGGAGTCTCGAAATGGTTGAGACATAAAGATCGATATATTGGACGACTATGTTCGGACACCGGAATGGTTTCGGGGAGTTTCGGACATATACCGGAGTACCGGGGGTTACCAGAACCCCCTGGGGAGTTTAATGGGCCAAGATGGGCCTTAGTGGAGAAGAGGAGGGGCGGCTAGGGCTGGCCGCGCGCCCCCTCCCCCTCTAGTCCGAATTGGACAAGGAGGGGGGGCGGCGCCCCCTTTCCTTCCCCCTCTCTCCTTCCCTTCCTTTCCCCCTCCTACTCCAACTAGGAAAAGAGGGAGTCCTACTCCCGGTGGGAGTAGGACTCCTCCCTGGCGCGCCCTCCTCCTGGCCGCCGGGCACCTCTAGACACAATAATTGATCTGTTGATTTCTTAGCCGTGTGCGGTGCCCCCTCCACCATATTCCACCTCGATCATATCGTAGCGGTGCTTAGGCGAAGCCCTGCGTCGGTAGCAACATCATCACCGTCATCACGCCGTCGTGCTGACGGAACTCTCCCATGAAGCTCTGCTGGATCGGAGTTTGCGGGACGTCATCGAGCTGAACGTGTGCTGAACTCGGAGGTGCCGTACGTTCGGTACTTGGATCGGTCGGATCGTGAAGACGTACGACTACATCAACCGCATTGTGCTAACGCTTCCGCTTTCGGTCTACGAGGGTACGTGGACAACACTCTCCCCTCTCGTTGCTATGCATCACCATGATCTTGCGTGTGCGTAGGAATTTTTTTGAAATTACTACGTTCCCCAACAGGTATATCAAAGCCAATTTTAATTAACAATGATTTGGCATTTAGTAGTGAGCACAAAGCAACATATATCATGCAATTACGAAGTCTAACTCTCTTCCTATGCATCGGCATGTCATACAAGAACAATTCATGCACATCAAGTAAAGCCAATACATAGCATAAGCAATTTCTTGCAATTTTATCGTGTTGGAAACATAGAGAGGCAGAGATGTAGTTCCTCTTTCATAATAATTGCAAGCAGGAGCAGAAAGCACATGCATATTATGTTCATAAAATTCATCATGTGTAATGGTACAATGCAACCCAGCAATGTAATCTTTAATAAGTACAAACTTATCCAATATAGTGTAGTTGGGAGAATTCAAAAAGATAATAGGACTATCATGTGTGGGTGCAATAGCAACAATTTCATTCTTAATATAAGGAACTACAGCAAGTTCATCTCCATAGGCATAATTCATATTGGCATCATGGCCACAAGCATAGCAAGCATCAAGTTCATCAAAAAGGGATATTTCAAAAGAATCAACGTGATCATAGCAATTATCATAGCATTCATCCTTCGGTAAGCATGAAGGCAAATTAAATAATGTATGAGTTGAAGAGTTACTCTCATTAGAAAGTGGGCATGGGTAGCTTATCCGCTCTTTCTCCTTTTCTTCTTCGCTCTCCTCATCATCTTTTTCATCCAATGAGCTCATAGTTTCATCAATTCCTTCTTCCATAGACTCCTGCAAAATATTAGTCTCTTCTCGGACAGCGGAGATTTTCTCAATAAATTCATCAATATCAGAATTATATTTATAATTTTCATAGCAATATTTAAGGATGGCAAAAAATTTAGGTCTATAAACATCATCATCAAAAGGTTCATACATTAAAAACAAAGATTCTATTTCATAAACACCCTTAAAAGCAACAAATTCTTCTATTCGTTCCACATCATAATAATCATATATACCATTAGCATAAGAAGCCAAGGTTTCATTATCATTAAATTTGCATGAAAAGGAAAGATGTGGAGCGTTCATCCTAGAGCAACAAGTATAATCATATCTCAAGCATAGTTGCCTAGCATACGAATGCAACATATAAATTTGATGCCATAATAATTTCCCTTTATGAATCAAGCGATAATCCCTAAAGTATTCACGTTGATCCAACGTTACACCCATTATCAAGTTGAATGGGGTTTTTTCAGGATTATAAAAGTAGTGCATAATATTTTTCACATAACGAGCAACGAGGGTTTTAGGAGGTTCCCCATCTCCATGAGTAGAAAGTACCATTAATTTTTTTTGGTGTTTCGTGTTCCATATCTTGTAGGCATCTCTTGTTTGATGCTCGAACCCTTGAATTGTGGATGTTGTTTGCGTATTAGTTAGTGAGTTAGATTCTCGGTTTTCTGCTCGAGTGAGTATATCTTGCATCATCAGTTGAGCTTCGTATAACTGACGGCTATGCAACTGTATTTTCTCAGTGGACAAAAAAACCGATGCTTACCGAACCAAATGGTGCATGCGTATGGGGCAAGCTAACCAACTCTACTGCAGAAAACTAGTACTCCCTCTGTAAACTAATATAGTAGAAAAGAATCCCGGCATCGATCAATTTGACATCAACAATTTGTTTGCCTCCTTCAGAGTACAGCTTGCATGCGATTTGTCCGGCATCACAGATGAATCACCAATAAAAGAAGAGTGCAAGATGCAGCCATAGAATTAAGAATGTGGTGATGCAAACATGAGTGAGAGCATATCATCAGATTATGTAACGCAATGCAGATCATAACGCCACCAGGCATCTTTGTTTATGCACATCAGATCCATACTACATTGGGTTTCAAACACCATCGGAACATTCCTAAAGTAGATAAGAGAGAAATCATTTGCAGGAACTATGTATTGTATGCATAAGAAGTAGCTGAACCAACCCTTTCCAGGCACGCGGTATGTATGGACGCCGACTGATGACGGCAAATATTCCTACATGAGTATGTATATGTATGTTCTCAAGTATCTATCCGTCTGATCAACACCACGTTCTGAGGCTAACGACATCGCAGATCATGGAGTTTTCGCCGTGCTTGCTTCGAGTAACCAACCATTACAAGGAATCTACAGGAACCTGGCTGTGCTTTACAGTGGGAGATATCTGAACAGGAGGTGACTTGAGGATGGTAAGTATGTAAGGTGACTTGCATCATGCTCTGGTATGTCTCAAGCCTACTGTCATCACTGCACAAATGGCGCAGATCACCAGGATTAGTTGCTTATCACTGATGAACAGACATACATAGATTTCTATGCACAAGTAAGCAGAGGAGCAAACTTACAACGCGTTTTGGCCGTTTGCCTGTCGATTCGACGGCGCTGCTGCTGCTGCGAGTACTACCTTGACCCCCTGCTCCAGCCTTGGACATATTGGCTGTTGTGTACATAAACGCAGAACAATAGAGAAAACGACACGAGTGAGTGTGATTGATCACTCAGGGAAGAGGCGCATAAATAAAGAGAAGAGAAAGGGGTGTGCTCACAAAATCTGCTCCCGTCGTCATTGCCGCACACTTGGCACTTGCATTTGGAGGTGCACTTGATTTTACGCCTCACGCAACCGCAGCGACTGGCGCATTCGGTTTGGCATTTACACCCAACAGCAGACTCCTTGACAGCCTGAAATAAGCGTGTCACATTTCAGGTACTAGGCACTTGGCAGAGGTCAGAGCAGAACGGCATTCATGAATGTAGTGTGCTCTCCTCTAAAGAAGAAGAAGAAGAAGAAGAAGAAGAAGAAGAAACCTGTGCCTTCCCACGAGTCGTCACGGTCGGACCTGAAGCAGGAACCTCTTCCTTGATCCCGCTGCCCGGGAATAGATCCTGGAGCTTCCCCCGATTTCTGCAGTCGTTGCACTTGCAGAGGTCACAACAAGGCAAGCCAGCCCTGTTACATCTGCAGTTCCTGCACACAGCATATCAACAAGCAACAGTAAAATTGCAGCACCAGACAAATAATGTATCAATTAACTAGCTAGTTGATGGATGCATCTGGTTGACATAATTCAACTCTGCATACCCGTTTTCGCACTGGGAGGTGGGACAGCTGCACCGTAGCATAGACCCTGGTTTTCGTGCTGGGAATGGCTTAGCCCTGGTATCCGGCACGAGGACCGCCACAACAGAGCCCGAGGGAAGCGTTTGAGCGGCAGGAGCTTTGTTCTTGGTGTGTTCAGCGAATTTCTCTGTGACCGTCTCTTCATTATCCAAGATGTTCTTGCACTTAGCACGGCACTTGCAGTCCTTAGAGCAGACCCCTTCATTTGTGAAACAAGCACAACCGCTGTACATAACAAAACAATTCGCAAGCTCGTTGGATGGATCAGTTTAAAAAAAGAAACTAGATAGATCAGGTTCATGTCATTTGAATTGTTTGCGGTTTTGCACGTACCCATGGAAGCAATTGAGGTCGGCACACGAGCACGTCTGTTGCGACATCACGGCCAATGATGAGGAGCTAGCTGCAATGAGAATATGAGATGCACAGTATGAGACAGGATGCATGGTGTGCGATGCACGATCAAACTTGCTCAGAAAATTTATGTTGAGCTAGACAATTTCTGAAGAAGGCATTCAGTTCAGATAAACCAACAGTGGGATTGTGCTCAAAAATCTATACTAGTACGTACAATTGAATAGGAAAAACTCATGCATCCAACTAGATATCAGAGATCTACACATGCTCAAACTTACTGCAATCCAAAGCATTATGCGCAGCCGCAGATATCAAAGATTTTTCAATCCGCATTACAGAACAAAGTTTCCAAGCGTCAGAGTTCAGAGTTAAATCTACAGCCAGCAAGCATTCACGAACCACGCCAGCAACTAAGAACTCAAGTAAACTATACATTATAGCAGATGAACCAACTAGTACATGACTCATTAACTTTGTGGAAGCAACTGAATATTGACACTCAGCAAGGGGAGAGATAAATATAATGGGTTCAGCAACCAATTTTGCTCAGAAACTAAGAAAATCAGAAGGATTTTTTTCTGAGAATGCGCTAAGAAACAAAACAGTTGGTAGGATTTTTTTGCTGAGAATACGGTAACAAACAAAAGAGTTGGCGGCACCATTAACAATCATTAATGAATTACACAAATAACTAAGAACCCAAGTAGACTATATATTATAGCAGAAGGATCTCAACATCAGCAGGTGCAATAAATACATATGGTTTAGAGCAGGAACCAAGAAATTTTAACAAAATGAAATAGTTCATTAATTATGCATCCAAATGCACCATGCCCATAGAATTTACAGACTATACTCAACAATGAACTAGAACTAATTCCGGAGAACACACGCACGCAATCTTGTCTAGGCAGAAAATACATGCATCCACCTACACGGTTGGCATATGAAATAGGCCAGCATTTTACACCGTAGGTTGTATGCTGCATTCGACGCAATGCAAGACGAATGTCAATCAAAAGAAGATGAATGCTTGCCTGGAGAATCAGAGCTAATTAACTTTGTGAAAACATCTGTATCCTAGAAAACACCCAGTATTTAACACTCAGCCAAGGTTGACAGATATATAATGGGTTCAGCAACCAATTTTGCTCAGAAACTAACAAAATCAGAAGGAGTTTTTGCTCAGAATACCTAACAAACAATACAGTAGGTGGCACCATTAGCAAGCATTCATGAATGATACCAGTAACTTAGAACGCAAGTAAACTAGCAAATGATTCTCAACATCAGCAGAAGATTGAAATACAAATGCATCCGAATGCAAGACAGACAGAACCTGTCATCGTAAAGGAACATCAAACAGGACAGCTCATCTTACAGCAATGTGCACACAAATTGGGCTAAGCAACGCACCAAGAACAAGTCAAGTAAAATTGCATGCCACTCGGTAAATCTACAGCGTCAGAGTTCAGAGTTAAATCTACAGCCTACTAGAGAAGAGACAGGCAATCGGTCGAACAGCCTGAGTGCACGCAGTCTGATCGATTTTGCTCAGGATTCAGGAACATGACCAGTAGCCAGCAACGAAACGACCAAATCGTGGTCATCGACGATAATCGTGGTCATTGACACACACGATTTCTTCCACCCAATCCGACGCTAGAGGATCCTAGGAGCACGAACGCCACCGATGACGCGCGCTCGCCGCGTGCCGACGAGGTGGAGAGGGTGGGGATGCTCTGCAGGCGGGGTCGGGGAGAGACGCGTGGTGCTTGCTCGCGTCGCGCCTACGGACGCGCAGCGGTGCGAGCGCTACGGAGGAGCGCGTCGCGAGGGGTGGAGATGGTTCTGGTTTGTCGGCGCGGCGAGAGGCGGAGAGGCGGAGAGGGCCTACGGTCGCGCGCGCAGCGGCGGAGCGGCATGGAGGAGCGCCTCCGCCTCGCAACGGCGCGCGCGCACTCGCCGGGAAGAGCGGAGCGGAGCGGCGCGGTGCGGGGAGGGGGAATGGAAACGCCGGCAAGCCCTCGCCGCAGGGCGTCCCGCGGGAGCCGCGGAACTGTAGCTAGGAGCAGAAAGGGGAGGAGGAAGCGGGGGAGGGGAAGCGACTAACCGAGATGACGAGGAGGAGGAGGAAGAGGAAGCGGGGGCCGCCGCGGTCGCCGCCGGTCCGCGCCGCGCCGCGTCGTCGCCGCTCCCCGGCCTGCCGCGCCGCGTCCCGCGTGGATGGTGGTCGGTGGCGAAGCGGAGGCAAGGCAGCCGTTGCACGGCTTCGCTTCCAACTTTAAATGGATGGATGCGCGGCCTGGGTGGGGTCGGGTCGGGTCGGGCCGGGCTGGCGCGGGCTGCTCGGGCCCGATCGATTGATACCGCCTTTGCCTCGTTACTTGCCCCTCAAGTTTCTTTTTCCTTTTCTCTTCTTCTGTTCTAGTATAAAAAAACGCACCCCTCTAGTTCGCTCAAAAAAAAACCTACCCCTCTAGTCAGCTTATTACTTACTCCTTCCGTTCTTTTATATTAGGTGTATTTATTTTTTAATAAAATTTACAATGTAAGATACATTTATTCTTTTTTCTCGTAATTTTGTTTTTGTATCTCTCACCTGATTGCAGGTATCTCTCCTTATAGAGAAAAAAAAGAGGAAATTATATCTCTCCCGATTGCATGTATCTCTTTGTTCCTAACCTAAACTATTTACTTGTCGTTGTTCATTGAATTAGACAAGGGTAACTTCGCCCTCAATTGTCTATAATTATGTACCTTGTCACTATGCCGAAAATAATACATCTTACATAAAATAATGGAGGGAGTACTACACAAGGGTATGATAGCCAAAATTGTTGAGGATGGGGCGTCGACCCGTTGACTGGGCAGCTGGGTAGCTGCCAGCCCACCCAAGTTCGAGCCTCGGCTCGGACACGCGGAGTTTCTCCTATAAAAAAATGCCAACGAATGTTAGCCCTTGGGTTGGTCTCGCTTTTTTAACCTAAATTGCTAAACGGAGGATAAGCTCCATAAAACCCTTTATTTTGAGATTTTTGAAAATTACATATTTGAAGTTTCAAAAAAATCTAAAACAACCACACAAGTATAGACGGATGTATAATACATGTGTCTAAAATTTGAAGATGATATACATTATTGTGGGAGCTACACAAAAAAGAGAGTCGTCATTTTGAAATGGTGAACAGTACACACACGGCTCACTACTCTCTATGTTTCTTTATGTAAGGTGTATTTTTTTACACGGTGACCAAGGCATGGAATTTTATAGAATTTAAAAAAAATTACCCTTGGTTAATTTCTTGGTTACCGGCGAGTAAATCAATTAGTCATGTAAAGGAAGAGATACATGCAATCAAGATAGAGGTACTTTCCTTCTTTTCCTGTAAGGATAGATACATGATATCAAGAGAGAGATATTCTTTTTTTTCTAGAGGGCTAAGAAACGAATTATGAAGAACCGGAAGAAATGCACCTTACAATGTGAAATGTTATCATAAATAAATACATCTTATATTAAAAAAATGAAGGGAGTACAAAAAATGCATGACATTTTACTTTTTTTGTAGCTCCACGATAAAATATTTCATCACCAGACTTTACACACATGCAAAACACATCAATATGAACGTGTATGATTTTTCCAGAATTTTTTGAAACATAAAAATATGATTTTAATACTTTTTTTCAAAAAAGAGCTCCATGGAGCTCATCCACCAAGATACCCTATTCTATGATAACCCTATATTATGGGCCAGTTCTTTTGGGCGGCTAAAAAAATAAGCTGCCTCTCACCACTTAAAAAATAAGCCACTCCTCAAATTCGTTGAAACTTATAAATTAATTATTCCATAACTAACTTAGAAGCCACAATGAATAAGAGATGCGGTTTATAGGAAAACCCGGGGAGTTGCGGCTTAATTTTTAAGATACCAAATGAACTAGCTCATATATGTTTAGAAAGCACACAAACCTCCTCGTAGACTCCCTTAGCAGGGCGCCCAGCGTTTAGACTCCTCTGGCGATTTACCAGAGTTTGGATCAGATTACTCCAGGATCTATCCCCCTCGACTTCGGTTTATATTTTCTTTTTATTGGTCACACCGCCCTTTTATACCCATGTATGACCCCATGCCAAAGGAGTGGTTCTCACACTTCCTCACATGATTTTGTGTGCCCCTCTCTCTGGTAGGCCCCATGTCGTTTGGCCCTCAATTTTCTCCGGAAGGGGCCACCCCATGTGACTTTTAGTATTTGTTTGTGTTGTTGTATTCCATAGGGTAATGACCAACCAAAAGAAAGGCCCATTCTTTGCAAGAGTTCGGTCAGAGGCCCCGAAAAGGGGAGGGTCGCACTGGAAACCTGGACCTTCGTGCAGACATAAGCCCGATTTCTAAAGGATGTGCCACCGCAAAATTGGATATTGACTTTTTACTTATCACACCACCCTATGTTACCCATTTAATGACCCCATGCAAAAGGAATAGTGGTTCCAACACTTCCTCACACCAGTTCTTGTGCCCCCTCTCCGGCAAACCCCACATCGTCTAGCCTTTCATTTTATTTCGAAGGGATCACGCTGTTATGACCAACCTAGAGATAGGCCCACTCTTGGCAAGACTTGGGCTGGCGGCCTTCGAAGGTTGGAGCTTCTCACCACTAGTACAAAACAGGGCTTTTGTCACAGGGCAATATTCACATTAGTCCCGGTTCAGTCACGAACCGGGACTAATGTGAGCATTGGTCCCGGTTCGTGCGGCTAAGGCATTAGTCCCGGTTCACCTGGGTCCTTTAGTCCCGGTTGGTGCCACGAACCGGGGCTAAAGGGTGCGATGCCCATTAGTACCGGTTGGTGGCACCAACCGGGACTAAAGGTTAGTCCTTTAGTCCCGGTTGGTGCCACCAACCGGTACTAATGGGCTTTGAGGCATTAGTACCGGTTCATGGCACGTACCGGTACTAAAGGGCCCATCGAACTCTACACCCCCCCCCCCCCCCCCCCCCGTGGACCGCCTTTTCAGTTTTAGAAAAAACAAAAGAAAATGATGGAAATGTCAAAAAAATAAAATAAAATAAGTTTCCCATGTGATATGTGGTCTAGTTTTTGGGAAAATTAACAAATATGAATTTTGACTTTATTTGCAAAATCTCTCTGCAATTTCTTAAAATGGGCATAATTTTTGCATACGAACTCAAAAATCGGGACTAAAGGCCCTTACCAACCGGGACAAAAGCCCCCTTTTCTACTAGTGCACTGAAGTCTTGAACCTTCATGCGGGATGGTCCGATTTGAGAAATCGGTGACACCTCAAAGTTGGATGTTGCCTTTTTACTCATCAAAACACTTTCTTATACCCCCATGTTATTACCCCATGCAAAAGGAGGAGTGGTTTCCTTTTCTTTTCTTCTTCTTCTTCCGTTCTAGTATAAAAAAACGCACCCTCTAGTTCGCTCAAAAAAAAACTTACCCCTCTAGTCAGCTTATTACTAAATGCATGACAGCTCCATAGAGCCCTTTATTTTGAAAACCACATTTTAAAGTTTCAAATAAATCTAAAAAACCACACTCGTACAGACGGATGTATAGTACATGTGTGTAAAATTTGAAAATGACATACTTTATGGTGAGAGCTACACAAATTTGAAATGATGAATGGTACACGCACTGTTCACTATAAAAACTGCTCATCGCCAGACTTTACACCCATGTGAAACACATCAATATAAACGTGTATGTTTTTTTTCAAAAAAAATTATAACATAAAATGTGATTTTGATTTTTTCGAAAAAAACGACCTACTCTATCATAACCCTACATTATGGGCCACTTCTTCTGGGCGGCTAAAAAAAAGCAGCCGCTCCCCAATTTAAAAAATAAGGTGTTCCCAAATTCGTTGAGACTTCTAAATTAGTTATCTCATAACTAGTTTACAAGTCCCAATGAATAAGAGATGCGGCTTATGGGAAAAAATGGGGAAGATGTGACTTTTTTTTAAATTGTCAAAAGAACTCACTCATATATGTTAAAAAAAGCACACAAACCGCCTCGTAGACTCCACTACTACAAAAACAGTTATAGCCAATACGGACACTAATGACGCACTGTACATGTGGTGCGCCATTACTAAATACTAATGGCGCACCATGTGTTGGTGCGCCATTAGTGTGCAAATACTAATGGCGCACCACATCCACGGTGCGCCATTAGTAAAAAAAAATTTCTTTTAATTTTTTCAAAACTACTAATGGCGCACCGTGGGATGGTGCGCCATTACTAGTTCAACTAGTAATGGCGCACCACTCCCACGGTGCGCCATTAGTAAATTTTTTTCTTTTAATTTTTTCAAAACTACTAATGGCGCACCACTCCCAGCGGGCGGCGGATTAGGCACCGGCAGCTCCCCCTCGAGCTGATCTACCTTCCCCACCGGCTCAATTTGGTTATCCTCGCCTCCTGAGGTCGTTCCCATCGATCCCCTCCGCTAGGGTTTCGGTGGTGATGAGCCCCTCATCGCCGGCAGTCTCCTTCTCGTTGCTCCAGTCGGGTACGCCACCTCCCACACCTCCTGGTGGTGCTGGTGTTGCCTGGGTCATGCTCCTGCTGTGCACGGTGCCCCTCCGCCGGTCGGGAGGCGTGCTGCGCAACCCCGGCGTTGGTTGGCGCCGTGCGGTGCTGTGGCTGCTGCCTCGCCGTGCTGGTATGGTGACGTGCTCGGCATCGGCTACAACCCTAGCCCAATGAGTTCCACTTCTCCTCTCTGGCCTACTACTACTTCTAGTGTCTTGGCCATTGTTGCCGCTCTGTTGATGCATTGCTACTGCTGATTGTTTTAGGGCCAACTAAAGGTTATTCTAATGTTGCCAGTAATTGTTGCTATCCCTTTAGTTGCTCATGTGGTCATGCCCTTGCTTATGTATCTGATTTGGTGTTCTGGTTTGTGTAAGAACTTGGATAATGCCTTATTGACATCCTACTGTATCTAGTTCAAGTGGTTCTAGGTTGTTTCTACTGTTGTTGGCACTATGGATATAGTTGCTGGTTTTCTTGTATTGTTAATTGTGCTATTGTTATCAGTTTTGTAAAACTGTTAGGATCAAAGGCATAAATTACTAGTCTAAGGCTATACTAATTGTGCTCAATACTACTGTCATGAGGCATGCTACTTTTTAGTTAGTATGCTACTGCTTAATGTCACATGTCATGTTGTCTATGTGATATGCTGCTTGCTGTCATTAGGAGGAGCATGAACCTTTGTCTTCTGCCTTTGATGGATCATCTCCAGCTTCTGCTATAGTCGCCATTGACACAAATCTGGACACATCCACTCCTGACACTTATCGGGCACCCCCTGCACCATTGCCTTATGATGTTAGTTTGCCAGTTACAGAAAACCTAGGTAAAGCTCTTATGGGCTTTGAGGCTGATTAGAATTTATTTATTTTAGGCTTATTAGAATTAGCCTAGTGATGGTAGTGATGCAAGCTTATAATTTTTCATGTACAGATCTGGAGAAGTCAGATATCAAAAGCAAAACATATGATCAGCAGGAATCTCTGAAGGTGGATGAATACGAATCATGGAAAAAGGTGCCCCTGAAGATAAGATCGAGGAGGAGGATGTTTGCCCTATCTGCCTTGAAGGTTGCTTTTCTCTTGATCATTTGTTGGTACTGTCTTTACTTGGTTGGTTGTGGAACTGGATGAACATGTTTGTGCTACTCTTCCATTCGTTATCATTATTTCCACAGTTTTTTTGTTCAAACATATACACATAGTGAAAGTTGGCCACCGTAATAAAACTGA
The DNA here is from genome assembly GCF_002575655.3 of Aegilops tauschii subsp. strangulata. Taxonomy (NCBI): domain Eukaryota; kingdom Viridiplantae; phylum Streptophyta; class Magnoliopsida; order Poales; family Poaceae; genus Aegilops; species Aegilops tauschii. The sequence continues at coordinate 497,281,734 of NC_053035.3, read as the reverse complement.
GTACACCATGACTACCCCAATTGATTAATATTTCTTGATTTTCCTTCTTTTATATGCATGTCTAATCTCTGATTTATCCATATATATGTTGGCCGACAGAAAACGGTCGAATCTTAGTGCTGCCGCCCCATGAACACATTTTTTTAATTTGACTGTACATTCAAATGAAGCCAAGTGGAGTAGTATACTGGTAGTATAGTATAATAATATTATCAAAAGGTAAATGCCCTGATTATTTAGCTCTGTCAGATAAATACTTGTCGAAAGTGGGCTCCTATCAAAATTCATTTCCATTATAATCTTACTCATACAATATTCACACCATGTAATTCTAGAAATATATGCTCATATCTAGTTCTGCATAAAAAATGACAGTATTGACATGTTATAAATAGTTTTTTTGTCTTTCTGTTTATTTTGTTACATTTTGCAGGGATAAAGTGAAGAAAAAGAAGAAAAGATTACTAGAAGATTAGTTTTAGGATTTTCTTTTATTTCCTTGCAATTTTCCTTTTATTGGAAACTTGTAAAGACATTGTAATATTCTTACTATAATAAAAATTATGATTCTATTTCATTTTTTGTTTTTAAATTATTTTTCCTTATAGGTTGTTTTCTGTAAATTTAGTTTTTTTTTGCTTTCCAAATACATTACTAGTGGCGCATTTAAGCCCTTATTAGTGGCGCACCTTCCTTTATTACTAGTGGCGCACCTATAAGGTTATTAGTGGCGCACCTGGAGGGAATACCAGTGGAGCACCGAATGGTATACTAATGGCGCACCACATGGTGCGCCATTAGTATCAGGTATACTAATGGCGCACCGGTGGTGCGCCATTAGTAATAAAATCTAATGGCGTGGTGCTAGTGGCGCACCTGTAGTGCGCCATTAGTAGGCAAAACAGGTGCGCCACTAGTAGCCCTTTTCCTAGTAGTGCTCCCCTAACGGGGAGCCTAGCGTTTAGACTCCTCCGATGATTTGCCGGAGTTTGTATCATATTACTCAGCTCCCCTCGACTTCGGTTTGTATTTTTCATTTTATTCATCACACCACTCTTTTATACCCATATATGACCCCATGCCAAAGCATGAGTGGTTCTGACACTTCATCACATGATTTCGTGTGCCCCTCTCTCTAGTAGGCCCTGCGTCGTTTGGCCCTCGATTTTATTTGGAAGGGGCCATCCCATGTGACTTTTAGTCTTTGTTTGTGTTGTTGTATTCCATAGGGTAATGATCAACCAAAAGAAAGGCCCACTCTTTGCAGGAGTTCGGTCAGAGGCCCCGAGAAGGGGGAGGGGGTCACACTGGAAACATGGACCTTCGTGCAGGCCTATGCCCGATTTCTAAAGGACGTGCCACCTCAAAGTTGTGTATTGACTTTTTACTGATCACACCACCCTTTCTTACCTATTTAATGACCTCATGCAAAAGGAATAGTGGCTCCAACACTTCCTCACACCAGTTCGTGTGCCCCCTCATTGGCAGACCCCGCATCTTTTAGCCTTTGATTTTATTTCGAATGGATCACCCCGTGTTTTATTATGACCAACCAAGAGATAGACCCACTCTTGGCAGGACTTGGGCTAGCGGCCTTAGAAGGTGGGAGCTTCGCACTGAAGTCTTGAACCTTCATGCGGGATGGTCCGATTTGAGAAATCGGTGACACCTCAAAGTTGGATATTGCCTTTTTACTCATCAAAACACTCTTTTATACCCCAATGTTATTACCCCATGCAAAAGGAGGAGTGGTTTCGACACTTCCTTGCATGATTTAGGTCTAGGGTTTATGTATATGGTTTTGTTCTAGGATTTTGGTATAGGGTTGGCCCTAGGGTTTATGCCTAGTTGAGGGAGTCCTGGATTAGGGGGTCCTCGGACAGCCGGACTATATCCTTTGGCCGGACTGTTGGACTATGAAGATACAAGATTGAAGACTTCGTCCCGTGTCCGGGTGGGACTCTCCTTTGCGTGGAAGGCAAGCTTGGCAATTCGGATATGTAGATCTCCTCCCTTGTAACCGACTCTGTGTAACCCTAGCCCCCTTCGGTGTCTATATAAACCGATGGGTTTAGTCTGTAGGACTACATCAACAATCATAATCATAGGCTAGCTTCTAGGGTTTAGCCTCTACGATCTCGTGGAAGATCAACTCTTGTAATACTCATATCATCAAGATTAATCAAGCAGGAAGTAGGGTATTACCTCCATCGAGAGGGCCCGAACCTGGGTAAACATTGTGTCCCCCGCCTCCTGTTACCATCCGCCTTAGACGCACAGTTCGGGACCCCCTACCCGAGATCCGTCGGTTTTGACACCGACATTGGTGCTTTCATTGAGAGTTCCACTGTGCCGTCACCATAAGGCTTGATGGCTCGTCTTGTTGTCAAGGACAACATTACCTCTGGGGAAGCCCTGGCTGTAAGCCAAACTCTCCGACTGGGCGGCTTCATCATGACCGCCTGTTCGGCCGCTGCGCCGACGATGACTTCTCGGGTCATCAAAAACAACCTCCGCGTCGGCTCGGGATTCGCCGAGCAGATGGATCCAATGGAGCTCTCCTCTTTGAACGAGCTCTTGGATCGCATCTCCGCCCTGGGAGTCGCTACGGACTATGATCGGATCGGGCTTAAACCCGACCAAAGGGAGATTAACTCTCCGCCGGTCACCCATCAGATAGCGGTGGTGGAGGAACAACGCAGCGATTCTTCCTCTATCTTGAGGAGGAACTATGTCCGGATTCCCGAGCTATCCGAGCCGGATACCCGTCTACGGGAGGACATGGCCCAAGCTTTGAACCTAGAATCAGACAGCGGGCCAGATCTATTGGGCAACATCCCGGAATCCGAACTGCCAAACTCGGAAACTCCCCCGCCCCTGGGTCTCAGATCGGGTAAGGGTTTGGACTTAAATCTACCCACCCACCCAAATATAAGTGATCTTTCCCACATTAGACAAGAGGCCCAAGAGACAGTACATCACTATTGGGCCAGATTCCTCCTTGTAATGAGCAAGGTCAAGGACTGTCGCGAGGAAGACGCAATTTCATTCTTTTGCAAAAATTGCACGGACAAGGGAATCCTCAACGCCATAAGTCGCCTTGACATAGCACACTTCGCTGACTTGGCAGCCATAGTACAGAAGTACTGTGCGATGGAAAGCGCCTGGAAAACCCAAACAAAATTCTGGGATCCTCCGGCTCTCACTAAACCCCCTGTCCGAACTAAAAGGGTGTACTCTCGTAAGTCACCCGATCCAATTACAAAGAAACCAAAGCCCACTACAGGGCGTGGAACTATATTGGAGGGATGGATCAATGGGCCATGTAAAATTCATAGTACACCGGATACCACGCCAACACATAGCCTTAGAGCATGTTGGATACTCCGGCTGGTGGCCAAGAGCGGTGAGGATCTCCTCATCAACAATACCACAAAGCACCATCCCATGGACAATAACAATACAGTACTGACAGTCTTCGAGACCTTCGCCTCAAATAATAGGCGCAAGCGAGCACTCCGCAGCCTTGCCGAAGTCTGCCACGTTGCAACAATAAATACATTGTGTCCGTTTACAATATTGTGTCCGGCCCTCGCAGCGGAAGTACAAAGCAGCCTTCTGAGGCCAACCGCCAATTCGGTGAAAAGGCCCCCGGACACCTTCAAGCGAGTCCGGAGTAACCTGCAACAGGATCTCCAGGCACGTTCAGAGCTCGGGTAGCAATTCGGCCTCCGTCATAGTCCCAGTTAAGCGGCGAAATTTGTGCCGCGCGTACATAACTACGCACTCAAGATACCATGGGCATAGACGGAGGCACGGCTACGGCACGTCCCACAATGCGGCTCAACCGCCCCAGGGGCCGTATACCTTTATCATTTTTCTCTCTTTCAGGACATTACTCTCTGGAAGCCCTTTCCGGCAGTCCGATTGAAGGACCCATTACGGGAAGGAAATACCAAGGAAGCAAGAAGCTCTGACGTACAAGGGAATTCCCAGGTGGTCTCTGATAACGATCAATGTACCTATTTTTACATACCCATACGCAGCTTGCCCTTGGATAGGACATGTCAAATAGTCCTATTTTTTGCTTATTGCACTAGTTGTATACGTACGCTTTGACGTATTATTTAAATAACAATGTATAGCGTTAGCCTATTATTGCATTTCTTTTTTTCCTTGTCTGCTTATTTACGACAAATGGCACTCGTACATTCTGGTACGACCAGTGCGCCAGGGGCTTTAGTGTACCCCATAACACGGCACGAAAAGTCCGAACACTTTCGACAGTGCGGCACTCCAAACTTATAGCATTATATGCATCAACTCCGAATCATGTCTTGGGTCAATAGTTGGGTTTGCCCGGCTCCCATGTTTTGGTACCTTACGTTCCACTATATCGGCTAAGGTAGCACTGGGAGAACTACTACAATTGTGTCCCGGTTCTTCCGGACGAGCACCTCAGTAGAGAAAGCCGAAAACTGACTGTCATGATGCAGCGAGAGCTGGTCGCTGTTCGACAAGTCTCAAATCCTTAAAGATTTTTTCCGCTTCGGGCGAGGAGTCGGCCTTGTCCGATTTAGGCGTACATAGCACCCCAAGTTCAGCCTTCCGAATACTAGGGGCTTCGCCAAAATTTAAAATTATAGACTTCTATGGCTAAGTGAGAGTGATAAAGCTTTATAGTCCGATTGCCTGGTTCGTTGTGCTGAACACCTCCTTTGAAGGACCCAAAACTGGGATAAAGAGTGATCAGATTTATCCCGAACACCTCAGTACTAGTTACATGGGGGCAGAAGCCGACGACTCGCCAACTCTCAAATTTTATAAATGGCCGCACAGAAGGTAATATTTTAAATCAACAAGCGTTATATAGCACACATGAACTCGTTTTCATCTTACAGGATCACATGAGTACATTCATTCAAATATTACATCCTTAGTGCATTCCTCCACCACAAGGCGAGCGCCCATCAGGACACTGTCATAATACTTTTCGGGGTGGCGATGCTCCTTGCCCTTTGGCGGCCCTTCCTTCACAAGCTTTTCGGCGTCCATCTTCGCCCAGTGCACTTTCGCCCGGGCGAAAGCCCTACGCACACCATCAATGCAGACGGACCGCTTTATGACTTCAAACCGGGGGCATGCATTCACAAGCCGCCTCACCAGGCCGACGTAGCTGCCAGGCAGGGGCTCGCTAGGCCACATCCGGACTATGAGACCCCTCATGGCCAGTTCAGCCTCATTGTGCAGCTCGACCAGTTGCTTCAACTGGTCGCTCAGGGGCATCGGATGTTCGGTCCTAGTATACTGAGCCCAGAACAACTTCTCCGTCGAGCTCCCTTCCTCGGACCGGTAGAACTCTGCGGCATCCGATACGCTGCGGGGCAAATCTGCGAACGCTCCTGGAGAGCTCCGAATTCGGGTAAGTAAAAGGAAAATTTCCTCACATGCTTGCTTTGCATAATGAATGCCTTACCCGCTGCTATCTTCTTAACTGCCTCAATTTCCTGGAGGGCCTTTTGGGCTTCGGCCTTGGCGTTTTGTGCGTTCTCGAGGGCCTTTGCAAGCTCGGACTCTTGCGTCTTGGAGTCACGATCCAAGGACTTGTACTTCTCGACAAAGTCCTGGAGCTCTTGCTGCACCTCGCCAACTCGGGCCTCTTGTTTCTCGCACTCGGTGCGCTCCTTGGCCACTTTGTCTTCGGCCTCGGATAGCGCCTTCTTCAGGGCCACCGCTTCGGTCGTGGCCCCTAGCAAATTCATGACAATCCTATGATTTAACAACCATCTTCTTTCTTTATCAATAAATAGACGGGGTATTTCTTACCTTTGTTCTCTTCGAGCTGCCTCTTGGTAAGGCCGAGCTCTTCCTGGGACTGCTCAAGGTCCCGCTTCAGTGCGGCGACCTCCGCCGTGCGAGCGGCAGCTGCCAGCAGCGAAGCCTGCTTATTCACATAGACATATTTTGATTAGACTCTTGTGATTATTATTTGATCCTCTGTTCGGCCTTTCTTTGCGAACACCAAATAGAGCATCAGGGGCTACTGTCTATGTTGTAACATTTTCTCATAATTTGATTACTTACCTCAAAGCCTGTTAGGAGGCTGGCACAGGCTTCAGTCAATCCGCTTTTGGCGGACTGAACCTTCTTGACCACCGCACTCATGATAGTGCGGTGCTCTTCGTTAATGGAAGCGCCGCGAAGCGCTTCCAGCAAGTTGTCCGATGCCTCTGGATGGATAGAGGCCGTCGGCACGGACGGCTTGCCCCTCTTAGCAAGGGGTCGCCTAACAGAATCCGGAACCACTGGAGGTTCCGGTGCAGTATTCGGCCGGGGGCTAGACTTGCTGCCCCCACTGCCCATGGGAGTCTTGCCGCTCCTGCGCCCAGCGTCCGGAAAGTCTCCTTGGGGCGCCTCCGGAACTGTCTCCCCTTGGTTCAGTGCCCTTTGGGACAACACCTCGGCGTCGTCCGTAGGGCGGGGAGAGGAGGCGGTCGGGAGTGAATCGTTCTTCATCTCCGACGAGCCCAAAGACTACTCCGAAGAGGATACGTCGATATGGGCTCTGGATGGACTGCATGATCATGTTCGGCATGATAAGAAGCGATAAAATGAAACATACCAAGAACTATTATGGTGTCTGAATACTTATGACTTCGCCAGGGGCTTGTCCCTGGGCAACCACTCATCGTCGCTAAAAGCGGCCGCCGTGAAGCAGTCCGGAAGGAGAGTCCTTCCCTTCTTGGACCCTTCGGCCTCCCCAGACGGGGCGGCCTTCCTTTTCTTTTCTCCCCCGACTGGGGGGGGCGAGAACTTTCCTCTTCCTCCTCCTCGTTTTCGTGGGAGGAGTGCGCCTCGGTGTTTTCAGGCGATGAGTCCGATATGACCTTGCGCCGGAGACCTTTCCTGGTCCCCGCGGCCTTCTTCTTAGCCTTCTTCTCTGGCGCCTCATAAGGCGCTGGAACCAGCATCTCCGTTAGGAGAGCATCTGCTGGATCTTCGGGCAGGGGGGCTGGACAGTCGATCTGCTCCGCTGTCGCTACCCAGTCCTGTTAAAATGGCATGGAGGCTCAGACCCCTCACACTATTATGTTGGGCAAAGAAACATTTTGTGAGATATAAAAGACTTACCGGATTGGCAGGGCGCTTTGCGCTGAGTCCGCGATCCTCGGTAAGAGGAGGAGGTACCTCGGCGCCCTTGAACAGCACCTTCCAGACGTCTTTGTGCGTCCTGTCGAAGAGCTCTCGCAGCGTCTGGTGCTTAGCCGAGTCGAACTCCCACAAATTGAATTCCCGACTTTGACACGGGAGGATCCGGCGGAAGAGCATGACTTGGACCACGTTGAAAAGCTTGATTTTCTTGCTTATCATGTTCTTGATACATTTCTGTAGTCCGGTCAGCTCCACCGACGAACCCCGGGACAGGCCCTTCTCTTTCTAGGAGGTGAGCCGCATGGGGATGCCAGATCGAAATTCGGGGGCCGCCACCCAGTTGGTGTCGCGCGGCTCGGTGATGTAGAACCACCCCGATTGCCACCCTTCACGGTCTCCACATAGGAGCCTTCGAGCCAGGTGACGTGTGGCATTTTGCCCACCATGGCGCCTTCACACTCCGCCTGCTGACCGACTACCACCTTTGGCTTCACGTTGAAGGTCTTCAGCCATAGGCCGAAGTGGGGCTTGATGCGAAGGAAGGCCTCGCACACGACGATAAACACCAAGATGTTGAGGATGAAGTTAGGGGCCAGCTCATGGAAGTCCTGCCCATAGTAAAACATGAGCTCGCAGACAAATGGGTGGAGGGGAAATCCCAGTCCGCGGACGAAGTGGGTAAGAAATACCACCCTCTCATGGGGTTCTGGAGTAGGGACGATCTGCCCTGCTTCTAGGAGCCGGTGCGCAATGTCTGTGGCTAGGTATCCGGCTCCCCGGAGCTTCGTAATGTCCTCCTCCGTAACGGAGGAAACCATCCACTTGCCCCCCGCTCCGGACATGCTTGGAATGGCTTTGCGGAGAGGATGAGAACTTGGGTGCTAGAGCTCGAGTGCGTATGAGTGGGCAGGGGAAGAGGAAGGCGTGGGTGAAAAAGGTGAATCCTTGTCCCTTTATAAGGGCGGAAGAAACTATGCGCCTCCCCACCTGCCTGGTAAACTTGCTTATTCCCCAAGCGCCATAATTGATGGCGCGGTTAGGTTACCCACACCCGTATTGATGAGAATCCCATGATAAGGGGACACGATCTCTGCTTCGACAAGACGTGCCAAGAAAACCGCCTCGCAATGTGTGCAGTAGCTGGTTGAGAAAAACGGTTCAAATAATGACCGGGCCATGGCGTGATGTCACGCTACGAAATGTGTCAGCAGACTGGATTTGTGGGATATTATGCTCTCTACGGTGGTATGTGGAATTTATTTTGCAGAGCCAGACACGATCCTTGTGTTCGAAATCTTCTATGGAGTATACGGAGGAAGAACCCGCCTTGCAATGCCGAAGACAATCTGCGCGCCGGACTCATCGTCATTGAAGCCTGGTTCAAGGGCTACTGAGGGAGTCCGGGATTAGGGGGTCCTCGGACAGCCGGACTATATCCTTTGGCCGGACTGTTGGACTATGAAGATACAAGATTGAAGACTTCGTCCCGTGTCCGGGTGGGACTCTCCTTTGCGTGGAAGGCAAGCTTGGCAATTCGGATATGTAGATCTCCTCCCTTGTAACCGACTCTGTGTAACCCTAGTCCTCTCCGGTGTCTATATAAACCGGAGGGTTTAGTCCATAGGACTACATCAACAATCATAATCATAGGCTAGCTTCTAAGGTTTAGCCTCTACGATCTCGTGGTAGATCAACTCTTGTAATACTCATATCATCAAGATCAATCAAGCAGGAAGTAGGGTATTACCTCCATCGAGAGGGCCCGAACCTGGGTAAACATTGTGTCCCCCGCCTCCTGTTACCATCCGCCTTAGACGCACAGTTCGGGACCCCCTACCCGAGATCCACCGGTTTTGACACCGACACTAGTGCTTAGATCTAGGGTTTAAGTATAGGCTTTCGGTCTTGGGTTAGGTCTAGGGTTTAGACCTTTGGTTCGTGTCTAGGTTTTAAGTCTTGGGTTAGATCTAGGGTATAGGTCTTGGGAAGGTCTATTGATTAAGGATAAGGTTTGGCTCCAGAGTTTAGGTTTTGCGTTAGTCAAGGGCTTAGGTGTAGGCTTTATGTACAGGGTTTGGCTCTAGGATTTATGTCTAAGGCATAGATATATAAATTAAGTATAGTGTTTGGCTATAGGGTTTAGGTCTTGGGTTAGATCTACGGTTTATGTCTTGGGTTATGTTTAGTGTTAAATCTAGGGAAAGAAAGAAACACAAATGAGAAAGAAAGAAAATTTTATAAAGAAAAAAACATCTTTGTCATATGTCCGCGTTGTGACTGCCAGCAAAGAAGAATAACACAAAAAGATCTTTGTGGTACCGACAGTTGCCTATCAAAATTAATAAATAAAATAGAAAAAGATCTTTGTCATGTGCGTGTTCACTAGTGCAGAACCGGGCTTTAGCGCCGGTTCGTAAGGGCCTTTAGTGCCGGTTCTACAACCGGCACTAAAGAATGGAGACTAAAGCCCCCCCCCTTTACTACCGTTCAGCACGAACCGGCGCTAAAGTGCCACCACGTGGCACGAGCCAGGCCCGGGTGCTGGTAGACCATTAGTACCGGTTGGTAACACCAACCGGTACTAAATGTTTGGGGGGGGGGTTGGTTTTATTTTTTATTTTTCCATTAATTTTGTGTTTTCCATTTAATTATTTTTTGTTTGCTGGTATTTTACGATACTACATATTGTACACGTTATGCATATATATAAATAGATTTTCTCGTAGAACCGCATATAAATATATATCATCGATGTCTCACAACCACCACCATTAATTATTCACACATACACATGTATATATATACAATTTCTCCTACATGTTTCCTTGGTGCCTTCGGAGCACGATGACAAGTGGTTCATGGGGGCGGTAGCGGGTAATAGTATTCTCCTTTGGGATCTATGACTTGGTCGAGCAAAAATCCCGCTATGTCCTCTTGAAGTGCTAGTATGCGCTCCGTTGGTAGGAGCTGCTCCGGCACCTCTCTGAACTGTTAAGAAGGAGATCAATATGCATGTGTATTAGTTGTGTGACTAGATATCGATAATGGTGTAAAAATTTATGAATAGTGTTCTGACAAACGTACCCAGTCCTGTCTTTGAGATCTACTCCTTTCGGACGCCATCATGCGAATGTTCTCACAAACGTAGTATGCACACAGATCAGTCCCCGACGCCTGCTTCAGGGCCTTTACGAGAATGGAATTGAATCAGATAATCAAGCATGATAATTAATTAATGGTATTGAAACAAGAATTAAAGAGATGGTAGCTAGCTAGCTAGCTAGTACTACTTAATTACTTACCTTGGGTCGATACCAAAACAGCTTTTTTGCCCATTTGCCTGGAGTCACCTTGATGAACTTTGCCCAAGCCCTGCCCGCCGGCAAAGAAAATTAATAAAGGGGTTATTAAATAGTTCATATCAGGAAATGACGAACTAAATAGGCCGAGATATAGTTAATAATGATTGAAATTACCTGTTGACTATCCCAAACAAGATGGTGTAGTCACTTTCTTTTTTAAGTAGTGAGTCCAGTACTTCAACTTTTCCTTCTTCAACTTTAATGTCTAACAAGATCCAGTGGAAACTGCATGCGCACACGTTTGCATGTCTTAATTAAGCGGGCATGTGCATAACACTAATAACTACCCTAAACCCTATACACTTAATTATTAACATCTAGCTAGCTAGTAAGCAAAAACAGAATTTGTAGTACAAGACAGTGTGACTCACAGGAAGTTGTATATCTTCATTGGTATTGAGGCGCTTGAAGAACTCTAGCATGCTTTCCTCTAAACTTGCTCGACAACTTGGAATATTCCATGTGTACTCATTAATGGTATTTGGGTCAATGAACCCAATGCCATAGCGTCCAGATTTTTTCATTTCATACATCTTCATCCTGCATAATACCACAGAAAAGAATATAGTGAGGATAATTACAGGTAATGATTGAACAAAATGATCACTACAGCTAGCTTGAGACTTAAATTACAAAAAGAAATCACTTACAGACAATAGCAACTGACGATAGATTTGTTGAGTGTGTCTTGATTGTATAACTGAAATAGTTCTGAATACTCAACGGACACAGCTTTCTCATGGAAGTAATGCTCCTCCTTGACATTCACCATGAGGGACTCTCGATTGGAAATCTTGGTAATGTTCATGTACCATTGATGCAATTCATACATTCTAGTTGGGAGGTTCTTGACCTCGTTTGGCTCGACCAAAGGTTGGCCCCGGACATATTTCCGTTTTATTTCCTCCTCTCTAAGCGGAGACATGGGCTCGATATCGAGGAGTTGTCCAACAGTGATTTTGAGCATTTCAGCCTGCATTATATGCTCCTCGGTTATTACCACATTGCCCAGCTGGGGAACGTAAATGGTTTGCCCACAATAATATTGGGCGCGCGTACTCTCATGTGTTGTTGGCACAAAAAGCGGGGGGATCGATTGCGCCGCCTGTTCTCCCTGCTGGGGAACGGTTTTTCCGCATTTTTTGACAGCTGCTTGTTGGCTCGAGCTCGAGCTCGCTTCTTTCTGTAGCCGTGCTCGATGTGCCCTCCTGATTTGGCGCTCATAGTCTGAGACAACAGTCTTGGGAGATGGTGGTCTAGCCATACGAATGAAGTGGTCAATCTTTTCCTCAGGCACTTTCTCCCTCGGCGGCGGTGCCGGTTTCGGTCCAAAATGGGCGTCCACTTGGGCCTTCACTATGGCTTCGTTTTGCTCCTCGGTCATATCGTAAGGCCTCTGAGGAAGAGGAGCGAGGCTTGGACCATATTTATATCGCTTGTCTCCGCCTGTACTACCTCGAATCGTACCGCTACGCACCATAGCTGCGGCGTGTCTCTTCTGCAATTGCTGAGGCGGCGGAGACGGCTGACGTGGCTGAGTTCGAGCAGGAGGAGTGTCCTGACGCTGTGCCAGACTTGAAGCAGGAGGTGTGGCCTGACACGGTGTCGGACTTGAAACAGGAGGAGTGCCCTGACACTGTGCCGGACTTGAAGCAGGAGTCTGCTCACGCGTTCGTGGACTTGGAGGAGCGGGAGTCTGCTGACACGGTGGAGGACTTCGAGGAGGAGTCGGCTCACGCGTTCGTGGACTTGGAGGAGCGGGAGTCTGCTGACTCGGCGGCGGACTTCGAGGAGTCGGCAGACGCGGTGTCGGTGGACTTCGAAAGATGATGCAATCCTTTCTCCATAGGATGATACGATGTATGGCCTCTCCCAGTGTGTGCTCGTCATCACCTCCAGGAATGTCAAGCTGTAGCCCGAATATGGGTCCACCACCTCATCAACCAAGACACAAGCATAGCCCGCTGGAATCGGGGTGCAATGGAAGGTTGCTTCGGGGGTAATTGTAAAAGCAACGACATCCGCCACCTTCATGGATATGTTCTTCATTTTGAAGTGTAGCTCACAGTTAGTATTCTCTATGATGTCATCCACAGGGTATGTATCCAGCAGTGCGTCGCCCGGGGTGGAACCAACGCTGCTTCTCGGCATGGATGGGACGGTGCTATCCAATGCTGGACGATCATCCGCTTGCTGTTGCCGCTGCTGAGACCCCCTTTCCTAGCTAAGTGAGTCGATCTGCTGCTGCTGGAATTTGAGTGCCAAGTCCGCGTGCCTTGCTTCTAGGCCTTGAAGGCGTTCTGCGTCCTGCTTCCTCTGCTCCTCCTCCAGCTTCCTCTTCTTCTCCTCCTCCATCTTATTTATTGCACGGGTCCTGTAGTTGTCGTTCCATTCCGAAAAGCCCTCATACCAGGGAATAACGCCCTTGCCTCGTGTTCTTCCTGGGTGTTCAGGATTTCCCAGGGCGCGCATAAGCTCGTCGTTCTCTCTGTTGGGCGTGAACACCCCCTTTCGAGCATCTTCTATTGCGTCAAGTAACTTTTGTTCGGCTCCTTTTAGACTTGCCTTCTTCGAAACCAGGCATGTCTTCGGGTCCAACGCCCCCCCATGCGCATAGAACCAAGTTATGCACCTGGGGGGCCAGCTCCTAGTAACCGGAGTGACCCCTGCATCCTGCATCTCTTGCTCAGACTTATCCCACTTAGGCATTGCCGCCGCGTAGCCACCTGGACCCAGCCTATGGAACTGCGTCTTTTTTGCGGCATTGGCCTTGTTTTTTCTCGACCGTTCCTTAGATAATTCTGATTCCTTGAATTTCACGAAAGCGGGTCAATGTTCTCTTTGCTTCTCCAGTGTTCCCTTGAATTCTGGAGTCTTCCTTTCTGCATCGAGGTAGTTGGCTCATACAGTTTTCTTGTGGGTGTTGAATGCAATTGCCATCTTCTTAAGAGCAGCGTCCTTGACTTTCTGCACATCTGCATCAGTGAAATAATCTGGTAGGGTGAAGTGTTCCATCAGAGATTCCCAAAGCTTTTGTTTTGCTCTGTCGTCGACCCAAGTAACATCTGGACGTTTAGTTTTTGGCTCTTTCCATTCTTGAATGGAGATCGGAAGTTGGTCCTTCACAAGAACTCCGCACTGACGAACAAACTTGTTCACAATGTTCTTAGGCGTGAGGGGTTCGCCACTAGCTTTGATGGAATCGATGTTGTACTTTGCACCCTCCTTCAACTTTTTCCCCGGGCCTCGCTTTGTCCTGCTGTCTGTAGAAGCATATTTGCTCGATCCAGAGGGCTGAAAGAAGAAAGATCGATTCATTAATATATCTTCAAATAAAAAAATATGTGATGATCACTAGATGCCTGCTTATATAAATATACCTCGCCGGTAGTCTTTGTTATTTCAAGATCAACATTGTATTCGTCATCATAATCATTGTCTGCATCATCATAATCATAATCATAGTTCATGACTTCATCAGCTCGGTCGTCGAGATCGAATATCTTATCATCACCCTCCCCGGTATTGTTCAGATATTGGGAGCCGTCATCTGCTTCATTCAGATCATCTGGCCTGTTAGGGCTGCGTATGATCCGAACAGGGCCTCTTCTCCCTCTCTGCCGGTATTGTCCGCCATAGCTTTTATTTAACTAATACAGAAGAAATATAAAACAATTCAGTATTCAAATTACAATGCATGGATGCAATCAATAAGAGAAAACTCAATCATATAGTACATAATATGCATCATCTCGAATAATATATAATCTCGAATACATCGTCTCGAATAATATATAATCTCGAATACATCGTCTCGAATAATATATAATCTCGAGTACATCGTCTCTAATAATATATATAATCTCGAATACATCGTCTCGAATATTATATATTGAATACATCACTTGCTAGGTAGCTAATAAAGATCGGATACTACAGAAGAATCTAGGCCACCCGCGGTTCCTGGGGCGCGGGCGGTGGACACCCAAAGAGAAGGAACCATCACAGGATCATATCTCCGGTCATCTGCCCAAAGAACCTGCCAGGTATTGGAGAACCAGACGTCCATAGCAGCCATGTAGCGATGGACGTGCTTGTCCTCCTCCCTGACACGGCGACGCACCACCTCCAGCGGGGCCGGCTCCCTTTGCACCGAATGTGGCCCACGTGAACGCCACCAAAGGAGATCAGGGTCGACGACGGGACCCGAGGCCGGGTTCCTCACCAAGCGGCGCGCCCCTCCAGGTAGCACCTCCCAGTGCCAGCTCAGAGAAAAAAGAAAAAGAAAAAAGGCTTTCTCTCACCCCTCTATCTCTCACTTACACATGGGTCCCAACTAATAAAAATAAAAATAAAACTAGATATGGACGGTCAAACTCCATATAGGGCCCACATGTCATTGTTCAATTATTTTCTGAAACGGTGGGTTAACTGCTATGCTGCATATTCTCGTTTATATTAAATTAAACTAATGTGCACCTAAACTAATTCCTTTGAGGGTTGCCGGTGGGTACCAAATCTCGTGGCGGAGGCACGCCGGGAGGCTGCGGGGAGGCCGGCTGAGGGAACCACGCAATAGCCTTGGCTCGACCGCGTCCACATATGGTGTCTTAAGACCATATGGTCGCCGGAGATGATGGCGAAGACCGTTCCCGCGGCGACTCTGGGCGGCGCAAGCGGGCGAGCTACTGTGCAAGAGGGAGAGGCTAACAGGATGTGCGAGACTAAGGAGATGACTAGGAGCATGATGGCGATGCTGCTGGGGCTCGAGGAAGACTGAAGTGTGTACTTCAATGACGGCGGCCATGGCAGTGCTCGGAGCTCGCGGGGAAGATGACCGAAGGTCACGAGGCCTTCTGTAGAGGACGCTCACATCTTTCGAGGCATCTCAGGATGCTCGGGGAACGTAAGGGGTCGGCCGGGGAGCTTCAACGGCGTCGAATCGGCGGTGGCTATTCGAGATCGGAGTCGGGGAAGATGCATTGTGGCACTCGGTCCTGAGTTTCTCTGGTCAAATTCGTAAGTTGGGAGGGCGAGGGATCTCGTACGAGCTTCCTGGCGAGGTGGTGGCGCTTGGGGTTGCCGCTGGTCGCGCGGAGACGAATGCAGCGGCGACGGTGGCGCTCCCACAAGGAGGAAGGGAGAGGGAGAGAGGGATAGGGAGGGAGGGAGGGAGAGGGGGAGGGGTGGAGCAAGGGGTGCGGCGCGTGGGGAGCTAGCGGTGGCGGCGCACGGTCCCTGGGCAGCCGGCGCTCGCCGGAAGTGAGAGAGAGAGGTCGTGAGGTAGGGGGAGAGAGGTGGGAGGTGAGAGAGGTGAGGGGCCACATGTAAGTGTGTGAGAGAGAGGGGGCACTACTAGGACAAGGCCTCCTAGTGGCGCACCTGTTTTGGCTACTAATGGCGCACTACAGGGCCACTAGCATCACACAATTAGAATTTTTTACTAATGGCGCACCACAGGTGCGCCGTTACTATATGACTTAGTAATGGCGCACCACATTGAAGTGCGCCATTACAAACATTTTTTTCAAAAAAATTCAGAAATATATTTTTCAATTTTTTTTCGTTTTTTTCTTAATCTCGGGTCACTATGGCTTAATCTCGGGTCAATATGCTTAATCTCAAGTCAAATCGCACTCCGTGGTCAAACTTCCCGAAAGGTCACCCATCCTCACACTACTCCAGAGTTCTATCCAACCCCAGCACCAGCTCACTTAACAGGCACTTGTTAATATATCTAGCATATCAATCCTATTAAACCTTGTTGATGTCTAGGACTTTGTTCATGTTCATGAGTATGATGAAATTTTGAAAAAATATTTCAAACTTCCCGGTCATATTACGTATCATATTTTGAAAAAAAATTCAAAAAAAAAGATTTTTTTGAAACCAATTTTTTTTCTTAAAAGCCCCGTATCTTTCGTTCTGTTAGGTTTTTGGGGATTTTGAAGATGTTGAACGGGGTTTCCCCGATTCAAATCGTATGTAACTTTTCGAGTAGATGATTTTTCATATAAAAAACTTTTTAATCCGAGTTCGTATGCAAAAGTTATGCCCATTTTACAAATTCCAGAGAGATTTTGCAAATAAAGTCGAAATTAATATTTGTAAATTTTCCCAACAACTAGACCACATATCACATGGGAAACTTTTTTTTTGACATTTCCATCATTTTCTTTTATTTTTTCTAAAACTGAAAAGGCGCATTCGGTGGAATCTTTGGGCAAAGTTAGTAATGGTCTGGTAACTTTGAAAAAAAATTAAAAAATTGTTAGTAGTGGCGCACCGAGGGTGTGGTGCGCCATTACTAGTTAAACTAGTAATGGCGCACTGTCCCCTCGGTGCGCCATTACTAGTTTAAAAAAAATTAAAAAAATTTGTTAGTAGTGGCGCACCGAGGGTGTGGTGCGCCATTACTAGTTAAACTAGTAATGGCGCACTATCCCCTGGTGCGCCATTACTAGTTTTGAAAAAAAATAAAAAAAATTGTTAGTAGTGGCGCACCGTGGATGTGGTGTGCCATTAGTATTTGGACAGTAATGGCGTACCAACACATGGTGCGCCATTATTATATAGTAGTGGCGCACCACATATGTGGTGCGCCATTAGTGTCCATATTATCTATAGCGCTTTTCCTAGTAGTGGGGTGAGAGAAAGAGTTTTTTATTTTTATTTTTTATTGAGCGGGTCCCACATGTAAGTGTACATGGAGGCAGGGGCAAAATGTCTGATAAATGCCCCGTAGACGGTCAAAGCCCTTTGACCGGACGGTAACGGAACGGAAGAGCATTTTCATAAGGTGAACTAACGGCAGGGGGGTAAATTTGAGCATGCTTCGAAATTAAGGGCAAATATGAGTAGTAGGTTCTAGTTAGGGACACAAATGTAAAAGACCCATTTAGAAAAATTTGGATTAGTCACATGGCAAATGGATCCTGTAAGTTTTCGGCGGCATGCCTAATGATAAGTGCCTCCTTGCTCTACCCACCCACCCCCTCCCCCCCACCTAAATGTTCATGATATCCCCCGTCGTCTCTAGTCCCCGCCGCCCCCCTCTTCAATCAACAATACTCCTCCGGTCGAGCATGCCAAACCAGCACACATCCTATGTGCTCCCATCGATACCCAAACATCATCGGCTCGTTTCAGTGCTCAAATGAACAAAAACAATCACCACGGGCGCC
The DNA here is from genome assembly GCF_002575655.3 of Aegilops tauschii subsp. strangulata. Lineage (NCBI taxonomy): Eukaryota > Viridiplantae > Streptophyta > Magnoliopsida > Poales > Poaceae > Aegilops > Aegilops tauschii. The sequence continues at coordinate 497,264,036 of NC_053035.3, read as the reverse complement.
TCCCATCCAGTCATAATCGACTAACAACATCGAAAACTACCATCTCGTCCGCATGAATTGAGCACCATTAGCGTTCAAAACTGATCGCAACAATCCCAACCACACACTTGAAGTAGTCAAAAAATCATGGGAACAGAAAACACCACAACCACCCCACAAACCTTCGCGGAAACAAAAATAAATGGAGAGGATCGCTGGAAGGACCTTGCTACCGTGGGTGCATAGACGTGCAGAGAAGAGAGGGGAGAAAAACTATGGCGCTGTGATGAAACCGTGCCACCGCTCGCGCCTGTTCCTTGAATCCCTCCGTTGCACTCCGTAGTGGGGTGAGAGAAAGAGTTTTTTATTTTTATTTTTTGTTGAGCGGGTCCCACATGTAAGTGATACATGGAGGCAGGGGCAAAATGTCCGATAAATGCCCCGTAGACGGTCAAAGCCCTTTGACCGGACGGTAACGGAACAAAAGGGCATTTTTATAAGGTGAACTAACGGCAGAGGGGTAAATTTGAGCATGCTTCGAAATTAAGGGCAAATATGAGTAGTAGGTTCGACTTAGGGACACAGATGTAAAAGACCCATTTAGAAAAATTTGGACTAGTCACATGGCAAATGGATCCTGTAAGTTTTCGGCGGCATGCCTAATGATAAGTGCCTCCTTGCTCTACCCACCCACCCCCCTCCCCCCCCCCTACCTAAATGTTCATGATATCCCCCGTCGTCTCTAGTCCCCGCCGCCCCCCTCTTCAATCAACAATACTCCTCCGGTCGAGCATGCCAAACCAGCACACATCCTATGTGCTCCCATCGATACCCAAACATCATCGGCTCGTTTCAGTGCTCAAATGAACAAAAACAATCACCACGGGCGCCTCCCATCCAGTCATAATCGACTAACAACATCGAAAACTACCATCTCGTCCGCATGAATTGAGCACCATCAGCGTTCAAAACTGATCGCAACAATCCCAACCACACACTTGAAGTAGTCAAAAAATCATGGGAACAGAAAACACCACAACCACCCCACAAACCTTCGCGGAAACAAAAATAAATGGAGAGGATCGCTGGAAGGACCTTGCTACCGTGGGTGCATAGACGTGCAGAGAAGAGAGGGGAGCAAAACTATGGCGCTGTGATGAAACCGTGCCACCGCTCGCGCCTGTTCCTTGAATCCCTCCGTTGCACTCCGTAGTGGGGTGAGAGAAAGAGTTTTATATTTTTATTTTTTGTTGAGCGGGTCCCACATGTAAGTGATACATGGAGGCAGGGGCAAAATGTCCGATAAATGCCCCGTAGACGGTCAAAGCCCATTGACCCGACGGTAACGGAACGGAAGGGCATTTTTATAAGGTGAACTAACGGCAGAGGGGTAAATTTGAGCATGCTTCGAAATTAAGGGCAAATATGAGTAGTAGGTTCGACTTAGGGACACAGATGTAAAAGACCCATTCAGAAAAATTTGGACTAGTCACATGGCAAATGGATCCTGTAAGTTTTCGGGGGCATGCCTAATGATAAGTGCCTCCTTGCTCTACCCACCCACCCCTCCCCCCCCCACCTAAATGTTCATGATATCCCCCGTCGTCTCTAGTCCCCGCCGCCCCCCTCTTCAATCAACAATACTCCTCCGGACGAGCATGCCAAACCAGCACACATCCTATGTGCTCCCATCGATACCCAAACATCATCGGCTCGTTTCAGTGCTCAAATGAACAAAAACAATCACCACGGGCGCCTCCCACCCAGTCATAATCGACTAACAACATCGAAAACTACCATCTCGTCCGCATGAATTGCGCACCATCAGCGTTCAAAACTGATCGCAACGATCCCAACCACACACTTTAAGTAGTCAAAAAATCATGGGAACAGAAAACACCACAACCACCCCACAAACCTTCGCGGAAACAAAAATAAATGGAGAGGATCGCTGGAAGGACCTTGCTACCGTGGGTGCATAGACGTGCAGAGAAGAGAGGGGAGCAAAACTATGGCGCTGTGATGAAACCGTGCCACCGCTCGCGCCTGTTCCTTGAATCCCTCCGTTGCACTCCGTAGTGGGGTGAGAAAAAGAGTTTTTTATTTTTCTTTTTTGTTGAGAGGGTCCCACATGTAAGTGATACATGGAGGCAGGGGCAAAATGTCCGATAAATGCCCCGTAGACGGTCAAAGCCCTTTGACCAGACGGTAACGGAACGGAAGGGCATTTTTATAAGGTGAACTAACGGCAGAGGGGTAAATTTGAGCATGCTTCGAAATTAAGGGCAAATATGAGTAGTAGGTTCGAGTTAGGGACACAGATGTAAAAGACCCATTTAGAAAAATTTGGACTAGTCACATGGCAAATGGATCCTGTAAGTTTTCGGCGGCATGCCTAATGATAAGTGCCTCCTTGCTCTACCCACCCACCCCCTCCCCCCCACCTAAATGTTCATGATATCCCCCGTCGTCTCTAGTCCCCGCCGCCCCCCTCTTCAATCAACAATACTCCTCCGGTCGAGCATGCCAAACCAGCACACATCCTATGTGCTCCCATCGATACCCAAACATCATCGGCTCGTTTCAGTGCTCAAATGAACAAAAACAATCACCACGGGCGCCTCCCATCCAGTCATAATCGACTAACAACATCGAAAACTACCATCTCGTCCGCATGAATTGAGCACCATTAGCGTTCAAAACTGATCGCAACAATCCCAACCACACACTTGAAGTAGTCAAAAAATCATGGGAACAGAAAACACCACAACCACCCCACAAACCTTCGCGGAAACAAAAATAAATGGAGAGGATCGCTGGAAGGACCTTGCTACCGTGGGTGCATAGACGTGCAGAGAAGAGAGGGGAGCAAAACTATGGCGCTGTGATGAAACCGTGCCACCGCTCGCGCCTGTTCCTTGAATCCCTCCGTTGCACTCCGTAGTGGGGTGAGAGAAAGAGTTTTTTATTTTTATTTTTTGTTGAGCGGGTCCCACATGTAAGTGATACATGGAGGCAGGGGCAAAATGTCCGATAAATGCCCCGTAGACGGTCAAAGCCCATTGACCCGACGGTAACGGAACGGAAGGGCATTTTTATAAGGTGAACTAACGGCAGAGGGGTAAATTTGAGCATGCTTCGAAATTAAGGGCAAATATGAGTAGTAGGTTCGACTTAGGGACACAGATGTAAAAGACCCATTCAGAAAAATTTGGACTAGTCACATGGCAAATGGATCCTGTAAGTTTTCGGCGGCATGCCTAATGATAAGTGCCTCCTTGCTCTACCCACCCACCCCCCTCCCCCCCACCTAAATGTTCATGATATCCCCCGTCGTCTCTAGTCCCCGCCGCCCCCCCTCTTCAATCAACAATACTCCTCCGGTCGAGCATGCCAAACCAGCACACATCCTATGTGCTCCCATCGATACCCAAACATCATCGGCTCGTTTCAGTGCTCAAATGAACAAAAACAATCACCACGGGCGCCTCCCACCCAGTCATAATCGACTAACAACATCGAAAACTACCATCTCGTCCGCATGAATTGCGCACCATCAGCGTTCAAAACTGATCGCAACGATCCCAACCACACACTTTAAGTAGTCAAAAAATCATGGGAACAGAAAACACCACAACCACCCCACAAACCTTCGCGGAAACAAAAATAAATGGAGAGCATCACTGGAAGGACCTTGCTACCGTGGGTGCATAGACGTGCAGAGAAGAGAGGGGAGCAAAACTATGGCGCTGTGATGAAACCGTGCCACCGCTCGCGCCTGTTCCTTGAATCCCTCCGTTGCACTCCGTAGTGGGGTGAGAAAAAGAGTTTTTTTTTAATTTTTGTTGAGAGGGTCCCACATGTAAGTGATACATGGAGGCAGGGGCAAAATGTCCGATAAATGCCCCGTAGACGGTCAAAGCCCTTTGACCAGACGGTAACGGAACGGAAGGGCATTTTTATAAGGTGAACTAACGGCAGAGGGGTAAATTTGAGCATGCTTCGAAATTAAGGGCAAATATGAGTAGTAGGTTCGAGTTAGGGACACAGATGTAAAAGACCCATTTAGGAAAATTTGGACTAGTCACATGGCAAATGGATCCTGTAAGTTTTCGGCGGCATGCCTAATGATAAGTGCCTCCTTGCTCTACCCACCCACCCCCCTCCCCCCCACCTAAATGTTCATGATATCCCCCGTCGTCTCTAGTCCCCGCCGCCCCCTCTTCAATCAACAATACTCCTCCGGTCGAGCATGCCAAACCAGCACACATCCTATGTGCTCCCATCGATACCCAAACATCATCGGCTCGTTTCAGTGCTCAAATGAACAAAAACAATCACCACGAGCGCCTCCCATCCAGTCATAATCGACTAACAACATCGAAAACTACCATCTCGTCCGCATGAATTGAGCACCATTAGCGTTCAAAACTGATCGCAACAATCCCAACCACACACTTGAAGTAGTCAAAAAATCATGGGAACAGAAAACACCACAACCACCCAACAAACCTTCGCGGAAACAAAAATAAATGGAGAGGATCGCTGGAAGGACCTTGCTACCGTGGGTGCATAGACGTGCAGAGAAGAGAGGGGAGCAAAACTATGGCGCTGTGATGAAACCGTGCCACCGCTCGCGCCTGTTCCTTGAATCCCTCCGTTGCACTCCGTAGTGGGGTGAGAGAAAGAGTTTTATATTTTTATTTTTTGTTGAGCGGGTCCCACATGTAAGTGATACATGGAGGCAGGGGCAAAATGTCCGATAAATGCCCCGTAGACGGTCAAAGCCCATTGACCGGACGGTAACGGAACGGAAGGGCATTTTTATAAGGTGAACTAACGGCAGAGGGGTAAATTTGAGCATGCTTCGAAATTAAGGGCAAATATGAGTAGTAGGTTCGACTTAGGGACACAGATGTAAAAGACCCATTCAGAAAAATTTGGACTAGTCACATGGCAAATGGATCCTGTAAGTTTTCGGGGGCATGCCTAATGATAAGTGCCTCCTTGCTCTACCCACCCACCCCTCCCCCCCACCTAAATGTTCATGATATCCCCCGTCGTCTCTAGTCCCCGCCGCCCCCCTCTTCAATCAACAATACTCCTCCGGACGAGCATGCCAAACCAGCACACATCCTATGTGCTCCCATCGATACCCAAACATCATCGGCTCGTTTCAGTTCTCAAATGAACAAAAACAATCACCACGGGCGCCTCCCATCCAGTCATAATCGACTAACAACATCGAAAACTACCATCTCGTCCGCATGAATTGAGCACCATCAGCGTTCAAAACTGATCGCAACAATCCCAACCACACACTTGAAGTAGTCAAAAAATCATGGGAACAGAAAACACCACAACCACCCCACAAACCTTCGCGGAAACAAAAATAAATGGAGAGGATCGCTGGAAGGACCTTGCTACCGTGGGTGCATAGACGTGCAGAGAAGAGAGGGGAGCAAAACTATGGCGCTGTGATGAAACCGTGCCACCGCTCGCGCCTGTTCCTTGAATCCCTCCGTTGCACTCCGTAGTGGGGTGAGAGAAAGAGTTTTATATTTTTATTTTTTGTTGAGCGGGTCCCACATGTAAGTGATACATGGAGGCAGGGGCAAAATGTCCGATAAATGCCCCGTAGACGGTCAAAGCCCATTGACCCGACGGTAACGGAACGGAAGGGCATTTTTATAAGGTGAACTAACGGCAGAGGGGTAAATTTGAGCATGCTTCGAAATTAAGGGCAAATATGAGTAGTAGGTTCGACTTAGGGACACAGATGTAAAAGACCCATTCAGAAAAATTTGGACTAGTCACATGGCAAATGGATCCTGTAAGTTTTCGGGGGCATGCCTAATGATAAGTGCCTCCTTGCTCTACCCACCCACCCCTCCCCCCCCCCCACCTAAATGTTCATGATATCCCCCGTCGTCTCTAGTCCCCGCCGCCCCCCTCTTCAATCAACAATACTCCTCCGGACGAGCATGCCAAACCAGCACACATCCTATGTGCTCCCATCGATACCCAAACATCATCGGCTCGTTTCAGTGCTCAAATGAACAAAAACAATCACCACGGGCGCCTCCCACCCAATCATAATCGACTAACAACATCGAAAACTACCATCTCGTCCGCATGAATTGCGCACCATCAGCGTTCAAAACTGATCGCAACGATCCCAACCACACACTTTAAGTAGTCAAAAAATCATGGGAACAGAAAACACCACAACCACCCCACAAACCTTCGCGGAAACAAAAATAAATGGAGAGGATCACTGGACGGACCTTGCTACCGTGGGTGCATAGACGTGCAGAGAAGAGAGGGGAGCAAAACTATGGCGCTGTGATGAAACCGTGCCACCGCTCGCGCCTGTTCCTTGAATCCCTCCGTTGCACTCCGTAGTGGGGTGAGAAAAAGAGTTTTTTATTTTTCTTTTTTGTTGAGAGGGTCCCACATGTAAGTGATACATGGAGGCAGGGGCAAAATGTCCGATAAATGCCCCGTAGACGGTCAAAGCCCTTTGACCAGACGGTAACGGAACGGAAGGGCATTTTTATAAGGTGAACTAACGGCAGAGGGGTAAATTTGAGCATGCTTCGAAATTAAGGGCAAATATGAGTAGTAGGTTCGAGTTAGGGACACAGATGTAAAAGACCCATTTAGAAAAATTTGGACTAGTCACATGGCAAATGGATCCTGTAAGTTTTCGGCGGCATGCCTAATGATAAGTGCCTCCTTGCTCTACCCACCCACCCCCTCCCCCCCACCTAAATGTTCATGATATCCCCCGTCGTCTCTAGTCCCCGCCGCCCCCCTCTTCAATCAACAATACTCCTCCGGTCGAGCATGCCAAACCAGCACACATCCTATGTGCTCCCATCGATACCCAAACATCATCGGCTCGTTTCAGTGCTCAAATGAACAAAAACAATCACCACGGGCGCCTCCCATCCAGTCATAATCGACTAACAACATCGAAAACTACCATCTCGTCCGCATGAATTGAGCACCATTAGCGTTCAAAACTGATCGCAACAATCCCAACCACACACTTGAAGTAGTCAAAAAATCATGGGAACAGAAAACACCATAACCACCCCACAAACCTTCGCGGAAACAAAAATAAATGGAGAGGATCGCTGGAAGGACCTTGCTACCGTGGGTGCATAGACGTGCAGAGAAGAGAGGGGAGCAAAACTATGGCGCTGTGATGAAACCGTGCCACCGCTCGCGCCTGTTCCTTGAATCCCTCCGTTGCACTCCGTAGTGGGGTGAGAGAAAGAGTTTTTTATTTTTATTTTTTGTTGAGCGGGTCCCACATGTAAGTGATACATGGAGGCAGGGGCAAAATGTCCGATAAATGCCCCGTAGACGGTCAAAGCCCATTGACCCGACGGTAACGGAACGGAAGGGCATTTTTATAAGGTGAACTAACGGCAGAGGGGTAAATTTGAGCATGCTTCGAAATTAAGGGCAAATATGAGTAGTAGGTTCGACTTAGGGACACAGATGTAAAAGACCCATTCAGAAAAATTTGGACTAGTCACATGGCAAATGGATCCTGTAAGTTTTCGGCGGCATGCCTAATGATAAGTGCCTCCTTGCTCTACCCACCCACCCCCCTCCCCCCCACCTAAATGTTCATGATATCCCCCGTCGTCTCTAGTCCCCGCCGCCCCCCCTCTTCAATCAACAATACTCCTCCGGTCGAGCATGCCAAACCAGCACACATCCTATGTGCTCCCATCGATACCCAAACATCATCGGCTCGTTTCAGTGCTCAAATGAACAAAAACAATCACCACGGGCGCCTCCCACCCAGTCATAATCGACTAACAACATCGAAAACTACCATCTCGTCCGCATGAATTGCGCACCATCAGCGTTCAAAACTGATCGCAACGATCCCAACCACACACTTTAAGTAGTCAAAAAATCATGGGAACAGAAAACACCACAACCACCCCACAAACCTTCGCGGAAACAAAAATAAATGGAGAGCATCACTGGAAGGACCTTGCTACCGTGGGTGCATAGACGTGCAGAGAAGAGAGGGGAGCAAAACTATGGCGCTGTGATGAAACCGTGCCACCGCTCGCGCCTGTTCCTTGAATCCCTCCGTTGCACTCCGTAGTGGGGTGAGAAAAAGAGTTTTTTTTTAATTTTTGTTGAGAGGGTCCCACATGTAAGTGATACATGGAGGCAGGGGCAAAATGTCCGATAAATGCCCCGTAGACGGTCAAAGCCCTTTGACCAGACGGTAACGGAACGGAAGGGCATTTTTATAAGGTGAACTAACGGCAGAGGGGTAAATTTGAGCATGCTTCGAAATTAAGGGCAAATATGAGTAGTAGGTTCGAGTTAGGGACACAGATGTAAAAGACCCATTTAGGAAAATTTGGACTAGTCACATGGCAAATGGATCCTGTAAGTTTTCGGCGGCATGCCTAATGATAAGTGCCTCCTTGCTCTACCCACCCACCCCCCTCCCCCCCACCTAAATGTTCATGATATCCCCCGTCGTCTCTAGTCCCCGCCGCCCCCTCTTCAATCAACAATACTCCTCCGGTCGAGCATGCCAAACCAGCACACATCCTATGTGCTCCCATCGATACCCAAACATCATCGGCTCGTTTCAGTGCTCAAATGAACAAAAACAATCACCACGGGCGCCTCCCATCCAGTCATAATCGACTAACAACATCGAAAACTACCATCTCGTCCGCATGAATTGAGCACCATTAGCGTTCAAAACTGATCGCAACAATCCCAACCACACACTTGAAGTAGTCAAAAAATCATGGGAACAGAAAACACCACAACCACCCAACAAACCTTCGCGGAAACAAAAATAAATGGAGAGGATCGCTGGAAGGACCTTGCTACCGTGGGTGCATAGACGTGCAGAGAAGAGAGGGGAGCAAAACTATGGCGCTGTGATGAAACCGTGCCACCGCTCGCGCCTGTTCCTTGAATCCCTCCGTTGCACTCCGTAGTGGGGTGAGAGAAAGAGTTTTTTATTTTTATTTTTTGTTGAGCGGGTCCCACATGTAAGTGATACATGGAGGCAGGGGCAAAATGTCCGATAAATGCCCCGTAGACGGTCAAAGCCCATTGACCGGACGGTAACGGAACGGAAGGGCATTTTTATAAGGTGAACTAACGGCAGAGGGGTAAATTTGAGCATGCTTCGAAATTAAGGGCAAATATGAGTAGTAGGTTCGACTTAGGGACACAGATGTAAAAGACCCATTCAGAAAAATTTGGACTAGTCACATGGCAAATGGATCCTGTAAGTTTTCGGGGGCATGCCTAATGATAAGTGCCTCCTTGCTCTACCCACCCACCCCTCCCCCCCCACCTAAATGTTCATGATATCCCCCGTCGTCTCTAGTCCCCGCCGCCCCCCTCTTCAATCAACAATACTCCTCCGGACGAGCATGCCAAACCAGCACACATCCTATGTGCTCCCATCGATACCCAAACATCATCGGCTCGTTTCAGTTCTCAAATGACAAAAACAATCATCACGGGCGCCTCCCACCCAGTCATAATCGACTAACAACATCGAAAACTACCATCTCGTCCGCATGAATTGCGCACCATCAGCGTTCAAAACTGATCGCAACGATCCCAACCACACACTTTAAGTAGTCAAAAAATCATGGGAACAGAAAACACCACAACCACCCCACAAACCTTCGCGGAAACAAAAATAAATGGAGAGGATCACTGGAAGGACCTTGCTACCGTGGGTGCATAGACGTGCAGAGAAGAGAGGGGAGCAAAACTATGGCGCTGTGATGAAACCGTGCCACCGCTCGCGCCTGTTCCTTGAATCCCTCCGTTGCACTCCGTAGTGGGGTGAGAGAAAGAGTTTTTTATTTTTATTTTTTGTTGAGCGGGTCCCACATGTAAGTGATACATGGAGGCAGGGGCAAAATGTCCGATAAATGCCCCGTAGACGGTCAAAGCCCATTGACCGGACGGTAACGAAACGGAAGGGCATTTTTATAAGGTGAACTAACGGCAGCGAGATAAATTTGAGCATGCTTCGAAATTAAGGGCAAATATGAGTAGTAGGTTCGACTTAGGGACACAGATGTAAAAGACCCATTCAGAAAAATTTGGACTAGTCACATGGCAAATGGATCCTGTAAGTTTTCGGCGGCATGCCTAATGATAAGTGCCTCCTTGCTCTACCCACCCACCCCCCTCCCCCCCACCTAAATGTTCATGATATCCCCCGTCGTCTCTAGTCCCCGCCGCCCCCCTCTTCAATCAACAATACTCCTCCGGTCGAGCATGCCAAACCAGCACACATCCTATGTGCTCCCATCGATACCCAAACATCATCGGCTCGTTTCAGTGCTCAAATGAACAAAAACAATCACCACGGGCGCCTCCCACCCAGTCATAATCGACTAACAACATCGAAAACTACCATCTCGTCCGCATGAATTGCGCACCATCAGCGTTCAAAACTGATCGCAACGATCCCAACCACACACTTTAAGTAGTCAAAAAATCATGGGAACAGAAAACACCACAACCACCCCACAAACCTTCGCGGAAACAAAAATAAATGGAGAGCATCACTGGAAGGACCTTGCTACCGTGGGTGCATAGACGTGCAGAGAAGAGAGGGGAGCAAAACTATGGCGCTGTGATGAAACCGTGCCACCGCTCGCGCCTGTTCCTTGAATCCCTCCGTTGCACTCCGTAGTGGGGTGAGAAAAAGAGTTTTGTTTTATTTTTTGTTGAGAGGGTCCCACATGTAAGTGATACATGGAGGCAGGGGCAAAATGTCCGATAAATGCCCCGTAGACGGTCAAAGCCCTTTGACCAGACGGTAACGGAACGGAAGGGAATTTTTATAAGGTGAACTAACGGCAGAGGGGTAAATTTGAGCATGCTTCGAAATTAAGGGCAAATATGAGTAGTAGGTTCGAGTTAGGGACACAGATGTAAAAGACCCATTTAGAAAAATTTGGACTAGTCACATGGCAAATGGATCCTGTAAGTTTTCGGCGGCATGCCTAATGATAAGTGCCTCCTTGCTCTACCCACCCACCCCCCTCCCCCCCACCTAAATGTTCATGATATCCCCCGTCGTCTCTAGTCCCCGCCGCCCCCCTCTTCAATCAACAATACTCCTCCGGTCGAGCATGCCAAACCAGCACACATCCTATGTGCTCCCATCGATACCCAAACATCATCGGCTCGTTTCAGTGCTCAAATGAACAAAAACAATCACCACGGGCGCCTCCCATCCAGTCATAATCGACTAACAACATCGAAAACTACCATCTCGTCCGCATGAATTGAGCACCATTAGCGTTCAAAACTGATCGCAACAATCCCAACCACACACTTGAAGTAGTCAAAAAATCATGGGAACAGAAAACACCACAACCACCCCACAAACCTTCGCGGAAACAAAAATAAATGGAGAGGATCGCTGGAAGGACCTTGCTACCGTGGGTGCATAGACGTGCAGAGAAGAGAGGGGAGCAAAACTATGGCGCTGTGATGAAACCGTGCCACCGCTCGCGCCTGTTCCTTGAATCCCTCCGTTGCACTCCATAGTGGGGTGAGAGAAAGAGTTTTTTATTTTTATTTTTTGTTGAGCGGGTCCCACATGTAAGTGATACATGGAGGCAGGGGCAAAATGTCCGATAAATGCCCCGTAGACGGTCGAAGCCCATTGACCGGACGGTAACGGAACGGAAGGGCATTTTTATAAGGTGAACTAACGGCAGAGGGGTAAATTTGAGCATGCTTCGAAATTAAGGGCAAATATGAGTAGTAGGTTCGACTTAGGGACACAGATGTAAAAGACCCATTCAGAAAAATTTGGACTAGTCACATGGCAAATGGATCCTGTAAGTTTTCGGCGGCATGCCTAATGATAAGTGCCTCCTTGCTCTACCCACCCACCCCTCCCCCCCACCTAAATGTTCATGATATCCCCCGTCGTCTCTAGTCCCCGCCGCCCCCCTCTTCAATCAACAATACTCCTCCGGACGAGCATGCCAAACCAGCACACATCCTATGTGCTCCCATCGATACCCAAACATCATCGGCTCGTTTCAGTTCTCAAATGAACAAAAACAATCACCACGGGCGCCTCCCATCCAGTCATAATCGACTAACAACATCGAAAACTACCATCTCGTCCGCATGAATTGAGCACCATCAGCGTTCAAAACTGATCGCAACAATCCCAACCACACACTTGAAGTAGTCAAAAAATCATGGGAACAGAAAACACCACAACCACCGCACAAACCTTCGCGGAAACAAAAATAAATGGAGAGGATCGCTGGAAGGACCTTGCTACCGTGGGTGCATAGACGTGCAGAGAAGAGAGGGGAGCAAAACTATGGCGCTGTGATGAAACCGTGCCACCGCTCGCGCCTGTTCCTTGAATCCCTCCGTTGCACTCCGTAGTGGGGTGAGAGAAAGAGTTTTTTATTTTTATTTTTTGTTGAGCGGGTCCCACATGTAAGTGATACATGGAGGCAGGGGCAAAATGTCCGATAAATTCCCCGTAGACGGTCAAAGCCCTTTGACCAGACGGTAACGGAACGGAAGGGCATTTTTATAAGTTGAACTAACGGCAGAGGGGTAAATTTGAGCATGCTTCGAAATTAAGGGCAAATATGAGTAGTAGGTTCGAGTTAGGGACACAGATGTAAAAGACCCATTTAGAAAAATTTGGACTAGTCACATGGCAAATGGATCCTGTAAGTTTTCGGCGGCATGCCTAATGATAAGTGCCTCCTTGCTCTACCCACCCACCCCTCCCCCCCACCTAAATGTTCATGATATCCCCCGTCGTCTCTAGTCCCCGCCGCCCCCCTCTTCAATCAACAATACTCCTCCGGTCGAGCATGCCAAACCAGCACACATCCTATGTGCTCCCATCGATACCCAAACATCATCGGCTCGTTTCAGTGCTAAAATGAACAAAAACAATCACCACGGGCGCCTCCCATCCAGTCATAATCGACTAACAACATCGAAAACTACCATCTCGTCCGCATGAATTGAGCACCATTAGCGTTCAAAACTGATCGCAACAATCCCAACCACACACTTGAAGTAGTCAAAAAATCATGGGAACAGAAAACACCACAACCACCCCACAAACCTTCGCGGAAACAAAAATAAATGGAGAGGATCGCTGGAAGGACCTTGCTACCGTGGGTGCATAGACGTGCAGAGAAGAGAGGGGAGCAAAACTATGGCGCTGTGATGAAACCGTGCCACCGCTCGCGCCTGTTCCTTGAATCCCTCCGTTGCACTCCGTAGTGGGGTGAGAGAAAGAGTTTTTTATTTTTATTTTTTGTTGAGCGGGTCCCACATGTAAGTGATACATGGAGGCAGGGGCAAAATGTCCGATAAATGCCCCGTAGACGGTCAAAGCCCATTGACCGGACGGTAACGGAACGGAAGGGCATTTTTATAAGGTGAACTAACGGCAGAGGGGTAAATTTGAGCATGCTTCGAAATTAAGGGCAAATATGAGTAGTAGGTTCGACTTAGGGACACAGATGTAAAAGACCCATTCAGAAAAATTTGGACTAGTCACATGGCAAATGGATCCTGTAAGTTTTCGGCGGCATGCCTAATGATAAGTGCCTCCTTGCTCTACCCACCCACCCCCCTCCCCCCACCTAAATGTTCATGATATCCCCCGTCGTCTCTAGTCCCCGCCGCCCCCCTCTTCAATCAACAATACTCCTCCGGTCGAGCATGCCAAACCAGCACACATCCTATGTGCTCCCATCGATACCCAAACATCATCGGCTCGTTTCAGTGCTCAAATGAACAAAAACAATCACCACGGGCGCCTCCCACCCAGTCATAATCGACTAACAACATCGAAAACTACCATCTCGTCCGCATGAATTGCGCACCATCAGCGTTCAAAACTGATCGCAACGATCCCAACCACACACTTTAAGTAGTCAAAAAATCATGGGAACAGAAAACACCACAACCACCCCACAAACCTTCGCGGAAACAAAAATAAATGGAGAGCATCACTGGAAGGACCTTGCTACCGTGGGTGCATAGACGTGCAGAGAAGAGAGGGGAGCAAAACTATGGCGCTGTGATGAAACCGTGCCACCGCTCGCGCCTGTTCCTTGAATCCCTCCGTTGCACTCCGTAGTGGGGTGAGAAAAAGAGTTTTTTTTTATTTTTTGTTGAGAGGGTCCCACATGTAAGTGATACATGGAGGCAGGGGCAAAATGTCCGATAAATGCCCCGTAGACGGTCAAAGCCCTTTGACCAGACGGTAACGGAACGGAAGGGCATTTTTATAAGGTGAACTAACGGCAGAGGGGTAAATTTGAGCATGCTTCGAAATTAAGGGCAAATATGAGTAGTAGGTTCGAGTTAGGGACACAGATGTAAAAGACCCATTTAGAAAAATTTGGACTAGTCACATGGCAAATGGATCCTGTAAGTTTTCGGCGGCATGCCTAATGATAAGTGCCTCCTTGCTCTACCCACCCACCCCCCTCCCCCCTAAATGTTCATGATATCCCCCGTCGTCTCTAGTCCCCGCCGCCCCCCCTCTTCAATCAACAATACTCCTCCGGTCGAGCATGCCAAACCTGCACACATCCTATGTGCTCCCATCGATACCCAAACATCATCGGCTCGTTTCAGTGCTCAAATGAACAAAAACAATCACCACGGGCGCCTCCCATCCAGTCATAATCGACTAACAACATCGAAAACTACCATCTCGTCCGCATGAATTGAGCACCATTAGCGTTCAAAACTGATCGCAACAATCCCAACCACACACTTGAAGTAGTCAAAAAATCATGGGAACAGAAAACACCACAACCACCCCACAAACCTTCGCGGAAACAAAAATAAATGGAGAGGATCGCTGGAAGGACCTTGCTACCGTGGGTGCATAGACGTGCAGAGAAGAGAGGGGAGTAAAACTATGGCGCTGTGATGAAACCGTGCCACCGCTCGCGCCTGTTCCTTGAATCCCTCCGTTGCACTCCGTAGTGGGGTGAGAGAAAGAGTTTTTTATTTTTATTTTTTGTTGAGCGGGTCCCACATGTAAGTGATACATGGAGGCAGGGGCAAAATGTCCGATAAATGCCCCGTAGAAGGTCAAAGCCCATTGACCGGACGGTAACGGAACGGAAGGGCATTTTTATAAGGTGAACTAACGGCAGAGGGGTAAATTTGAGCATGCTTCGAAATTAAGGGCAAATATGAGTAGTAGGTTCGACTTAGGGACACAGATGTAAAAGACCCATTCAGAAAAATTTGGACTAGTCACATGGCAAATGGATCCTGTAAGTTTTCGGGGGCATGCCTAATGATAAGTGCCTCCTTGCTCTACCCACCCACCCCTCCCCCCCACCTAAATGTTCATGATATCCCCCATCGTCTCTAGTCCCCGCCGCCCCCCTCTTCAATCAACAATACTCCTCCGGACGAGCATGCCAAACCAGCACACATCCTATGTGCTCCCATCGATACCCAAACATCATCGGCTCGTTTCAGTTCTCAAATGACAAAAACAATCATCACGGGCGCCTCCCACCCAGTCATAATCGACTAACAACATCGAAAACTACCATCTCGTCCGCATGAATTGCGCACCATCAGCGTTCAAAACTGATCGCAACGATCCCAACCACACACTTTAAGTAGTCAAAAAATCATGGGAACAGAAAACACCACAACCACCCCACAAACCTTCGCGGAAACAAAAATAATTGGAGAGGATCACTGGAAGGACCTTGCTACCGTGGGTGCATAGACGTGCAGAGAAGAGAGGGGAGCAAAACTATGGCGCTGTGATGAAACCGTGCCACCGCTCGCGCCTGTTCCTTGAATCCCTCCGTTGCACTCCGTAGTGGGGTGAGAGAAAGAGTTTTTTTTTTTTTTTTGTTGAGCGGGTCCCACATGTAAGTGATACATGGAGGCAGGGGCAAAATGTCCGATAAATGCCCCGTAGACGGTCAAAGCCCATTGACCGGACGGTAACGAAACGGAAGGGCATTTTTATAAGGTGAACTAACGGCAGAGGGGTAAATTTGAGCATGCTTCGAAATTAAGGGCAAATATGAGTAGTAGGTTCGACTTAGGGACACAGATGTAAAAGACCCATTCAGAAAAATTTGGACTAGTCAGATGGCAAATGGATCCTGTAAGTTTTCGGCGGCATGCCTAATGATAAGTGCCTCCTTGCTCTACCCACCCACCCCCCTCCCCCCCACCTAAATGTTCATGATATCCCCCGTCGTCTCTAGTCCCCGCCGCCCCCCTCTTCAATCAACAATACTCCTCCGGTCGAGCATGCCAAACCAGCACACATCCTATGTGCTCCCATCGATACCCAAACATCATCGGCTCGTTTCAGTGCTCAAATGAACAAAAACAATCACCACGGGCGCCTCCCACCCAGTCATAATCGACTAACAACATCGAAAACTACCATCTCGTCCGCATGAATTGCGCACCATCAGCGTTCAAAACTGATCGCAACGATCCCAACCACACACTTTAAGTAGTCAAAAAATCATGGGAACAGAAAACACCACAACCACCCCACAAACCTTCGCGGAAACAAAAATAAATGGAGAGCATCACTGGAAGGACCTTGCTACCGTGGGTGCATAGACGTGCACAGAAGAGAGGGGAGCAAAACTATGGCGCTGTGATGAAACCGTGCCACCGCTCGCGCCTGTTCCTTGAATCCCTCCGTTGCACTCCGTAGTGGGGTGAGAAAAAGAGTTTTGTTTTATTTTTTGTTGAGAGGGTCCCACATGTAAGTGATACATGGAGGCAGGGGCAAAATGTCCGATAAATGCCCCGTAGACGGTCAAAGCCCTTTGACCAGACGGTAACGGAACGGAAGGGAATTTTTATAAGGTGAACTAACGGCAGAGGGGTAAATTTGAGCATGCTTCGAAATTAAGGGCAAATATGAGTAGTAGGTTCGAGTTAGGGACACAGATGTAAAAGACCCATTTAGAAAAATTTGGACTAGTCACATGGCAAATGGATCCTGTAAGTTTTCGGCGGCATGCCTAATGATAAGTGCCTCCTTGCTCTACCCACCCACCCCCCTCCCCCCCACCTAAATGTTCATGATATCCCCCGTCGTCTCTAGTCCCCGCCGCCCCCCTCTTCAATCAACAATACTCCTCCGGTCGAGCATGCCAAACCAGCACACATCCTATGTGCTCCCATCGATACCCAAACATCATCGGCTCGTTTCAGTGCTCAAATGAACAAAAACAATCACCACGGGCGCCTCCCATCCAGTCATAATCGACTAACAACATCGAAAACTACCATCTCGTCCGCATGAATTGAGCACCATTAGCGTTCAAAACTGATCGCAACAATCCCAACCACACACTTGAAGTAGTCAAAAAATCATGGGAACAGAAAACACCACAACCACCCCACAAACCTTCGCGGAAACAAAAATAAATGGAGAGGATCGCTGGAAGGACCTTGCTACCGTGGGTGCATAGACGTGCAGAGAAGAGAGGGGAGCAAAACTATGGCGCTGTGATGAAACCGTGCCACCGCTCGCGCCTGTTCCTTGAATCCCTCCATTGCACTCCGTAGTGGGGTGAGAGAAAGAGTTTTTTATTTTTATTTTTTGTTGAGCGGGTCCCACATGTAAGTGATACATGGAGGCAGGGGCAAAATGTCCGATAAATGCCCCGTAGACGGTCGAAGCCCATTGACCGGACGGTAACGGAATGGAAGGGCATTTTTATAAGGTGAACTAACGGTAGAGGGGTAAATTTGAGCATGCTTCGAAATTAAGGGCAAATACGAGTAGTAGGTTCGACTTAGGGACACAGATGTAAAAGACCCATTCAGAAAAATTTGGACTAGTCACATGGCAAATGGATCCTGTAAGTTTTCGGCGGCATGCCTAATGATAAGTGCCTCCTTGCTCTACCCACCCACCCCTCCCCCCCCACCTAAATGTTCATGATATCCCCCGTCGTCTCTAGTCCCCGCCGCCCCCCTCTTCAATCAACAATACTCCTCCGGACGAGCATGCCAAACCAGCACACATCCTATGTGCTCCCATCGATACCCAAACATCATCGGCTCGTTTCAGTTCTCAAATGAACAAAACCAATCACCACGGGCGCCTCCCACCCAGTCATAATCGACTAACAACATCGAAAACAACCATCTCGTCCGCATGAATTGCGCACCATCAGCGTTCAAAACTGATCGCAACGATCCCAACCACACACTTTAAGTAGTCAAAAAATCATGGGAACAGAAAACACCACAACCACCCCACAAACCTTCGCGGAAACAAAAATAAATGGAGAGCATCACTGGAAGGACCTTGCTACCGTGGGTGCATAGACGTGCAGAGAAGAGAGGGGAGCAAAACTATGGCGCTGTGATGAAACCGTGCCACCGCTCGCGCCTGTTCCTTGAATCCCTCCGTTGCACTCCGTAGTGGGGTGAGAAAAAGAGTTTTTTATTTTTGTTTTTTGTTGAGAGGGTCCCACATGTAAGTGATACATGGAGGCAGGGGCAAAATGTCCGATAAATGCCCCGTAGACGGTCAAAGCCCTTTGACCAGACGGTAACGGAACGGAAGGGCATTTTTATAAGGTGAACTAACGGCAGAGGGGTAAATTTGAGCATGCTTCGAAATTAAGGGCAAATATGAGTAGTAGGTTCGAGTTAGGGACACAGATGTAAAAGACCCATTTAGAAAAATTTGGACTAGTCACATGGCAAATGGATCCTGTAAGTTTTCGGCGGCATGCCTAATGATAAGTGCCTCCTTGCTCTACCCACCCACCCCCCTCCCCCCTAAATGTTCATGATATCCCCCGTCGTCTCTAGTCCCCGCCGCCCCCCCTCTTCAATCAACAATACTCCTCCGGTCGAGCATGCCAAACCTGCACACATCCTATGTGCTCCCATCGATACCCAAACATCATCGGCTCGTTTCAGTGCTCAAATGAACAAAAACAATCACCACGGGCGCCTCCCATCCAGTCATAATCGACTAACAACATCGAAAACTACCATCTCGTCCGCATTAATTGAGCACCATTAGCGTTCAAAACTGATCGCAACAATCCCAACCACACACTTGAAGTAGTCAAAAAATCATGGGAACAGAAAACACCACAACCACCCCACAAACCTTCGCGGAAACAAAAATAAATGGTGAGGATCGCTGGAAGGACCTTGCTACCGTGGGTGCATAGACGTGCAGAGAAGAGAGGGGAGCAAAACTATGGCGCTGTGATGAAACCGTGCCACCGCTCGCGCCTGTTCTTTGAATCCCTCCGTTGCACTCCGTAGTGGGGTGAGAGAAAGATTTTTTTATTTTTATTTTTTGTTGAGCGGGTCCCACATGTAAGTGATACATGGAGGCAGGGGCAAAATGTCCGATAAATGCCCCGTAGACGGTCAAAGCCCATTGACCGGACGGTAACGGAACGGAAGGGCATTTTTATAAGGTGAACTAACGGCAGAGGGGTAAATTTGAGCATGCTTCGAAATTAAGGGCAAATATGAGTAGTAGGTTCGACTTAGGGACACAGATGTAAAAGACCCATTCAGAAAAATTTGGACTAGTCACATGGCAAATGGATCCTGTAAGTTTTCGGGGGCATGCCTAATGATAAGTGCCTCCTTGCTCTACCCACCCACCCCTCCCCCCCCACCTAAATGTTCATGATATCCCCCGTCGTCTCTAGTCCCCGCCGCCCCCCTCTTCAATCAACAATACTCCTCCGGACGAGCATGCCAAACCAGCACACATCCTATGTGCTCCCATCGATACCCAAACATCATCGGCTCGTTTCAGTTCTCAAATGACAAAAACAATCACCACGGGCGCCTCCCACCCAGTCATAATCGACTAACAACATCGAAAACTACCATCTCGTCCGCATGAATTGCGCACCATCAGCGTTCAAAACTGATCGCAACGATCCCAACCACACACTTTAAGTAGTCAAAAAATCATGGGAACAGAAAACACCACAACCACCCCACAAACCTTCGCGGAAACAAAAATAAATGGAGAGGATCACTGGAAGGACCTTGCTACCGTGGGTGCATAGACGTGCAGAGAAGAGAGGGGAGCAAAACTATGGCGCTGTGATGAAACCGTGCCACCGCTCGCGCCTGTTCCTTGAATCCCTCCGTTGCACTCCGTAGTGGGGTGAGAAAAAGAGTTTTTTATTTTTCTTTTTTGTTGAGAGGGTCCCACATGTAAGTGATACATGGAGGCAGGGGCAAAATGTCCGATAAATGCCCCGTAGACGGTCAAAGCCCTTTGACCAGACGGTAACGGAACGGAAGGGCATTTTTATAAGGTGAACTAACGGCAGAGGGGTAAATTTGAGCATGCTTCGAAATTAAGGGCAAATATGAGTAGTAGGTTCGAGTTAGGGACACAGATGTAAAAGACCCATTTAGAAAAATTTGGACTAGTCACATGGCAAATGGATCCTGTAAGTTTTCGGCGGCATGCCTAATGATAAGTGCCTCCTTGCTCTACCCACCCACCCCCCTCCCCCCTAAATGTTCATGATATCCCCCGTCGTCTCTAGTCCCCGCCGCCCCCCCTCTTCAATCAACAATACTCCTCCGGTCGAGCATGCCAAACCTGCACACATCCTATGTGCTCCCATCGATACCCAAACATCATCGGCTCGTTTCAGTGCTCAAATGAACAAAAACAATCACCACGGGCGCCTCCCATCCAGTCATAATCGACTAACAACATCGAAAACTACCATCTCGTCCGCATTAATTGAGCACCATTAGCGTTCAAAACTGATCGCAACAATCCCAACCACACACTTGAAGTAGTCAAAAAATCATGGGAACAGAAAACACCACAACCACCCCACAAACCTTCGCGGAAACAAAAATAAATGGAGAGGATCGCTGGAAGGACCTTGCTACCGTGGGTGCATAGACGTGCAGAGAAGAGAGGGGAGCAAAACTATGGCGCTGTGATGAAACCGTGCCACCGCTCGCGCCTGTTCCTTGAATCCCTCCGTTGCACTCCGTAGTGGGGTGAGAGAAAGATTTTTTTATTTTTATTTTTTGTTGAGCGGGTCCCACATGTAAGTGATACATGGAGGCAGGGGCAAAATGTCCGATAAATGCCCCGTAGACGGTCAAAGCCCATTGACCGGACGGTAACGGAACGGAAGGGCATTTTTATAAGGTGAACTAACGGCAGAGGGGTAAATTTGAGCATGCTTCGAAATTAAGGGCAAATATGAGTAGTAGGTTCGACTTAGGGACACAGATGTAAAAGACCCATTCAGAAAAATTTGGACTAGTCACATGGCAAATGGATCCTGTAAGTTTTCGGGGGCATGCCTAATGATAAGTGCCTCCTTGCTCTACCCACCCACCCCTCCCCCCCCACCTAAATGTTCATGATATCCCCCGTCGTCTCTAGTCCCCGCCGCCCCCCTCTTCAATCAACAATACTCCTCCGGACGAGCATGCCAAACCAGCACACATCCTATGTGCTCCCATCGATACCCAAACATCATCGGCTCGTTTCAGTTCTCAAATGACAAAAACAATCACCACGGGCGCCTCCCACCCAGTCATAATCGACTAACAACATCGAAAACTACCATCTCGTCCGCATGAATTGCGCACCATCAGCGTTCAAAACTGATCGCAACGATCCCAACCACACACTTTAAGTAGTCAAAAAATCATGGGAACAGAAAACACCACAACCACCCCACAAACCTTCGCGGAAACAAAAATAAATGGAGAGGATCACTGGAAGGACCTTGCTACCGTGGGTGCATAGACGTGCAGAGAAGAGAGGGGAGCAAAACTATGGCGCTGTGATGAAACCGTGCCACCGCTCGCGCCTGTTCCTTGAATCCCTCCGTTGCACTCCGTAGTGGGGTGAGAAAAAGAGTTTTTTATTTTTCTTTTTTGTTGAGAGGGTCCCACATGTAAGTGATACATGGAGGCAGGGGCAAAATGTCCGATAAATGCCCCGTAGACGGTCAAAGCCCTTTGACCAGACGGTAACGGAACGGAAGGGCATTTTTATAAGGTGAACTAACGGCAGAGGGGTAAATTTGAGCATGCTTCGAAATTAAGGGCAAATATGAGTAGTAGGTTCGAGTTAGGGACACAGATGTAAAAGACCCATTTAGAAAAATTTGGACTAGTCACATGGCAAATGGATCCTGTAAGTTTTCGGCGGCATGCCTAATGATAAGTGCCTCCTTGCTCTACCCACCCACCCCCCTCCCCCCTAAATGTTCATGATATCCCCCGTCGTCTCTAGTCCCCGCCGCCCCCCCTCTTCAATCAACAATACTCCTCCGGTCGAGCATGCCAAACCTGCACACATCCTATGTGCTCCCATCGATACCCAAACATCATCGGCTCGTTTCAGTGCTCAAATGAACAAAAACAATCACCACGGGCGCCTCCCATCCAGTCATAATCGACTAACAACATCGAAAACTACCATCTCGTCTGCATGAATTGAGCACCATTAGCGTTCAAAACTGATCGCAACAATCCCAACCACACACTTGAAGTAGTCAAAAAATCATGGGAACAGAAAACACCACAACCACCCCACAAACCTTCGCGGAAACAAAAATAAATGGAGAGGATCGCTGGAAGGACCTTGCTACCGTGGGTGCATAGACGTGCAGAGAAGAGAGGGGAGCAAAACTATGGCGCTGTGATGAAACCGTGCCACCGCTCGCGCCTGTTCCTTGAATCCCTCCGTTGCACTCCGTAGTGGGGTGAGAGAAAGAGTTTTTTATTTTTATTTTTTGTTGAGCGGGTCCCACATGTAAGTGATACATGGAGGCAGGGGCAAAATGTCCGATAAATGCCCCGTAGACGGTCAAAGCCCTTTGACCGGACGGTAACGGAACAGAAGGGCATTTTTATAAGGTGAACTAACGGCAGAGGGGTAAATTTGAGCATGCTTCGAAATTAAGGGCAAATATGAGTAGTAGGTTTGACTTAGGGACACAGATGTAAAAGACCCATTTAGAAAAATTTGGACTAGTCACATGGCAAATGGATCCTGTAAGTTTTCGGCGGCATGCCTAATGATAAGTGCCTCCTTGCTCTACCCACCCACCCCCCTCCCCCCCTAAATGTTCATGATATCCCCCGTCGTCTCTAGTCCCCGCCGCCCCCCCTCTTCAATCATCAATACTCCTCCGGTCGAGCATGGCAAACCAGCACACATCCTATGTGCTCCCATCGATACCCAAACATCATCGGCTTGTTTCAGTGCTCAAATGAACAAAAACAATCACCACGGGCGCCTCCCATCCAGTCATAATCGACTAACAACATCGAAAACTACCATCTCGTCCGCATGAATTGAGCACCATCAGCGTTTAAAACTGATCGCAACAATCCCAACCACAAACTTTAAGTAGTCAGAAAATCATGGGAACAGAAAACACCACAACCACCCCACAAACCTTCGCGGAAACAAAAATAAATGGAGAGGATCGCTGGAAGGACCTTGCTACCGTGGGTGCATAGACGTGCAGAGAAGAGAGGGGAGCAAAACTATGGCGCTGTGATGAAACCGTGCCACCGCTCGCGCCTGTTCCTTGAATCCCTCCGTTGCACTCCGTAGTGGAGTGAGAGAAAGAGTTTTTTATTTTTATTTTTTGTTGAGCGGGTCCCACATGTAAGTGATACATGGAGGCAGGGGCAAAATGTCCGATAAATGCCCCGTAGACAGTCAAAGCCCTTTGACCGGACGGTAACGGAACGGAAGGGCATTTTGATAAGGTGAACTAACGGCAGAGGGGTAAATTTGAGCATGCTTCGAAATTAAGGGCAAATATGAGTAGTAGGTTCGACTTAGGGACACAGATGTAAAAGACCCATTTAGAAAAATTTGGACTAGTCACATGGCAAATGGATCCTGTAAGTTTCCGGCGGCATGCCTAATCATAAGTGCCTCCTTGCTCTACCCACCCACCCCCCTCCCCCCCCCACCTATATGTTCATGATATCCCCCGTTGTCTCTAGTCCCCGCCGCCCCCCTCTTCAATCAACAATACTCCTCCGGTCGAGCATGCCAAACCAGCACACATCCTATGTGCTCCCATCGATACCCAAACATCATCGGCTCGTTTCAGTGCTCAAATGAACAAAAACAATCACCATGGGCGCCTCCCATCCAGTCATAATCGACTAACAACATGGAAAACTACCATCTCGTCCGCATGAATTGAGCACCATCAGCGTTCAAAACTGATCACAACAATCCCAACCACACACTTTAAGTAGTCAAAAAATCATGGGAACAGAAAACACCACAACCACCCCACAAACCTTCGCGGAAACAAAAATAAATGGAGAGGATCGCTGGAAGGACCTTGCTACCGTGGGTGCATAGACGTGCAGAGAAGAGAGGGGAGCAAAACTATGGCGCTGTGATGAAACCGTGCCACCGCTCGCGCCTGTTCCTTGAATCCCTCCGTTGCACTCCGTAGTGGGGTGAGAGAAAGAGTTTTTTATTTTTATTTTTTGTTGAGCGGGTCCCACATGTAAGTGATACATGGAGGCAGGGGCAAAATGTCCGATAAATGCCCCGTAGACGGTCAAAGCCCTTTGACCAGACGGTAACGTAACGGAAGGGCATTTTTATAAGGTGAACTAACGGCAGAGGGGTAAATTTGAGCATGCTTCGAAATTAAGGGCAAATATGAGTAGTAGGTTCGACTTAGGGACACAGATGTAAAAGACCCATTTAGAAAATTTGGACTAGTCACATGGCAAATGGATCCTGTAAGTTTTCGGCGGCATGCCTAATGATAAGTGCCTCCTTGCTCTACCCACCCACCCCCCTCCCCCCCCTAAATGTTCATGATATCCCCCGTCGTCTCTAGTCCCCGCCGCCACCCCTCTTCAATCAACAATACTCCTCCGGTCGAGCATGCCAAACCAGCACACATCCTATGTGCGCCCATCGATACCCAAACATCATCGGCTCGTTTCAGTGCTCAAATGAACAAAAACAATCACCACGGGCGCCTCCCATCCAGTCATAATCGACTAACAACATCGAAAACTACCATCTCGTCCGCATGAATTGAGCACCATCAGCGTTCAAAACTGATCGCAACAATCCCAACCACACACTTTAAGTAGTCAAAAAATCATGGGAACAGAAAACACCACAACCACCCCACAAACCTTCGCGGAAACAAAAATAAATGGAGAGGATCGCTGGAAGGACCTTGCTACCTTGGGTGCATAGACGTGCACAGAAGAGAGGGGAGCAAAACTATGGCGCTGTGATGAAACCGTGCCACCGCTCGCGCGTGTTCCTTGAATCCCTCAGTTGCACTCCGTAGTGGGGTGAGAGAAAGAGTTTTTTATTTTTATTTTTTGTTGAGCGGGTCCCACATGTAAGTGATACATGGAGGCAGGGGCAAAATGTCCGTTAAATGCCCCGTAGACGGTCAAAGCCCTTTGACGGGACGGTAACGGAATGGAAGGGCATTTTTATAAGGTGAACCAACGGCAGAGGGGTAAATTTGAGCATGCTTCGAAATTAAGGCCAAATATGAGTAGTAGATTCGAGTTAGGGACACAGATGTAAAAGACCCATTTAGAAAAATTTGGACTAGTCACATGGCAAATGGATCCTGTAAGTTTTCGGCGGCATGCCTAATGATAAGTGCCTCCTTGCTCTACCCACCCACCCACCCTAAATGTTCATGATATCCCCCGTCGTCTCTAGTCCCCGCCCCCCCCCCTCTTCAATCAACAATACTCCTCCGGTCGAGCATGCCAAACCAGCACACATCCTACGTGCTCCCATCGATACCCAAACATCATCGGCTCGTTTCAGTGCTCAAATGAACAAAAACAATCACCATGGGCGCCTCCCATCCAGTCATAATCGACTAACAACATCGAAAACTACCATCTCGTCCGCATGAATTGAGCACCATCAGCGTTCAAAACTGATCGCAACAATCCCAACCACACACTTTAAGTAGTCAAAAAATCATGGGAACAGAAGACACCACAACCACCCCACAAACCTTCGCGGAAACAAAAATAAATGGAGAGGATCGCTGGAAGGACCTTGCTACCGTGGGTGCATAGACGTGCAGAGAAGAGAGGGGAGCAAAACTATGGCGCTGTGATGAAACCGTGCCACCGCTCGCGCCTGTTCCTTGAATCCCTCCGTTGCACTCCGTAGTGGGGTGAGAGAAAGAGTTTTTTATTTTTATTTTTTGTTGAGCGGGTCCCACATGTAAGTGATACATGGAGGCAGGGGCAAAATGTCCGATAAATGCCCCGTAGACGGTCAAAGCCCTTTGACCAGACGGTAACGGAACGGAAGGGCATTTTTATAAGGTGAACTAACGGCAGAGGGGTAAATTTGATCATGCTTCGAAATTAAGGGCATATATGAGTAGTAGGTTCGAGTTAGGGACACAGATGTAAAAGACCCATTTAGAAAAATTTGGACTAGTCACATGGCAAATGGATCCTGTAAGTTTTCGGCGGCATGCCTAATGATAAGTGCCTCCTTGCTCTACCCACCCACCCACCCTAAATGTTCATGATATCCCCCGTCGTCTCTAGTCCCCGCCGCCCCCCCTCTTCAATCAACAATACTCCTCCGGTCGAGCATGCCAAACCAGCACACATCCTATGTGCTCCCATCGATACCCAAACATCATCGGCTCGTTTCAGTGCTAGAATGAACAAAAACAATCACCATGGGCGCCTCCCATCCAGTCATAATCGACTAACAACATGGAAAACTACCATCTCGTCCGCATGAATTGAGCACCATCAGCGTTCAAAACTGATCGCAACAATCCCAACCACACACTTTAAGTAGTCAAAAAATCATGGGAACAGAAAACACCACAACCACCCCACAAACCTTCGCGGAAACAAAAATAAATGGAGAGGATCGCTGGAAGGACCTTGCTACCGTGGGTGCATAGACGTGCAGAGAAGAGAGGGGAGCAAAACTATGGCGCTGTGATGAAACCGTGCCACCGCTCGCACCTGTTCCTTGAATCCCTCCGTTGCACTCCGTAGTGGGGTGAGAGAAAGAGTTTTTTATTTTTATTTTTTGTTGAGCGGGTCCCACATGTAAGTGATACATGGAGGCAGGGGAAAAATGTCCGATAAATGCCCCGTAGACGGTCAAAGCCCTTTGACCAGACGGTAACGGAACGGAAGGGCATTTTTATAAGGTGAACTAACGGCAGAGGGGTAAATTTGAGCATGCTTCGAAATTAAGGGCAAATATGAGTAGTAGGTTCGACTTAGGGACACAGATGTAAAAGACCCATTTAGAAAATTTGGACTAGTCACATGGCAACTGGATCCTGTAAGTTTTCGGCGGCATGCCTAATGATAAGTGCCTCCTTGCTCTACCCACCCACCCCCTCCCCCCCCTAAATGTTCATGATATCCCCCGTCGTCTCTAGTCCCCGCCGCCACCCCTCTTCAATCAACAATACTCCTCCGGTCGAGCATGCCAAACCAGCACACATCCTATGTGCGCCCATCGATACCCAAACATCATCGGCTCGTTTCAGTGCTCAAATGAACAAAAACAATCACCACGGGCGCCTCCCATCCAGTCATAATCGACTAACAACATCGAAAACTACCATCTCGTCCGCATGAATTGAGCACCATCAGCGTTCAAAACTGATCGCAACAATCCCAACCACACACTTTAAGTAGTCAAAAAATCATGGGAACAGAAAACACCACAACCACCCCACAAACCTTCGCGGAAACAAAAATAAATGGAGAGGATCGCTGGAAGGACCTTGCTACCTTGGGTGCATAGACGTGCACAGAAGAGAGGGGAGCAAAACTATGGCGCTGTGATGAAACCGTGCCACCGCTCGCGCGTGTTCCTTGAATCCCTCAGTTGCACTCCGTAGTGGGGTGAGAGAAAGAGTTTTTTATTTTTATTTTTTGTTGAGCGGGTCCCACATGTAAGTGATACATGGAGGCAGGGGCAAAATGTCCGTTAAATGCCCCGTAGACGGTCAAAGCCCTTTGACGGGACGGTAACGGAATGGAAGGGCATTTTTATAAGGTGAACCAACGGCAGAGGGGTAAATTTGAGCATGCTTCGAAATTAAGGCCAAATATGAGTAGTAGATTCGAGTTAGGGACACAGATGTAAAAGACCCATTTAGAAAAATTTGGACTAGTCACATGGCAAATGGATCCTGTAAGTTTTCGGCGGCATGCCTAATGATAAGTGCCTCCTTGCTCTACCCACCCACCCACCCTAAATGTTCATGATATCCCCCGTCGTCCCTAGTCCCCGCAGCCCCCCCTCTTCAATCAACAATACTCCTCCGGTCGAGCATGCCAAACCAGCACACATCCTACGTGCTCCCATCGATACCCAAACATCATCGGCTCGTTTCAGTGCTCAAATGAACAAAAACAATCACCATGGGCGCCTCCCATCCAGTCATAATCGACTAACAACATGAAAAACTACCATCTCGTCCGCATGAATTGAGCACCATCAGCGTTCAAAACTGATCGCAACAATCCCAACCACACACTTTAAGTAGTCAAAAAATCATGGGAACAGAAAACACCACAACCACCCCACAAACCTTCGCGGAAACAAAAATAAATGGAGAGGATCGCTGGAAGGACCTTGCTACCGTGGGTGCATAGACGTGCAGAGAAGAGAGGGGAGCAAAACTATGGCGCTGTGATGAAACCGTGCCACCGCTCGCGCCTGTTCCTTGAATCCCTCCGTTGCACTCCGTAGTGGGGTGAGAGAAAGAGTTTTTTATTTTTATTTTTTGTTGAGCGGGTCCCACATGTAAGTGATACATGGAGGCAGGGGCAAAATGTCCGATAAATGCCCCGTAGACGGTCAAAGCCCTTTGACCAGACGGTAACGGAACGGAAGGGCATTTTTATAAGGTGAACTAACGGCAGAGGGGTAAATTTGAGCATGCTTCGAAATTAAGGGAAAATATGAGTAGTAGGTTCGAGTTAGGGACACAGATGTAAAAGACCCATTTAGAAAAATTTGCACTAGTCACATGGCAAATGGATCCTGTAAGTTTTCGGCGGCATGCCTAATGATAAGTGCCTCCTTGCTCTACCCACCCACCCACCCTAAATGTTCATGATATCCCCCGTCGTCTCTAGTCCCCGCC
Source organism: Aegilops tauschii subsp. strangulata (assembly GCF_002575655.3). NCBI lineage: Eukaryota > Viridiplantae > Streptophyta > Magnoliopsida > Poales > Poaceae > Aegilops > Aegilops tauschii. Next base: position 497,234,814 of record NC_053035.3, on the reverse strand, counting down.
GCCCCCCTCTTCAATCAACAATACTCCTCCGGTCGAGCATGCCAAACCAGCACACATCCTATGTGCTCCCATCGATACCCAAACATCATCGGCTCGTTTCAGTGCTCAAATGAACAAAAACAATCACCACGGGCGCCTCCCATCCAGTCATAATCGACTAACAACATGGAAAACTACCATCTCGTCCGCATGAATTGAGCACCATCAGCGTTCAAAACTGATCGCAACAATCCCAACCACACACTTTAAGTAGTCAAAAAATCATGGGAACAGAAAACACCACAACCACCCCACAAACCTTCGCGGAAACAAAAATAAATGGAGAGGATCGCTGGAAGGACCTTGCTACCGTGGGTGCATAGACGTGCAGAGAAGAGAGGGGAGCAAAACTATGGCGCTGTGATGAAACCGTGCCACCGCTCGCGCCTGTTCCTTGAATCCCTCCGTTGCACTCCGTAGTGGGGTGAGAGAAAGAGTTTTTTATTTTTATTTTTTGTTGAGCGGGTCCCACATGTAAGTGATACATGGAGGCAGGGGCAAAATGTCCGATAAATGCCCCGTAGACGGTCAAAGCCCTTTGACCAGACGGTAACGGAACGGAAGGGCATTTTTATAAGGTGAACTAACGGCAGAGGGGTAAATTTGAGCATGCTTCGAAATTAAGGGCAAATATGAGTAGTAGGTTCGAGTTAGGGACACAGATGTAAAAGACCCATTTAGAAAAATTTGCACTAGTCACATGGCAAATGGATCCTGTAAGTTTTCGGCGGCATGCCTAATGATAAGTGCCTCCTTGCTCTACCCACCCACCCACCCTAAATGTTCATGATATCCCCCGTCGTCTCTAGTCCCCGCCGCCCCCCCCCCCCTCTTCAATCAACAATACTCCTCCGGTCGAGCATGCCAAACCAGCACACATCCTATGTGCTCCCATCGATACCCAAACATCATCGGCTCGTTTCAGTGCTCAAATGAACAAAAACAATCACCACGGGCGCCTCCCATCCAGTCATAATCGACTAACAACATCGAAAACTACCATCTCGTCCGCATGAATTGAGCACCATCAGCGTTCAAAACTGATCGCAACAATCCCAACCACACACTTTAAGTAGTCAAAAAATCATGGGAACAGAAAACACCACAACCACCCCACAAACCTTCGCGGAAACAAAAATAAACGGAGAGCATCGCTGGAAGGACCTTGCTACCGTGGGTGCATAGACGTGCAGAGAAGAGAGGGGAGCAAAACTATGGCGTTGTGATGAAACCGTGCCACCGCTCGCGCCTGTTCCTTGAATCCCTCCGTTGCACTCCGTAGTGGGGTGAGAGAAAGAGTTTTTTATTTTTATTTTTTGTTGAGCGGGTCCCACATGTAAGTGATACATGGAGGCAGGGGCAAAATGTCCGATAAATGCCCCGTAGACGGTCAAAGCCCTTTGACCGGACGGTAACGGAACGGAAGGGCATTTTTATAAGGTGAACTAACGGCAGAGGGGTAAATTTGAGCATGCTTCGAAATTAAGGGCAAATATGAGTAGTAGGTTCGACTTAGGGACACAGATGTAAAAGACCCATTTAGAAAAATTTGGACTAGTCACATGGCAAATGGATCCTGTAAGTTTTCGGCGGCATGCCTAATGATAAGTGCCTCCTTGCTGTACCCACCCACCCCTCCCCCCCCTAAATGTTCATGATATCCCCCGTCGTCTCTAGTCCCCGCCGCCCCCCTCTTCAATCAACAATACTCCTCCGGTTGAGCATGCCAAACCAGCACACATCCTATGTGCTCCCATCGATACCCAAACATCATCGGCTCGTTTCAGTGCTCAAATGAACAAAAACAATCACCACGGGCGCCTCCCATCCAGTCATAATCGACTAACAACATCGAAAACTACCATCTCATCCGCATGAATTGAGCACCATCAGCGTTCAAAACTGATCGCAACAATCCCGACCACACACTTTAAGTAGTCAAAAAATCATGGGAACAGAAAACACCACAACCACCCCACAAACCTTCGCGGAAACAAAGATAAATGGAGAGGATCGCTGGAAGGACCTTGCTACCGTGGGTGCATAGACGTGCAGAGAAGAGAGGGGAGCAAAACTATGGCGCTGTGATGAAACCGTGCCACCGCTCGCGCCTGTTCCTTGAATCCCTCAGTTGCACTCCGTAGTGGGGTGAGAGAAAGAGTTTTTTATTTTTATTTTTTGTTGAGCGGGTCCCACATGTAAGTGATACATGGAGGCAGAGGTAAAATGTCCGATAAATGCCCCGTAGACGGTCAAAGCCCTTTAACCGGACGGTAACGGAACGGAAGGGCATTTTTATAAGGTGAACTAACGGCAGAGGGGTAAATTGGAGCATGCTTCAAAATTAAGGGCAAATATGAGTAGTAGGTTCGAGTTAGGGACACAGATGTAAAAGACCTATTTAGAAAAATTTGGACTAGTCACATGGCAAATGGATCCTGTAAGTTTTCGGCGGCATGCCTAATGATAAGTGCCTCCTTGCTCTACCCACCCACCCCCCCCCCCTAAATGTTCATGATATCCCCCGTCGTCTCTAGTCCCCGCCGCCCACCCTCTTCAATCAACAATACTCCTCCGGTCGAGCATGCCAAACCAGCACACATCCTATGTGCTCCCATCGATACCCAAACATCATCGGCTCGTTTCAGTGCTCAAATGAACAAAAACAATCACCACGGGCGCCTCCCATCCAGTCATAATCGACTAACAACATCGAAAACTACCATCTCGTCCGCATGAATTGAGCACCATCAGCGTTCAAAACTGATCGCAACAATCCCAACCACACACTTTAAGTAGTCAAAAAATCATGGGAACATAAAACACCACAACCACCCCACAAACCTTAGCGGAAACAAAAATAAATGGAGAGGATCGCTGGAAGGACCTTGCTACCTTGGGTGCATAGACGTGCAGCGAAGAGAGGGGAGCAAAACTATGGCGCTGTGATGAAACCGTGCCACCGCTCGCGCCTGTTCCTTGAATCCCTCAGTTGCACTCCGTAGTGGGGTGAGAGAAAGAGTTTTTTATTTTTATTTTTTGTTGAGCGGGTCCCACATGTAAGTGATACATGGAGGCAGGGGCAAAATGTCCGATAAATGCCCCGTAGACGGTCAAAGCCCTTTGACCGGACGGTAACGGAACGGAAGGGCATTTTTATAAGGTGAACTAACGGCAGAGGGGTAAATTTGAGCATGCTTCGAAATTAAGGGCAAATATGAGTAGTAGGTTCGAGTTAGGGACACAGATGTAAAAGACCCATTTAGAAAAATTTGGACTAGTCACATGGCAAATGGATCCTGTAAGTTTTCGGCGGCATGCCTAATGATAAGTGCCTCCTTGCTCTACCCACCCACCCACCCTAAATGTTCATGATATCCCCCGTCGTCTCTAGTCCCCGCCGCCCCCCCCCCCTCTTCAATCAACAATACTCCTCCGGTCGAGCATGCCAAACCAGCACACATCCTATGTGCTACCATCGATACCCAAACATCATCGGCTCGTTTCAGTGCTGAAATGAACAAAAACAATCACCATGGGCGCCTCCCATCCAGTCATAATCGACTAACAACATCGAAAACTACCATCTCGTCCGCATGAATTGAGCACCATCAGCGTTCAAAACTGATCGCAACAATCCCAACCACACACTTTAAGTAGTCAAAAAATCATGGGAACAGAAAACACCACAACCACCCCACAAACCTTCGCGGAAACAAAAATAAATGGAGAGGATCGCTGGAAGGACCTTGCTACCGTGGGTGCATAGACGTGCAGAGAAGAGAGGGGAGCAAAACTATGGCGCTGTGATGAAACCGTGCCACCGCTCGCGCCTGTTCCTTGAATCCCTCCGTTGCACACCCCCCCCCCACCCCCCCCCCCCCCCCCCGCGAAAATTAAAATATCGGTTGGAATGCCATGCAGACATGTCGGTGCTAAAGCTAGCAGATCTCAGGTAAGGGGTCCCGAGCAGGTGATCTTGACACGATAGTGAACATAAAGTAAAGGGGACGTAGTTTTACCTATGTTCGGGCCCTCTTGAAGAGGTAAAACCCTACGTCCCGCTTACATTGTATTGATTGTGGATGGGGTTAAAGTACATATGATCTACTCAAGATCGAATGAATGAGTTCTAACCTTTAAGCCTTGAACGCGTGTCTCTACAGACTAAGACCCCTCGGCTTATATAGGCACCGAGGGTATCTAGGGCTTACACATGGTCGGTTACAATCTAGAGAGAAATATGTCGATCATTCAAATATACCTTAAAGTTTACGTCAAGTCTTTGAAGGATTCCATCTTGACAACGCTGAGTGCTAGGGCATGCGGGACCCGTTCTTCAATTGTGGATGGGTCCTCGGCCTGGCCAATGAATGCCAGGCCGACGTGGTGTGCACCCCCAATCCAGGACACCCTTAGGACGTGCACCGCCATCTCCCCATTACGAGCGCCAAAGAAGAGAGTGAGCAACCGATGCGGCGATGGAGGGGCGCCACTTCCAATGGATTCCTGTGGCTACTAATCGGGAAGCAAAGAACATGTGTACCTCACAGATGCGCAACGCCCCGCTCCCGTTACAACTGCTGACGAGGAGAGGATCAATTGCGGCGGCGGCGGCGGTGCTACCAGGGGCGGAAACCCGTGAGAGAGAAGGGAGAGCGAGTGAGGAGCATCGCCGAAAACGCTTTGAAATGAAACCGTAGACCTTCATCTTTTGTCTGAGAGCATCTGGGCCGTTGAACGACTGAACCGTTTAGTGTCGACTTCCAGTCGATAGTCTTCAGAGTGTGATTCAGGAGAGGGTGCGACTATCGACTGGAAGTTCCTCCGCTGCCCCCCAGAAAAACCGAGGGCCACGGCGGCCGCCGGCCACTGCGCCAGGGGTGGTGGCCAGCCGACGTTCCTCGAACTATAACTGAACACTGTACAACTGTATTTTTCCAGTGAGCAGAAAACTGAACGCTTACTGAATCAGTTGGTACATACAGTATGTATTTGCAGGGCGAGCGTGCGTTCTATGGCCTCTGAGTGTGGTGCTGCAATCACGTCCACAAGAGTCACGATTCTGTGCTACAAATGCCGTTTTCGTCGTCATTGCTCGGAACCAACGCTGCTGAAGAAAAGAATCCATGGATTCGACATGGACAACTTGTCTTGCCTCCTTCAGAGTACAGCTCAGGCAATTTTCATGTGCAGAGCCCATCAACCAAGCAGAGTGACATGTGTAAGATTATCAGTCTAAATGAAGATGAAGTCGTACTCAAAACCGTTACATAGTAGTTTGAACAGAGGCCAGTTTGGGTATTTAATAACTGCGTGCACACAATTCAGAATGCTGCATAGCGGATAACAAAACTCCGCACAAGTTAATTATATATGTTATGGACAGCAAGATCTTGGGATTTTCAGAAAATTGACAACCAGGCAACAACCTAGATTCAAGACAGGGCACATTGGCCATGGACACACTACATCACATGACATTCCTAAGTCCCAACTAAAAACATGTCATGACATCAGAGGTGTGTTGTTCTGTTTCTTATAAAAATTATAATTCGGTTACTCAGTCTACTTGAACATCATGAGTAGTACATATTGCTTGGGACCATCATGAGTAACAACATGCATGCAGATTTCACTAAAGGAACCTCCATGTTTGTACACACAAGATACAACTACTAGAGAAGTCGGCGCTAACATATAATTATAATACTACAAAAGAAAGAGAGAACCATTTCAAATAATAAATGAGATAATAAAACTTTCAAGTGCATCAAAACAGGGCACCATCAATATTCAACATTGTTGGGATAACAGTTTGCATACTAAATTGACTTGGTTCAGTCGTATGACTAGGCTCTCATAACCAATTGAATTGTAGCTTACATTTTTTTTCGAAAGTGAACTCATTGCCTAGCCAACATTGTTCAAAGCCACAAAAATGCTTGCACCTGGACACTAACTGATAAGAAAACCAAATTAGAGTAGATGTAAGCCTTATTCAAGCCACTGCCAAAAACTAGAAGATCTTGACCATACCGAACAACCAATTTTCATGAAGGTGTCATGCCAAGTTGCCAACTAACCAAATGTGAACCTGCTCTGAACTTCAGTGAGCATTTGACAGCGGCCATTCCACAAAGCATGGAGTGTAAGGTCGAAAATTTTGCATTTGATAATCTTCAAGATTGCAGATAACATGCAACTTCTGGGTATCCATATCATACGACATAAGTGTCCGTTCTCGTTCCACCCCGCCATTAAAAAAAATAAGGTTACGTTCTGGATGGAGTGCAACAAATACGTAGTACTCTCTGTGCTCTAGACAAGGCCTTCCTAGCAGATCCAGAATGCTGGTTGTGTGCTTTAAGGTCCACCGCCCACTAGCATAATCCTCAAGAATCCAAACTGATATCCGGCAACCATTACCATCTTCCATCTCAATACCATGTAAGCGTCCCTGAGAGAGCCCAATGAAAGTGAATTCAGTCTGGGGCGGCTGTCGAGTTGTCCTCCAAGTATTCCCGCCCGTGTCCACTGTAACTATCATGTTTAATGAATTATGGTTCAAGTCAAATGTCTCCAAACGAGAATCATAGGCAGTGACATGCAGAGTGTCATTTAAAAAGAAGTATTGTGGTTCACCGCAATACACCACAACTCGGTGACCCCATCGGCCTGACATGGAAGTCCATTCTCCGGTATCGGATGAGTAGACATCTGTCGCGGTTATGGCGTGACCATTATCATTGATGACAAACACTGTGAAGCAAGAAGGAACGGTGGGGTCAAAACACAAGCAAATGGTGCGGCCGTGAAACCGAGGACATGGTGTGTCATGGCTATCGGGCACGGGCAGCGTGGCCCAGACCTTCTCGGTCGCGGGGTTGCACACGATGTATTCTGCGCGCTCTGCTCGAATGCCATGGCAGAGGAGGATGCCGCCGCAGCAATTTAGGATCTTGACATTTTTGAAGCCGTGCAGGAAAGGGAGAGAGGGGTCGATCAACGGCCGGCCTCTCCCGGACAGGTTGACGAAACGGATGGTGCCGCTGCGGGAGAGGGCGAAGAATCCGGAGAGCGTCTGCGGCGACCTTCGGCGGACGGCAGGGTCGGAACACAGCGTGAGCCATGACGTCGACACGGACTTGAAGCGGCACAGCGACCGGTACGGCACCCTCGACAGGAACTCCCAGACAAGGTCGTTGGGGAGGCCCTCCACCGCCTGCTCCTCCTCCTCCTCCTTCCTCCCCCTCTTCTCCATCCCGTGCCCGGGGCCTGCTCCTGCTACAAGTGGTAGAGGCACTTCGTTCAGGGTTGAGTTGCACTCCTCCCGGATGTCTCTCTTTCAAGATCAGAAGGAAGAGGAGGGCAGCATACCTGAAGCTCGTCGATAAACGAGACGGCGGCGATCGAGGTGATGACAGGCGGCGCGGGGAATGTGGATCAGAGAAACGGCATGGAGTAGAGCCAGCTCTGATTTTTCTTTTTTAGCGTAATCGAAGGGGATTACAGGCCCAGTTTCTTAGGCCAGAACGGATCCTCTCCCAGCCCACCAAAATAGACGCATATCCATATGCGCAGGCCCAGTTTATCATCTAAGCAGGGAAAGAGGAAAACAGCATGGGTCGCATGGGACACTATGACTACTAGTACAATGCCCGTGCGTTGCCACAGGCTCTTGAAATAATTTGCAAGAGTTATATAAAGATAATGCATGTTAAATTTCACACGTACGGACAATATAACACAGACACAATTATTTAATAATTAAAGTACATTTTTGCAATGTAAATTGCCAAAAAAAAAATTAACGGCATGTCCATGTAACAAACTTAATGGAGTTCCAACTAAACATCTATTATAAAATTATTAATATCTAGGTTATACGCTTAAGAAATTCTTTCACAATATACGGAAAGTTGTCTTTAGCTTCATTCCCACGATGTTTTAGCAAGTATAATAAAAACTGCTTTCTCAACTCATATCCATCCTGCACAAACAATATATGTAGTTAGTATGAAAATAAGTAACGGACAATACTCACCGCGCAAACCGGCTTGACCCGTTCCACCAGAGCATAAAATGAATCATCGCTAATCATAATTCCCATTAACATCAACCAGTATTCTTGGTGTTTATTACTGTTAGTCAACTGGCATTTCAAGTTTCATTACTGCCTGAAATGAAGGTTATCACTCTAAAATAGCATGGTCATATTAGTGACCGTGCAAACTTCAAGATTTAAAACCGATAAGCAGCCCTTCAAATTGGAAAGGGTGCACGTGCAGCGCACGTAAGTTTAGGAATTTCTTCATCATTTTGATTATCTAAATCAATTTTTTTCATAATAGTTGTCACAATAACATGTTATGTTTAACAAGAATTGGTCTAAACTGAAATTTTATAACAATCCAAAGTCCAATTTCGGCAAACAGCCTCCTCGCTAGCAAGATGTGTCAGCACCATCCAATCGCCATCTCGCAACTGTCATCCTGGTGGTTTGGATTTCTGAATACGTTTGTCTCTTTCCTGCCGCACGCAACACTTTATCTCCATGTCATCTTCTTTTTGGGCTATCATCAGGGGATTTTGTCTACCTAAATATAATTACACACCATGAAGACAAGCTCGAATTGCTGGTGGCTTGGATCGTCTCAACAACACCCAACCAAGAACCAACCGACCAGGCTCGATCCTCTGCAAGGAGGGCATACCAAATCATCTCCTTTTTTATCAACACAGATAGAATGTTCAAAACAATGCCATCATAATCAACATGGGCAAAACATAGCAAAAAATAAGGACATGCTATTGTTCTACGCGAGACAATAAGCAACTTCAGCATCCAGTGTCCCATCATCTACCATGAAGATTGGGAACTCCGTCGTTCCAAGATATGCTTCAATATTTCAATATTTCAAGATTGGGAACTCATTGCATATAACATTTTTCTTGCTTGTTAGCATAAACCCAGACATTGTCACCCCACAACAGAAAACATTAAGGTTTCAAAACAAAAGAAAACATTTGAACAAAAGAAAGTTAACGTATAGCAGATCTCAACCCATCTTACATCGCAAACTGTTAACCCCAATATTTCATGATCTGAATGGGGGAATTAAGGTTGGATTTTGTCTCTGACGAATCAGATTTCTGGACATTGTCAACATCAAGATTCCATCGCATGGTTTCATAACAATCAACCTGTACATGGATCTCTGATTAAATTCTAGCCACTACCATGAAGCTCCCGGTCAGCAAGAGTTGTATTTTTTCTGTTTAAGCGGGCACCTAGTTTTTCTAATACATGGATGTAATTCTCCCCATGTGGCTCAAAAGAAGCATGATGCCCCTGGGTTCCTGAACCTTGACCCAACGCCACCCATTTATTTGTGACAATTTATGCCCAAATTTATCTCAAACAAAAGGTATGCCCAGATCTGTAACACAAGCAGCTGAATAATTAAAAAATATAAATATCCTAGCCTTCTTTTTCATACGACTCATGAGATTCTACAGCAACAAAAATGATTTTACATTGTTTTTCACACACGCATGAACCAGAGCTGCTAGGCAGCAATATTCCACCATTTGACAATAACTATAACGATAAAGAATGACTACCAGACCATATCCTTTACTACATAACGGAATACTAATGTGCAAACAAATGCCACCATTGCTCCTGAAGTATTCATATCATCGAGTAAGAATGGTTGCATGTTTATCACCTTTTCCAATCCAATGAAACTGATGTTATAACGCATTACACATGCTATGAAAGAAATTGATGAGAACAATATTACATTTGCTCTTACTGCAAATCAACACCAAAAATCTATAATAGGTTCATGCATAAAGCAAGTGAATTTGAAAAAGAAACCAGAACCTTATTAAGTGATCCTAATTCCATGCGAAGTTGCCTAGGAAAAATAGAAGTGGAGGATCAAGGTGGATTCCAAATAATAGTAATATAATACTCATTCAAGGTAAAAAAATGAAATCTAGTGGGTACAAGCATTTTGAATAATAAACACAATTAAGATCTAACTATATACGTGCATCATCTACTAACCCTTCAAAATGATGATTTTCATTTGGACCAAGTACATCTCAAGCTGCAAGCACAATAAAATCACCATGGGCTTGGAGCCCACCATCTCTCCACGTTCCTGCATGTGAAGAATTAACCAGTGCCCCAAGTCAGAACTACTGCTAACCTTATTCATGTAGACCTTACTAAAAATTCAGAAAATATGCAGAGTATCCATTTTTGTTAACCTAGCTATCTGCAGTCCAAGACAGAGCGTGACCATAATCCACACTACAACACATGAATATAGCTACCTTATGGGGCATATATGCCTAATCCTCATATCTTCTTGTTTGGAAAAGAGTTGACCATTTGCACATAGTATAGAATGGCGAAGATTGAACATGCTCTCGTACAATTGGGGAATGGTGTGGAGCTCCATAAGCGACGGCGGCGATGCCGGCTACAGTTGTTCTGACAGGAACTAATTTGCTTACTCTTCGTTTTCAGTTAACCACATAGTACTACACTGCCATATACAAAACCAGGAGAGGAAGGTACCTTCTGTACGCCCACTGCACGGGAGAGTTTTGTGGCGGACTGTATACCTGGACACGATAATCTTGTTTCGAAGGAGCGCCCAACTGCGGCATGGAGGTCAGAGAGGGGTGAGAGCCGGACCGGCGTGATTCACACAGTGCAAACCTGATAAACAAAACACAAAAGTCCAGCACCTGGTTTACTGCAAGGAGCTCGCTGGTGTCTACATTCAACCCGAGGTAGACTTGCCCATTATCTCGCCCTTCCGCCATCGGATCGGCGGGATGTCCCTTGCTCAGCCGCTCCCGTCGACAGGTACAGCCGTCCGCGACTGCAGGCGTTGTGGCGGCGAGGGACTCTTGGAGATGCGATCGAGCAGCCTACCCCTTGACTTGCAGAGGCAGGAGCTGATACGGACGCCGATCCCACTGAGGGGCCCGGTGGAGTGCTGGTGCGGACTTGATGATTCGACACATGAAGTCGAATAGATCATGGAACCCGGCACCGCCGTCGGCATCAGCGGGGTCCCGTCGCATGGGTCGTGGTCTAGGCTCGGGGGTCGTGTCGACGGCGGCATGGAGGTAAGAGAGGTGAGAGCCTGCTGGCCGTGCCCTTCCTCCCCTCCCTTCCTTCTGTTCTCCCTAGAACCGCAGCAGGCCATGGAGGAGCTCAGCCGCCGCCGTCGTCCCTCCGACTCTCGCCGGAGCCGTCCGTCGTCGACCCGATCCTGCTGCCATCCGCCAGATCCACAGCAGCCCCGCCGGAGCCCACAACTTCGCCATCACCGTTCCCTCAAGATGCCGCCGCCTCCCCGTGTTGACCGCGTCGCTCACCTGCATTCAGGGATCTTTCGATATCGGATTGTGTTTTCCTTTCCTTGGATTAGGAAACGATGTACCGGGGTCGACGCGGGGCGCGCGGAACGTTTGGTACGGCAGAGTTTTCGTCCGCCCAGGTAAATTGCTAAGCGCGTTTTTGGCTCTGGATTAGATTAAATTAAGTGATTCTGATCGTGTGGTTATAATTGAGCTATGTTGTTATGTGTACGTTAGGCTGGGTACACTTAGCGATGTACATGTTTTCTTGTTTAATAAGTAGTAGAGATGGTTTACCTATGAATTTCTTTAAATCCATTATTTGTTTCCTCAAAATCTATTATTTATTTCCTAAAGCAAATTGCATTAATGAGAGAAATTCACTGATTTGGTTAAGGTAGGAAAGAATCTATTATTTGTTTCCTAAAGCAAATTGCATTAATGGAAGAGATCCGTTGATTTGGCTAAGGTAGGAAAGAATCTATCATTTGTTTCCTAAAGCAAATTGCATTTATGAAAGAGATTCGTTGATTTGGCTAAGCTAGGAAAGTTAGATCCGTGATCTTTTGTCATTACGAAAGTGTTGAAAATAAACCGTATTAAATCCATTATTTGTTTCCTGAAAATCTATTATTTATTTCCTAAAGCAAATTGCATTAATGAGAGAAATTCATTGATTTGGTTAAGGTAGGAAAGAATCTATTATTTGTTTCCTAAAGCAAATTGCATTAATGGAAGAGATCCGTTGATTTGGTTAAGATAGGAAAGAATATATTATTTGTTTCCTAAAGCAAATTGCATTAATGGAAGAGATCCGTTGATTTGGCTAAGGTAGGAAAGAATCTATCATTTGTTTCCTAAAGCAAATTGCATTTATGAAAGAGATTCGTTGATTTGGCAAAGCTAGGAAAGTTAGATCCGTGATCTTTTGTCATTAGGAAAGTGTTGAAAATAAACCGTATTAAACCCATTATTTGTTTCCTGAAAATCTATTATTTATTTCCTAAAGCAAATTGTATTAATGAGAGAAATTCACTGATTTGGTTAAGGTAGGAAAGAATCTATTATTTGTTTCCTAAAGCAAATTGCATTAATGGAAGAGATTCGTTGATTTGGCTAAGGTAGGAAAGAATCTATTTTTTGTTTCCTAAAGCAAATTGCATTTATGAAAGAGATTCGTTCATTTGGCTAAGCTAGGAAAGTTAGATCCGTGATCTTTTGTCATTAGAAAAGTGTTGAAAATAAACCGTACCAGACTACCAACTCCTCCATTAGATTTTTTTTCGCTGGTTAATCTTGGTAGGTCTTTTTTCGTTGGTTAACCTTCGTAGGTCTATTTTTTTGGTACGTGGATGGGTGCGGGTTGGGGCCTCAGGAGGAGGTTTTTTCGGTTTCTGGTGGATAAGTCAGAGGTGGGAGGAGGTACCAAAAAAAACCATGAAAGGTGGGACTAAAAAAAACCTGAAAGCGAGACTACCAACTGCTCCATTAGGAGTAGAGATGCCTAAACACTTGGGAGGCTTAGGCTTCCGTGACATGGAAATTTTCAATCTAGCACTGTTGGCGAGACAGGCGTGGCGAACGTTGACTGATAGCACCTCCCTTAGTGCCAGAATTCTCAAGGCAATTTACTTCCCGGACTGTTCGTTGCTTCAGGCCGAGCTGGGATCACACCCCTCCCAGATTTGGCGTGTTGTTTTGGACGGGCGAGACGTTCTGTCACAAGGTCTCATTCGGAGAATTGGGGATGGTGAGTCGACGAATATTTGGCTTGATAACCGGATACCGAGAAACAGCTCAAAGCGGCCTTTTACAGCCCCGGCGCCTAATGCTCCAGCCAGCGTTGCTCAACTAATTGATCGTACCACGGCAACCTGGAATGAGAATCTAGTCCGGGCTGTTTTCGCACAGGTTGATGCAGAGGCGATACTTCGGATCCCGGTATGCACTCGTCACGTCCAAGACTTTTGGGCGTGGCATGAGGAGGCCCGAGGACTTTTTACTGTATGGTCAGCTTACCGGATGATTTTGCGGATCAAGCACACTCACGAAGCACAGCTAGATGGAAGTGGTGGTACGTCATATGATGTAAATGAAACTAGTAAATGGTCCACGATCTGGCGCATTCGGGTACCCTCAAAACTGAAGGTTTTTTTATGGCATCTTGCACGACAATCAATGCCGACAGGTACCGTCTTGAAACACCGGCATATGTCCACGGAAGATACATGTGCTGATCCTTTGCCCGATGTCGGCGAGTGTGTGGGCGTTGGCACCCGAGGAGCTGGTTGATCGAATGATTGAACAAGGGGAGGATAACCCAAAAGAATGGCTTTGCAAACTGCATGAAATACTACCACAGCAGCTTTTTTATCAAATGGTAGTAACTCTATGGGCACTATGGGGGGTTCGGCGGAAGGCTATCCATGAAAACATTTTCCAGTCACCATAGTCAGTTGATGTATTCATAACCAGGTATCTTGCTGAGCTGCAGATTGTCAATACTAGAACCGGAGCGAGTCCTGTGGTAAGGCAGGCGTCGATGGCTCGCCGGTCGTGGTTGGCCCCGATGACTGGTAATGCAAAATTGAACGTGGACGCTGCAGTCTCCAGAAGTGGCTCTGGGGATGTTGGTGCGATTTGTAAAGATGACACTGCACTTGTAGGAAAAGGGGCTTTTACCCCGGTTCATAAGGGCCTTTAGTCCCGGTTCAGGAACCGGGACTAAAGGGTCGTTACTAATGCCCTAGCCTTTTAGTCCCGGTTCTTACACGAACCGGGACTAAAGGCCGTCCACGTGGCCGGTGCGGGGAGCCCAGGCAGGAGGGCCTTTGGTCCCGGTTGGTGCCACCAACCGGGACCAATAGGCATCCACGCGTCAGCACCTGGCAGGAGCTGAGGGTTTTTGTTTTTTGTTTTGAAAGGGGGGGGGGTTGGGGGTTTTGGGGGGTTAATTTAGGTTGTTATTAGGTAGCTATTAGAGAGAAGTGTCCTCTCTTATATCTCCGTGCTTGGTTTACCAACGCTACGTACTGCTATGCCTAAACATGGCTTAGATTGAAGTGAAGGCAACATGTGGTGCATGTCGAAAGTAATACTAATCCGGACTTGATCAAGTTTGGATTGTACTACTTTCGACACGCACCACATGCATGTTGCCTTCACTTCAATCCAATCCATGTTCATTTCACCCGCTGATATATAATAACTCTTCATGCACGCATCATGCATCATCATATATAATAACAAGTCCTACTAATCATCATCATACAACTTCTACTCGTTATTAATAACAAGTCATACGATCGATCATCATCCTCACAGTCATCGAACCAACCCTACTTAATTGTTCTTAGCACATGATCATCAGTATTAGGTAGGACCAAAATACCCTCTTTAAGGTAAAATAGCATAAAACAATATAGACCCTGACTCTCCATTATGGAGAATGGAGATCATCCTGTCTCCAATTCTTGCGGCTCGCTTCCTTTTGCTTCCAAGAAGCTCCTTGCGACTGTCCATACATTTTTTCCATTCTTTGATTTGCATGTCTCCACTTCTTTTAGAAATCCGGTATGGACAGTTGAGATTCGTAGGATGACCTGGTTGTATATTCAAAACATCAAGCCTACCATTCTGATACATCAAATGAGGCACACAATCCTCTGGGATTATCTGTTGAAAAACATAGTAATAACTTCATAGTTAGCAATGATAATGCACTAGTTTTAGAACTATGCAAAATATGCACGGATGTCGTAATAGTAAGAAATCTTATCAGGGTATCTCCATAGTAGTTACCGTAGTTCAACACGTGCACTAGTGGCACGTATGGAGGACCATAATGATGAGGAGTTTGATTGTAGATATTGTAATTCTCAATATCAGTACAAAATCCGACCAGATGAGTTTTCTCCTTATAAGTTAACTCAGAGCCATCGGTGTAGTAGGTTCTGTCTACCATGTTCCGCACATTGTTTGAACAATCAAAATAAGCTGTCAATGAAAATAAGCTGTCAACTATTTTGAAATGAACAATATAAATTAGCTAATAACTATGTTTGAGAAACTCACATAGCGGTAGAATAGGAGGCGTATCAACAAGGACCCAAATGTCCATATTGTCTTGCTCGATGTCAGGATCACCAAGATCCATGGTGACAAGCATACCCTCATCAAAACCATACATCTCGCAAAATGCTTCCCAATTTTTGCAACCAAAATGGGTTACGCTCTCAGAATTATACAGCTTTACTTCAAAATCTATATCATGATGGGTCCTTAGGTGAATTTTCTTTGTTTCCATACTTTCATGGTCTTCAAAACCCATCCTCTCCAAGACGTAGCGTCTTGCATGGCATGGGATAAGCTAGCCGAATTGTAAAAGATGAAAAGTAGACGTTGAAATAGTTGAAGTCGTGCTTAATTACGAAAAAATAACACTTGTCGTCGTTGCGTACCGTTTCAACATCGAACGTCTCCTCCAGCTTAATACTGAAGCGCCGATCTTCGTCCAGGTGAGGCCTGTCGCACTGACCTCGGTCGTCGTGGCACCAGTCGCACTCCCCCGGGAGACTTTCGTCGTCCGAGTACGACATTTTCTATGTTTATATAATTCAAATATTAAACATCTACAATTAAATATATGTACTAAAAAACCTAAGTTAGATCATTATTATTCATCACGGGTTGACTATCGGTTTGTCGAGTCTTTTCTTGAAAACTCTCAGCTCACGTGGTGTATACATTCGACCGTTGGTGATGGTCGCTCCTCCCTTTGTCCCCGTGTGCATTACACCAAAATGTCTAGCTAGCACACGGGAACAAAGGAGAAGCAACCCCCACGACAACAGTCGGGATTCTTCGTCCTCTCATATATATATGGTGGAACTCTCCCTCACTGATTCCTCTCTGACATTTGCGACCGTCGGTGATGGTAGCTCCTCCTTTCGTTCTCGAGTGCATTACACCCACGACAACAGTCAGGATTCTTCGTCCTCTCATATATGATGGAGACTCGACAGACTTACAGTCAACCCGAAATATCGTTTAATTATCTTTCTAAAAGAGGATTTGGCTGGTCTCACCTCGATGTCGGAGGGGGCGGTGACGGGGACGACGGCGGGGATGATGGAGGGGCCGGGGGGCTCCTAGATTTCTGCGAAAACAAAAACCCTATAAGCTATCAACTAATCATAGTGCTCTCCAATTTTAGCATTCAAAGTAGGATCGGAGTAGTTTTCCACTTTGAGCATTCAATAAGCAAAATCAAATCACAAAATAAAGTAGTATTCAAATTAGGATGCATTCAATTATAAGCAAAATTACATCATCTCCATGCGGCCGTACATCGCCGAATATTATCACTAATACACCTCGAATACTATCATACATATAGCATCGCTAGTACAGCTAGAACAGTAGCGCCCGACGGACATCGGCGCGGGCGGTGGACACCCAAAGGGACGGAACCATCACAGGATCATAGCTCCAGTGAGATCCCTGAAGAACCTGCCAGGTACTGTCGAAGCTGCCCTCCAACGCAACCATGTAGCGACGGACGTGCTGGTCCTCCTCGCTGACACAGTGACGTACCTCCTCCGCGGTGTCCAGAAGCCTCGGCACCGTCACTAGCCCACGCGAGCGCCACCAAACAAGGATCGGGTCAACGACGGGCTGGTTCCTCACCAACCTACGCCCACCGGAAGGTAGCACCTCCCAAAACCAGCCCGGCGTAGCCCAGTCCCGGACATGGCCCCTCTGATCAAGCCGGCCTCCTCCGCCGAGTCGACGACGAGGATGCGGGATAGGCATCGTCGACGTCGATGCGGGAATAATTGCTTTAACTAAAAACAAACTAGTTCTATTAATTTCCTTACTATAAATAGAATAAAGTAGTACTTACTAAAAATAAACTAGCTAGTTTAACTAGTTCTATTATTTTTCTAACTAATTCTATTAAACACTTTCTAGGTAGTACTTACTAAAAGTTATCGGGGAGGGGGGTACATATATCGACAACGACATACCCGATAAAAATAAGAAGAGGAAGAAGACGCAAAAAAAGAGGAGAAGAAGAAAGGAATAGAGGAGGAGATCGAAGAAAAAAAAGAAAAAAAGAGGAGAAGAAGAAGGAATAGACGAGAAGAAGAAAAAATAGAATAATATATTATTCTATTTCTTCTTCTTCTCCTCTATTTCTTCTTCTTCTACTCTTTTTTTTCTTCTTTTTCATCTTCTTATTTATTTCTCCTCTACTTCCTCTCCTCTTCTTCTCTTCTTCTTCTCCTTCTTCCTCTTCTTATTTTCCTTTTTTCTCTCCTTCTTTTTCTTCTAAATATGAACATACATAAATGACTTTGATCATACACAATTTCTATGAAAAAAAATCATAAAAATTCTATGAACAAAATTACAACAGAAAAAATCATAAAAATTCTATGAAAAAATTGATATATTCTTTGCATATGAACATACAAACATTTGCATATTCAATAATAATATCACCAAAAAAATCTAAACTACACATCTAAATTAATACATCTAAATTACAACAACTAAATTATCTAACTACACATCCAAATTAATACAACTAAATTACAAATCTAACTACACATCCAAATTAATACTACACATACAAATCTAATTACAACAACTAAATTATAAAACTACACATCCAAATTAATACTACACATCCAAATTAATAGCTAGCTAGGGGCGCGGCGGCAGCGGCGGCGGCCATTACAGGGAGGAGGAGGAGGGGATCGGGGCGGCGCTCACAGGGTGGCGGAGGGCGACGGCGACCGCGGCGGGCCGGGGGCGGAGGGCGACGACGGTGACGTATACGGGGCGACGGCTTGGGGGCGCGCAGCGGAGGCCGACGGCGGGGGGGCGGAGGACGACGGCGACGGGCGATGGCGTGGGCTCGGGGGCACGGGCGACGGCGACGACGACGGGGCAGCCTGGCGGCGTAGATCGAGCTCGCGGCGTCGTCGGGCGGGGGGACACTGGCGATGGAAATCAGAAAATTTCCAAAGTGCTACTTATATAGCAAAGGCTTTGGTCCCGGTTGGTGGCTCCAACCGGAACCAATACCCACCCTTTGGTCCCGGTTGGTGCCACCAACCGGGACTAAAGGCCTCTTTTCACCAGCGCAAAGGGCGGGAAACAGAGGGCTTTGGTCCCGGTTGGTGGCACCAACCGGGACTAAAGGGGGGGCATTGGTCCCGGTTGGTGCCACCAACCGGAACCAAAGGCCTTGCGCTGCCCGCGGCCAAAAGTTTAGTCCCACCTCGCTAGTTGAGAGGGGCTCGGAGTGGTTTATAAGCTCCACTGCGGCTGCCCTCTCGAGCTCCTCTCAAATGCAGGCTTACGGGCATAATGTCACACTGTGCTGTCTGTTGGCCTATTGGGCCTTCTGCGGGCCTGAATCCTGGCCCAGGTTGGGTTTCTAGTCGTATTCAAGCCGTGGTGGCCCAATAGGTGGCAGTTTTTTAAATTTTTTGCATTATTTATTTCCTTTTGTTTTTTGCTTTATTTTTTAATTCTTTTTGCTTTTAGGTCAGCAAAATTATAAACTGTCTGTTAGTGCCATTAGTTTTAGAAAACATATAAACTTTCTATTAGTGCCATTAGTTCTTTATGAAAATTCTTTTTGCTGTATTTAGTTTTTTTATTTTCTTTTTTGCTATATTTATTTTGTTTTATTTCTACTTACAACAAAAAACTTATTCATTTTATTTTATTTTGTTTCTAATTACTTATTTATTTTACTTTATGATAATTCTTTCTGCTATTAAAGTTTCTATCAAAAAAAGTTCTTTATGAAAATTATTTTTGCTTTTAATGATTAAAAATAAAAAAGAGGCGCAATGCGCGTTGATTTGCTTCAAGCCTTTCGGAATAGTGTAGACTGCACTGCACATAGCTCGATGCAGTCTACCTTATTCCTCAAGGCTTGAAGCTAAGCAACGTGAGCATTGCGCCTCTTCTTCATCGTCTCTGCACTCAGGGCTTATAAACCGCTCCTAGTGCCTCTCAGCTAGCGAGGTGGGACTAAAAAACTGCTTAGCTAGTAAGAAACTCTAGTACCGGTTCGTGCCACGAACAGGTACTAAAGGTGCTCGTGGGGCCACAGCCTCATTAGTACCGGTTCGTGGCATCAACAGGGACCAAAGGGTGGAATTGGTCCCGGTTCGTGCCACCAATGGCATGTTACAAAACGGACAATCTCTTTCAAAGTATCAGGATTTCATCCGGAAACTCGTCTGTTACAAAGGGATTTCATTTTTTAAAACTTATTTGAACTCCTGACTTTTGTGTGTTCAAAATGCACCATTCAAAGCCACATCATCATTTGTCAATCCTTTCTGACTTCATTTGTTATTTCTCATGCATTTACTAATTATTTTGAGCTATAAGACCCTAAAATTGAAAAGCATTTCAAATGAACTCTGAAAAGGTTGAAAGTTGGCATGATATCATCATTTCATCCACATAGCATGTGCAAGAAAGTTGAGAGGGTTACGGCAAAAACTGGATGCACTTCGTGTACAAAACGGACAATCTCTTTCAAAGTATCAGGATTTCATCCGGAAACTCGTCTGTTACAAAGGGATTTCATTTTTTTAAAACTTATTTGAACTCCTGACTTTTTGTGTGTTCAAAATGCACCATTCAAAGCCACATCATCATTTGTCAATCCTTTCTGACTTCATTTGTTATTTTTCATGCATTTACTAATTATTTTGAGCTATAAGACCCTAAAATTGAAAAGCATTTCAAATGAACTCTGAAAAGGTTGAAAGTTGGTATGATATCATCATTTCATCCACATAGCATGTGCAAGAAAGTTGAGAGGGTTACGGCATAAACTGGATGCACTTCGTGTACAAAACGGACAATCTCTTTCAAAGTATCAGGATTTCATCCGGAAACTCGTCTGTTACAAAGGGATTTCATTTTTTAAAACTTATTTGAACTCCTGACTTTTTGTGTGTTCAAAATGCACCATTCAAAGCCACATCATCATTTTTCAATCCTTTCTGACTTCATTTGTTATTTTTCATGCATTTACTAATTATTTTGAGCAATAAGACCCTAAAATTGAAAAGCATTTCAAATGAACTCTGAAAAGGTTGAAAGTTGGCATGATATCATCATTTCATCCACATAGCATGTGCAAGAAAGTTGAGAGGGTTACGGCATAAACTGGATGCACTTCGTGTACAAAACGGACAATCTCTTCCAAACGCATTTTATTTTTATTTATTTTACTGCTGCTATTTTTATTTATTTTACTGCTGCTATTTTTACTTAATTTATTAAGGTTTATTTATTGTAGTTACTATAGTTTATTTTATTTTATTTTATTAAGGTTTATTTAGTTTTATTTATTTTATTAAGGTTTATTTATTTTATAAATATAAAAAAATGAAAATAGATGCGCTTATAGAGAAAATTCAACCTAAATTCATAATAAATTTCTATGAAATTTACTGTGAATTTAGGTCAAATTCCCTGTATAAGGGCATCTATTTTCACTTTAAAAGGCAGAGAGGGACGGGCTTATAAACTGGTGTGAGCCCCCTTCGGTTGGCGAGGTGGGACTAAACACTGGCCGCAACTAGGACCAGCCCTTTAGTCCCGGTTTGTGGTATGAACCGGGACCAAAGGGTGGTGGGCCAGGAGCGTGGTACCACCAACAGGGACCAAAGGGTCCATACGAATCGGGACCAATGCCCACGAGGCCCCGGCCGGCCCCCTGGGCTCACGAACCGGGACCAATGCTCACATTAGTCCCGGTTCGTGACTGAACCGGGGCTAATGTGAAAACTGCCCTGTGACCTAAGCCTTGTTTTCTACTAGTGCTGGGAGGTTCATGGGTGCTTCGACGCTCTCTTTCAGTTACATTGATGATCCGGCGACTTTGGAGGCCCTCGCCATCAGAGAGGCTTTGGCACTGGCTGAAGATCTTTACCTGCGGAAGATTGAGATTGCATCAGATTGCAAAGTGGTAGTGCAAGAATTGAAGATGGACAACTCGGCAAGCTATGGTGCAGTTGTACATGAAATAATAGACCACTCCTCGCTTTTTGATTTCTGTTTTTTTAGTCATGAAAGTAGGAGCTCAAATTATGAAGCTCACAACTTAGCGAAGCATGCTTTATCTCTTGGTGCTGGTCGTCATGTGTGGTTAGGCCACCCGGGAAATCTACCATCCGTCCCGGTAAACATTGTGACGAATTAATAAAAAGCTTCGCGAGGTTGTCTCAAAAAAAAGAATCTAACGGATATATGTCCCCTAATAAAAATCTAATGGATATATGTTTCTCAAAAAATCTAATGGATATATTTGTTTCTCAGAAATATCTAATGGATATATTTTTGCCTCAAAAAATAAAATATAATGGATATATTTGCCTAAAAAATCTAATGGATGTATTGTTCCAAAAAAAATCCTATGGAACACTTTGTTTCATCCGGATGCACATAAACCGCTCGGCAGCCACTTCCTCTGTCCGCCACGCGTCGCGTGGGACCACTCACGTCTCCTCCATCCTTAGCTTATCTTCGTTCACACACGTCTTCTTCCCGAAGTCCTTTTCCTCATCTCCTTTTCTAAGACCACAACCATGCCGCGCGATGCTACCGCCTAGCGCTGCCGCATCCCCCTCCCACCATCACGCTACAAGGTGATACGTCTCCGTCGTATCTACTTTTCCAAACACTTTTGCCCTTGTTTTGGACTCTAACTTGCATGATTTGAATGGAACTAACCCGGACTGACGCTGTTTTCAGCAGAATTGCCATGGTGTTATGTTTCTGCAGAAACAAAAGTTCTTGGAATGACCTGAAACTTCACGGAGATTATTTTTGGAAATAATAAAAAATATTGGCGAAAGAATCAAGGCCAGGGGGCCCACACCCTTTCCACGAGGGTGGGAGGCGCGCCTGCCCCCCTGGGCGCGCCCCCTGCCTCGTGGGCCCCCTGGAGCTCCACCGACCTCAACTCCAACTCCATATATTCGTGTTCGGGGAGAAAAAATCAGAGAGAAAGATTCATCGCGTTTTACGATACGGAGCCGCCGCCAAGCCCTAAACTCTCTCGGGAGGGCTGATCTGGAGTCTGTTCGGGGCTCCGGAGAGGGGAATCCGTCGCCATCGTCATCATCAACCATCCTCCATCACCAATTTCATGATGCTCATCGCCGTGCGTGAGTAATTCCATCGTAGGCTTGCTGGACGGTGATGGGTTGGATGAGATTTATCATGTAATCGAGTTAGTTTTGTTAGGGTTTGATCCCTAGTATCCATTACGTTCTGAGATTGATGTTGCTATGACTTTGCTATGCTTAATGCTTGTCACTAGGGCCCGAGTGCCATGATTTCAGATCTGAACCTATTATGTTTTCATGAATATATGTGAGTTCTTGATCCTATCTTGCAAGTCTATAGTCACCTACTATGTGTTATGATCCGGCAACTCCGAAGTGACAATAATCGGGACCACTCCCGGTGATGACCGTAGTTTGAGGAGTTCATGTATTCACTATGTGTTAATGCTTTGGTCCGGTACTCTATTAAAAGGAGGCCTTAATATCCCTTAGTTCCCGTTAGGACCCGCTGCCACGGGAGGGTAGGACAAAAGATGTCATGCAAGTTCTTTTCCATAAGCACGTATGACTATATTCGGAATACATGCCTACATTACATTGATGAATTGGAGCTAGTTCTGTGTCACCCTATGTTATAACTGTTGCATGAATAATCGCATCCGGCATAATTCTCCATCACCGATCCAATGCCTACGAGCTTTTCACATATTGTTCTCCGCTTATTTACTTTTCCGTTGCTACTGTTACAATCACTACAAAACCCAAAAATATTACTTTTGCTACCGTTACCGTTACTATCATACTACTTTGCTACTAAATACTTTGCTGCAGATATTAAGTTATCCAGGTGTGGTTGAATTGACAACTCAACGGCTAATACTTGAGAATATTCTTTGGCTCCCCTTGTGTCGAATCAATAAATTTGGGTTGAATACTCTACCCTCGAAAACTGTTGCGATCCCCTATACTTGTGGGTTATCACAAGGCCGCACTTCCACCGTCGCCGCCGCACAACCCTTTCATTGCAGCAGCTACCGTTGTTGCAAGCCGGAGGTGAGCAGCATAATGGCGACCACCACAGCAGCACGAGGCCGGTATTGTGGCAAGGGAGGCCGTCACGGCAGTAAGCCGACACGAGATGCTGCAAGTGGCCACAGGGATGTTACGAGCTTCGAGAAGCACACTGACGAGGCGACGATGCTGCAACGGCGTCCGAAGAAGAACGGCGGCGAGATGTTGTGAGGTCAGCGGCAAGTACGGCGCGGAAGCGATGATGCTGCGATGGGGGGAGTTGCAGCTTTGGTTGGTGGCGAGCCGAATGTAGCAACATCGGCTGCTGCGATGAGGGGTTGCAGCACTGGTGGCCGCCGGCGAGCCCACTACCGCGACGAGGGTGGTTGCAGAAGCGGTGACCGGCGGTGAATCCAGCTACAGAAACACCGGCTGCTACGACGGGAGGTTGCAGCAGTGGTGACAGGCGGCGCATTTGGCTGTAGCAACGCCGGTTGCTGCAACGATAGGGTTGCAGCGGTGGTGAGCGGCGAGCTGGCCGCAACAATGATAGTGCGGCGATGCCGCGATGACGACCTCTGCAATGTTGTGTGTCTACGGCGGTGCTACGATGGACCGTGGCAACGTTGCTGCCAGGTCACTAGATTTTTTACTACAAGAGAGCGGCGTTGTTGTGACGTTGCCGGAGTTGCTACCAGAGCGACGCTCATACCAGTCATCTCCACGATGGAGTTGTGGCAGCTGTGACGACGGGCAGACCATGGTCGCGAGAGAGGCGATGCAGCAAGTGATGTGCCGAGGAAAAGATCGGACGGCCTTGCGCTCAAGATCTGATGGCTATCAAGGCGGATGTTGTTTCGTCCGCGTACATCTGGATGGCGCCTAGCAGCCGCCATATATACCACCCCTCAATAAAATCTATTTAATGTATATAAATTTGTTTCTTCTTTTCAACTACTTGTTTCCCTCAAAACTACCCTAGTCCTGGAATTGCTGACGAAAAACATCAGGACCAGAGTGCCACACACCTGATCGTCTGGCACTTATCATTTGGGAATAATTTTTCTTTACTAGCCCTATGTACTACAGACCAAAAGGCACATTTTCTCATCTACTCATTGATCTCACCTCCTAGAGAGGAACAAAGTGATCCGGTGAGCAACCAAGATTTCATGTTTGACCTGCGACATCGGATGCCTGAGGCCTCTTCCAGTGCATCGATGCTAAGATGAGGTGCTAAGCACATTAAAGAGTTAAGCAACTAAAGTCCTCAATGCAAAAATGCTTAACTTGTTGTAGCTAAGCATCTCATTTAAAGATTTAGCAACTAAAGTTGTCCATGCATTGGTGGGCTTCTTTCATTTAAGTGTTTTGCCTAGGTTCCCGTGCTTGGCATTGTTTCTTCCTAGGGTCACCACACACATCTCTCTCCTCTTAATTACCTTGCCAGATCATTTTTTCGCTTACATGGCAGCGTTAACACCTGCACAAGGTGGAGCATTGGGAGGGGCCTGAGAGTGGGGGTGGGGCTTGCCAGCGTGGAGGTCAGTTGCTGGCAGACGGACGAATAGGGATTGGTGATCAAAGACTCCTTCGCTCCTGCCTGTTGAGTCCTGGCCTCATCTTATCGACGCCGCACGTACGCAGAGAGCATCAGGTAACAATGGCGTCGTGTGCAGTGCCAAAGTGAGCTAGCGAGCAAACTGCACTCGCTGGCTCTCTCCCCTCTAGAAATTGTGGACATTTAGAGTTCTTTCTAAGTTGGGGGAAAGTCTAATTAGGTCATGGATTTTGTGTTGGATAGAAAATGTCCTTTACAAAAGGACGCAGTGATGCTTATGAGGAAAACAATTGATGCATGTTTCAAAACAAAGAGAGGTGATTCAGTTGAATGTAAAGCTAATGAACCGACACAAACCGAAGCAATACATGTTAAGCCTCCTCTGTTGTTGCTAGATTTGAGCAAAAGGGACTACATTCCTTCGATGTCGTAACAACAATTTCATCATAAAAATGAAGTCTTGTTTCTAGGGGGGGGGGGGGATCTTGCAGCGGGATCAAGCACTACGTCCACAAATTTGGCAATACCCACCTAATCAAAGAGATGATGTGCAGCGAGACATTCTATCTACAATTTGGTTGATCGATTGCTGCGATTGCTTCTAACTCCTCCAGTTTCTACAACAAGTGTCCAACGAGAATTCTCTACATTGAATGTCATTAAGACAAGGTGACGTAATACTATGGAAGATGATTATCTAGCCAATAACTTGGTAGTAAACAGAGAGAGTGAAATCACAAGGAAGTACAAACATGAAGATGTTCTCATGCACTTTAGGAATGCAAAGAAATGAAGAGTTGATCTTTAGAACTCGATAATCCATTGTTAAATAGTATTTTGGTATAGTTTCTTTTTTTATGGAGTAGGTTATATAGATATAATTAAAATTAGAAATGCATTTTGTAAGGTAATGTGGACAAGATCACTATAATTATCTAAGTTTCTCGATATTTGCAATATCTAACTGGTTGTATTCGTATTCGATTTTTTTTTGTTTTGCAGCTTCGCCCCATCTCAGATTTCTTTCAAGCTCCTCCACTGCTAGTCCCTACAGAGGCATCCAATAGAACTACCCTAGGAGACTAGGGTTTCCCTACTCTGGTGATCGTGACCTTTGTTGATTCTTCTCCTTAGCCATCACCGAATCCTGGTCCACTTCCTCCTTGATCTTGAGCACACTTGGGCTGATAAAGGGGTCGATGTGTCCTTCACCCAGTATCAGTGTTGTTGCATATTGACGAGAGGGTTTGGATCGTAGATTGAATATGGCGGCGGCTTCGTCGTCGATGGGGGCTGGTAACTCAGTAGCAGGAAGAAAGAAGATGAAGGTGGAGATTGACCTTGAGGCAGCAACGAAAATTATGAAGCTGGAAAATACACAATTCGAGACGTTACATTGTAGAGGAGGAAAGCTCAAAGTTTTCTAAGGCGGCAAGGTGGCTAGCGGTGGCAAGAGTGAATACGAGGAAGCGGTTCAATGCTGGCACCTTCAAAGACACGATGAAGTTTTCATGGTAGCTACCCTATGACCTGAACAATCGCGAGGTAGATGATAACCTCTTTGTGATCCAACTATTTTTCCTCGTAGACTGGAACCATGTCATGCATCAAGTAACTTGGACTTTCCGAGAGCTTGTAATGGTGATAGAGGTTATGCTAAGGGCAAACTAGGTGTAGTGAAGCTTGATCACACCCATGCATGGGCGCAGATTCATAACCTTCCAGGTCTTCACCCGTTCCAAGCTATAACTGACAAGGATCTACGAGTAGAACTATGTGTGCATTAGAGTGCAGATTGAGGTCATCGAACCGCTGGCCCTCTTTGCACCTCTTAATTTGAGCAAGTAAGAGAAGATTATTCTCCCCATAAAGTATGAGAATTTTGGATTCTTCTGTGAAGTATGTGGGCATATAAACCATGAGTGTGGTGATGGTGTTCATGTATCATATGAAGTGGACTATGGTTAATGGATGATCGCAACAAGGACGGGGATGCCAATCAACCAAGGATTTGGTCAAGGAGCTCATTCAGCTCAGGAAGGAAGAGGAACGGTATGTGACATGCGAGGAAGAGGGTGTGGTGTGCTTGCTCTCTCGTAAGAGTGGTTGGGTACCATCAAGTGTAAGGGTGAAGTAACCTAGCAATAATTATTTCCCTCGATTGAGAACCAAGGGTTATCGACCCCACAAGTGTTCTTCCAACAAACAAGGTCTTCGGTACCTGCACATAAAACAAAAAAAATTCTTGCCCCCAACGTTTCAAGAAGTTTGTTAAGCTTCTTGTCCTGCTAGTTACAAGGGTAAATTGCACGGTATGGTATAGATAGATAAAATAAATAAAATGGTACAACAAGGTAAAGTATTTTTAGTGATGTTTTCAATAAAGGAAAATAGACCACTAGTGGCATCTCTCCAAGAAGATAAGTGTGGTGTGGCGAACAAATTACAATTAGGCATTGATTAAATTGCAATATTTATATTTATTAATATTATCATTCATAGTATAATCTTGCATAGGCATTATGTCAGTGGTATGTAGACCATTATCCAACTTCATCTACAACTAATGCTCCACCCAAGACAGATATCCATCATGCATCTCAAAGTATTAAATTCATGACAAACAAAGCATTGTAATAAGCATGATGACATAATGTAAACAGTAAAACCACCATACAGGAGTGATAAAGAAAACATCCTTTTATCATTAATAGCAACAATACAATATGTAAAGTCATTGGGGTAGATCACCACAAGATTAAACTTACTGTCATGCACAACTCTCTCTGAAGAACTACCTATCAATTATTGCCATAGCTGACAAATAAATCGAAAAGCATAGATGGCTACTTAATTATTCAGCAAAGAAACATCATAAGATTCAATGTAATTCAATGACCAAACTGATCATAAAGTGAAAATTCATCATATCTCAACAAACACAACCACCGATTAGATCATATTGATCCCGATCATGTGAGGTAGCTAATTAATTGAATCAGAATGGAGAGAGGATGCCATCTAGCTACTGCTATGGACCCTAAGCTCCTAAGGAAACTACTCAAGCATAGTCATGGTGGCAGCAAGGTCGATGAAGATGGCTCTGGTGATGGATTCCCTGTTCCGCGGGGTACCAGAACATGCCTCCAGATTGAATCTCCCCGGAACATGAACTTGCCGTGGCGGGAAAAATCACGAGAAAATGGTACCGACGGTTTCTCGAATTATGGGATTTATAGGCGGAAGAAATGACGTAAGGTGGTACACAGGGGGCCCACACGACAAAGCCACACGGGTGGTCCCCTGGCCGCTCCGGCAGGTCGCGTGGAGGCCAGGGTCCCCCTGGCCCATCTGGATAATTCTTGGTATCCTCTGGACTTGAAAAAAAAATTCCCGGTGTTTTTGGAGGTCCGTAGATATGGATTTTTCTGGAAAGTCAAAAACATGCAAAAAAGGCAACTAGCTCTGGACACTGAATTAACAGGTTAGCCTGGAAAAAATGATAAAATTGCTATAAAAAGTATCCAAAAGTGGTATTATAATAACATGAAACAATCAAAAATTATAAATACATTTCAGATGTATCATGGTGCAGGTCGAGGTTGGAACACATATGTCCCAAGGAAGCGCGTGTCGGGTGGTGCAAGTCTCGAAGATGAGGATGAGGATCTTGATGACTCTCGGCTGCGAGGCCCTTGAAGCCACTAGCAAAAGAAGAGGAGGGCAGGAACAATGGTGGGTGGTGGGACTGCAGCAAGGAAGAAGTTAGACCTCTCTGATGTGCATTTTGAAAGAAGAGACTGCTACTACTTTGCGCGCGCGAGGGTGGGGGGGATAGGGTTGAGGGGATTCAATTAATATAATATCAACTCATTGAAGGAAATTGAGGGCATGTTTAGTTTAATGAATATATTTCATTGAAAACCCTATCTGTTACGCATAGCCCTATCGGGTATTTTAGTGGGGGTGACGGAACCAAATGCATCAAAGAGCATGGTTGCCAGTTCATTGCCACTATGGGGAGGGAATGGTATTCCACTCGCCCCCGCGAGTGTATGTGTCACCGAAGGAACGTAAGAGAGCAAAGAAAGGGATTCCCGAGCAAGTCAGTTACATCAGAAGTTGAATTGGCCGGTGGCTTCCGTTGAGGAGGAACACCAGGAGCAATGAATCCCCTATGTTGGAACTGTCGCGGGTTGGGCGATCCCGCAGGGTTCATGAGTTGCGCGACCTTGCATGAGATTGTGCATCGACGGTACTTTGTGTTGTGGAGACTCAGATGGTAAGGTATCATCTGGCCTTTTCCCAAAGGTGTGACCCTGAGTTATCGAATCCACGAGAGGATGTGCACTACAACAAAGACTCTAACAAGTCTTTGTTAACAAATTCAGTTGTCCAACCGTCCCTTATTATCTCGGTTAATAAGAATAAATATTCAGGCAAACGGTCCCTTATTATCTCGGTTAATAAGAATAATATTCGGGCAAAAACGTTTGGGTGTTTAATGACTACACCGATCCTCAAGGATTGACTTTCCGCAACCATACTAAATCTTTCGGTCACTTGTGTTCATAATAGCATTCGCTCCTTACCTTCTTCTTGATCGATCTCCGGGATTCTGGGTACCCGCGGGGCCTTAGAACGATAAAGAGACAAGAGACAACTCTGTTGCAATCGAGCACATACATGACTATAAATATTCAAAGTCATTCCATCGATCCTTTGTACAAATACATCGGGTTGCAAGACTATGCCTCAACCCATTGCCTTATCGAATTACCCACCATCTTGTTACTACCACAACTTAACTTTTTTGGGGTTTTCCTAGAACATTCACCATTCGCAAATAGACTTTTTAATAAGACTAGGAGACTGCCCTTGCGTTGCCGCTGGCCAAAAATGAATATGTAAACAATGCTCATTTTAAACCTGTTGGAGCGGTAGCACCACATTGGGTGCGCCTGATACTTTCGCCCAAAACACTGCGTAACACTACAAAGAGTGCATGCCTCGTGCTGAATTTAGTCGGTGGAGAAAAACTGAACGCTTACTGAACCAAATGGAACCCAATATCTAAGATGTCATTCTTGTTCCAAGCAAGCAACCAGTGCTGCTTGTGTAACTGGTCTATACAAAGAATAACCGTATCACTTCATGCTACCAGAATATGCAAAGTTGCAAACCATATTCATACTACCAGAATCTTCTTCAAGTATAAGAGAAATCATTTGCAAGACTGTGCATGTATAAGAACGAACTGAAGCACCCATTTTCGGGCAGCATATATGGACGCCGAACCGGTGACGGCAACTATTCTTACGCGACTCAGAAGTATATATGTTCTAAAGTGTATCAGCCTGATCAATCTAGGTCCACTGGAGCCCCCCGAGGGCTGAGGAACATGGAGGTTGTCGCCATGCTTGCTTCGAGTAACCATTACAAGGAATATACAGGAACCCGGCTGTGCTTTAGTGGGAGATATCTGAACAGGAGATGAGTGGCAATTGTCTTGAGGATGGTAAGTAAGTAAGGTGACTTGCATCATGCTCCGGTATGTCTCAAGCCTACTGTCATCACTGCACAAAAGGAGCAGATCACCTGGATTAGTTGCTTATCCCTCAACAGATTGGGGCAGACATACACATAATTAACCTATGATTTCTCTCAACAAACTGCGCAAGTGGAAGCACAAACTTACCCCGATTCTTATTTGCTTGTTGGAACCCGAGCCTCCGGCGTCACTTGTGCCACCCGTACCTCCCGGTCCAGCATTGGACTTATCAGCTGTTTTGTACATGCAGAGCAACAGAGATTTACACTAGCATGATTATCCAAGCTACGAATGAAACAACACACATAAAAGAAGAAAGTGTCATGCACATACCCCCTTTCATCCCGTACTGATTCTCGCACCCTATGCACGTGCAATTTGGGTTACACCCTTTCAGTTTCTTCAAAACAAGAACCAACTAGCCTCAGTCAGGATAAGAGAAAGAATAAGCATGTCTAGTCTTTTGCAAAGGAGATAAAGCTGACAAGAATACACAAGAAGGAAGAACCGTGCACCTTGTTGCAACCGCAGGCTCTGGTTTTGCAATTTTTGGTTTTGCACGCGCACTCCACGTAATCCTCGTCGGCCTGGAATAAGTGCAACATATTTGTTTCAGGTTCTTGGCAAACACCAGAGCAGCACGGTGTTCATGAATGCAGTGCCCTCTAACGAATATCTTACCAGCCAATCTGGGTTGTTCTCGCAGTCATAGCACTTGCAGCGTCCCATCATGCAACTCAAACCCTCCCTGAAACATGTGCATTGGCTGCACGCAATATATCAAGCAACAGTTAGATGGCAGCTTTGGACAACTAATATACCAATTAACTACTAGTTGACTGGATAGATCTGGTTCAGATAATTCAGCCACTGTGTTTGAACATACCAGTTTAGGCATTTGGTAAAGCTGCAGTTGCATTTCACCCGCCCACCAACTGCCTCTGGCTTTGGCACGGCCGCAGTAGAAGAGCTCGGGGCAAGTGGATGTGGTTGAGCGATACCTTGGGCAGTAGAAGAGCTCGGGGCAAGCGGTTGCGTTTGAGCAGTATCTTGGGCAGCAGAAGAGCCAGAGGCAAGCGTTGGGGTGGTACCTTGGGCAGCAGCCGGGTTGATTGTTCCAAGAGATAAGCCGTTCTGGCAGTCAGCACTGCAGTTGCATCCCGAATAGCATAACTCAATCCCTATTAAACAGTCACAAGTGCTGCACATAACAAAGCAATTAGCCTTAACCAGCTGACTGGATAGATCAGGTTCAGGTCATTCTAAGTGTGTGCGGTTGTACACATACCCTTGGAAACACTTCTTTGGGGGGCAGCTGCAAGTTGTCCGCGACATTGTGGACACCAATGACGAGGTATCTCTGCAACGCGATGCATAATCTTATAAGTATGTAGTATCGAACAGATGGTACTTGATTGGGAGATGAATCGATTCAGTCGATTAGCTGTAGTTTTTTTTTTTGCCCGTAAAACAAAACTAGTACAAATCAAAAGTGAAGAAAAAGAACTGTTTCTGTTCAGCTACACAATTTGTGAAGGAGGCACCAACTTGCCAACAATTCGCCATTGCAAAGGAGAACAACTTGCTTAAACAATTAACTAGAACTAATTCTGGACGACACATACCATCGACATTCAGGTTCAGCTTTCATCATCACAAAGCAGCAAAGCATCGAAAGCACATCAAGAATCTTTCTTGGGAACAAACAAAATAGTAAGTACTAGTATACTCCATGCAGTAAGTTAATTCCAACAGAACATCCCACATCACAGCCCATCTTACAGCAGTCTGCATACAGGTTGGGCTAGGCAACGCACTGAAAACAAGTCAGCTGAAATTGCATGCCACTCAGTAAGAAGATCACAAGAGCTCAAACAATCAGCTGCAATATCTGCTCAGAATACAGTAGCGAACAAAACAGTCGTCGCACCATTAGCAAGCACTCACGAACCACGCCAGCAACTAAGAACTGAAGTAAACTATATATTATAGCAGATGAACCAACTAGTACTTGACTAATTAACTTTGTGGAAGCAACTGAATATTGACACTCAGCAAAGGGAGAGATAAATATAACGGGTTCAGCAACCAATTTTGCTCAGAAACTAAGAAAATCAGAGGGATTTTTTTTTCTGAGAATACGCTAACAAACAAAACAGTTGGTAGGATTTTTTTGCTGAGAATACGGTAACAAACAAAAGAGTTGGTGGCACCATTAACAATCATTCATGAATTACACAAATAACTAAGAACCCAAGTAAACTCTATATTATAGCAGATGGATCTCAACATCAGCAGATGCAATAAATACATATGGTTTAGAGCAGGAAGCCAGGAACCAATTTTTTTTTAATAAAATGAAATAGTTCATTAATTATGCATCCAAATGCACCATGCCCATAGAATTTACAGACTATACTCAACAATGAACTAGAACTAATTCGGGAGAACACAAGCTCGCGATCTTGTCTAGGTAGAAAATACATGCATCCACCTACACGGTTGGCGTATGAAATAGGCCAGCATTTTACACCGTAGGTTGTATGCGGCATTCGACACAATGCAAGACAAATGTCAATCAAAAGAAGATGAATGCTTGCCTGGAGAATCGGAGCTAATTAACTTTGTGAAAGCATCCGTATCCTAGAAAACACCCAGTATTTAACACTCAGCCAAGGTTGACAGATATATAAAGGGTTCAGCAACCAATTTTGCTCAGGAACTAACAAAATCAGAAGGATTTTTTGCTCAGAATACCTAACAAACAATACAGTAGGTGGCACCCTTAGCAAGCATTCATGAATCATACCAGTAACTTAGAACGCAAGTAAACTAGCAAATGATTCTCAACATCAGCAGAAGATTGAAATACAAACGCATCCGAATGCAAGGCAGACAGAAATTGGGCTCAGCAACGCAATAAGAACAAGTCGAGTAAAATTGCATGTCACTCGGTTAATAGATCACCATAGCACTAAGCAATCAGCTGCAATATCTGCTTCCAACTGCTCGGAACACTAGCAAGCATCATTGGCATGATTCACGAATCACAGCAATAACTTCAGAGCTCAAGTAATATGATACTACCTAATGACTAAGAACGGAATATCCGGGAGCCCGGGACGCAAATCCCGGCAAAAATCCCGATCCCGAATCCCGGCCAAAATTTGCAGAAACGATCTGTCGGCCAAGAGCAGTTCGCAGAAACATTCCCGGCCAGGAGCAGTTCACCGCACAACCTTCCCGGCCAAAATCCCGACCCCAGATGCGAACGTCCGCCGCGGAGCGTGCGGCGCCCGACCGGAAACGCGTGGCCCCGTCCCGCCGATTAACTGATGACTAGCAGCAGGCAGGGGACTGCGCTGCTGCGGGGGTCGGAGAGGGGGGGGGGAGGTGGGGGCGCGCGCTTCTCACCTGCACCTGCGGACGTGCGGAAGCGGGAGGAGCGGCGGATTCCGCGTCGTCGGAGAGGAAGAGCGAGGCGGCGGCGCCTGCGGCTGCGACGAACAACGGAACGGGGGAAATGCTCGTCAGCCCAACGGAACGGAACGGTTGGGGAAGCACCAAACCCTAGGCGGGGGAGGCGGAGGGGGAGGGGAGGGGCGAGAGGATGCCAGCGGCTCACCTGCGGGCGGAGACGCGACCGACGGCGACGCCGACGCCGACGCCGGCAGCGGGAAGGTTGGCCGACTTTCCCTCCCGCGAAGCGAAGCAACACCGCCTCCTCCGCGACTCCGCCTCGGCTATAAGCCGAACGAAACGAAAGGAGGAGCCTTGTGGGTTGGGCTGGGCTTGGATTCCCACAGCAAGCTACTGGGCCAGCCTTGGTGGAACGAGGCCCAGGCCAAGACTGGCTCTTCCTTATCTCTCAAAAAATTGCCCTAAAAAACTCTCTCAAAAAAAAAATCCAAATCCAAAGTTTTTGTCAATTTTTTAAATTTGAATTATTAAATTAGAGTGAATTAAAAATTATTTAGAATTTCTGTGATTGATTGAATTAGAGTGAATTAAATCCAAAGTTTTAGCTACTGGTGACTAGGAGTTGATTGAACTGATTGATACTATGGCTCAAAATAATTCGGGTGACTAGGAGTTGATGATTGAATTGATTGATATTGTAGTGACTTGGAGCTGATTGAATTGATTGATATTGTAGTGACTTGGAGTTGATTGAATTGATTCATCTTAGCTAGTGGTGAAATTTCGGTGAGCTACTCCACCCCGAGCCCCGACCTCACCATCGCCCAGTACTCCAATATATAGCCTTAGCCCTCTCCACAAAAAGAAACTCTATCTGGTAATACAATTCTATTAGGTAATAGAACTCAATGGCAAAAAACGCTTTCTGCCGAACTCGTAGATCTTCATCTCCTGTCTAAGAGCATCCGAGTTGTTAGACGACTAGACCGTTTAGCGTCAACTTCCAGCGGACACCGATGTTTAGAGTGAGATGGAGGAGAGGGTTGCAATTATCACTCTGCCAAGTAGGCGATGTCCGCCGCCACTAGCCAAGCATGCCTTTCTTTTCTAGTCATATTATCCCCATTGTGGTTTACATTTTGGAGCGTTTCGGTCATGACTCACCATTCAAAGTTGCAAGACCATGAAAGGAAGAGTGATCCCCACCCGTGCCAGCCTCGTCGTCAGTTCAGCTAGAGAAGTCGGGAATGAAAAATGATATTTTTTAACGGACATGGGGGAAGAGGTTCCCCACCTGAATATATTACTCCAATCAAACACAATAGTATCCATTACATGAGAGCATCAAGGCGGGAGGATAGGAATAACGGGCAAAACTTGGAAATATCCCCTTTTTGCTAAGGCTTTTAACTGTGTGGTCCATAGGGAGAAACCATGCACAAAATTCCAAATAGTGATTCGAGATTAAAAAATGTCGGAGTTGAAAACCATGGTGTTTGTTGAGTCCTATATATTCCGTAGAATGATGAGATCCACCCATGGTCAGATGTTGGGGTTGAGGCCAGGGGCTAGCAGACGTCATGATGATGTCCGTGCAGGATGGATCCACAATGCCGAGATTCAGCTAAACATGAGCAACTAGGGGACAAAGAAGTGCTATGTGGGAATTAAACATCCCCGTAGAATCGTAAGGGGCGTCAACCACCCGGCGAGGGTGGTGAGCAATCTCATATCAAATATCATATCTCGCAGTGAGGGCATGAAGCTGAGTCGACGATGGTCTTTCGGTGGAGGGTTGGCTAGGACTGGAAAAGGTAGCCTAGAAGATCTTGTAAGCATCTGGTGTTTGATGCTCGAATCCTTGCATTGTGGAGTAGTTCGTAGGTAGAATTCTTTCAAAAATAAATACTACACCCTCTGTTTGAGTAAACTGCAAAAACGTCTTAGATTTAAAAACAGAGGTGGTAGCTGGTAGGTGCAAGGATTAACGTCGATGTGATTCCCTGTGTACTTCTTACTCCCTCCGTTCGGCGTGATGCCTCAAGATGCTGCTGGAGCGTGCGTCAAGGTGGACAAGGCTGCTGGGGGTGGCGGCCTTAGTCTGGCTACCCCTGGTGGCTCGACGAACGTGGCATGGTGGAGAAGACTGCATAGGGAGGAGCAAGAGGAACGTGATGTCGTGCCGGCAGCTTGCGCGACGCATGTCCAGTTTGGGGTCCCTACACCCCCGAATAGTGGTAGCGACCTTTCCAGTGGCAAGGCGGCTTTTGCTGATATTCTCATAAGCTCGGCGGGCAACAAGAGACGCATGTCTGATGGCGAGGACCTTGTGGTCGGTTTTAAAAGTACTAGCTCTGAGAGTGTAGAATCCAAGGGAGTCAATGTAGTGCCACCTGCTTGTAAAAAAAGTGTGTGGGGAGAGGGTGGAGACCCGGGTAGGCATAGATGGGAATATGGTGCATGTAACAAAAGAGGTAGATGGTGGAGAGGAGGTGGCTCAGGGTAGAAGGAGAGAGTCTGTGGGGATGGGAAAAGATGATGAGGGCTCTGTTAAGGATGCTACCGACCCGGGGGCTGTTGGTCAACTGACGGGCGCGTGTGATGACGCCCGTCGGGAGCTATGAAAATGATCAGTTGGAACTTTAGAGGGCTGGGTCGGCCTCGTACAGTTCAAGAATTAGTTTGTATTAATAAAGCTTACCTACCCAACATCATTTTTCTTTCTGAGACTAGGCAAAATAAAGATTATGTTGAAAGTTTGCGGTACCGTTTGGGTATGAAAAATGTATTTTCTGTTTCGGGTAAAGGCAAAGGTGGTGGTTTAGCGATTTTCTGGGATGATAGCTTCTCTGTGGAGTTAAACAAATTTGGGGACCATTTTATTGATCTGTACATATGTAAGAGTGATGGATCAAGATGGAGATGCACTTGTGTTTATGGAGAACCAAAGGCGACCCAAAGGTATGTCATGTGGGAGCTTTTGAGACGAGTTAAACTTCTGGGTTCTGGTCCCTGGTTTATGGTCAGCGATTTTAATGAAGCTATGTGGCAGTATGAGCATTTTTCTCGTACTAAAAGATCTCCTAAGCTCATGGCAAATTTCCGGGAGCTTCTTTCGTATTGCAATTATTCGATTTGGGTTTTCATGGAGCGCCTTGGATGTATGATAATAAGCAGGATGGCCTCCGAAATGTGAAAGTGCGTCTTGATCGTGCGGTGGCATGCCCCCAATGGACTGCTATGTTCCCACAGTGCAAGGTCCAACATGTTATTTCCTCAAGGTCAGACCATTATCCTTTGTTTATTCAGTTGATGTGTAGTCGGCCTAATGTCGTTATTAACAAGCATTTGAGATATGAATCTTTTTGGGAGAGGGAGAGTATGGCTTTGGATGAACAGGTTAGGGCGTTTTGGAGCAATAGTTCGCAAGTTAGGAATTTAAAGGATGTGGTGACTAATCTCAATAAATTAATGAAAGACCTGCACTATTGGAGTCAGGAGCATACTGGTTGTGTCCCAAAAAAGATGGAGGCTGCTCGTAAAAGATTAAATCTTCTGTTTAAAAGAAGTGATAGGGCAGCCGTGATGGAGAGAAGGAAAATTCTCCTGGAGATGGATGAACTTCTGTTAAAGGAAGAAGTCATGTGGAAGCAAAGGTCTTGCATTGAGAAAATGATTTTGGGGGACCGTAACACGAAGTTCTTTCAGAGAAAGGCTTCTTGGAGGGTGAAGAAAAATAATATTTCCGCTATTAAAAGGAATGATGGGTCTATTACTGAGAATGTGGATGAAATCATTGGTATTACAAATTCCTTCTTTCAGCATCTTTATTCTTGTGATACTAATGTTGATCCCTCTCGTATTATTCCCTTGGTGAAACCCCTCGTCAATGATGATATGAATGAGGAATTGTGTAAACC
Source organism: Aegilops tauschii subsp. strangulata (assembly GCF_002575655.3). Classification (NCBI taxonomy): domain Eukaryota; kingdom Viridiplantae; phylum Streptophyta; class Magnoliopsida; order Poales; family Poaceae; genus Aegilops; species Aegilops tauschii. The sequence goes on along the minus strand of NC_053035.3, from coordinate 497,196,804 downwards.
GTTCTCTGAGGAAGAGATTAGTGACGCCATTTTTCAGATAGGTCCACTAAAAGCACCAGGTCCGGATGGTTTTCCTGCAAGATTCTTTCAGAGGAATTGGGGTTTAATTAAGCAGGACATTGCTAAGGCGGTTCAGCAATTCTTTATATAAGGAATTATGCCCGAAGGTGTAAATTGAAGGAAATATGCCCTAGAGGCAATAATAAAGTTATTATTTATTTCCTCATTTCATGATAAAATTTTATTATTCATGCTATAATTGTATTAACCGGAAACTTAGTACATGTGTGAATACATAGACAAAACATAAGTGTCCCTAGTATGCCTCTACTTGACTAGCTCGTTTATCAAAGATGGTTATGTTTCCTAACCATACACATGTGTTGTCATTTGATGAACGGGATCACATCATTAGGAGAATGATGTGATGGACAAGACCCATTCGTTAGCTTAGCATTATGATCGTTATAGTTTCATTGCTACTGCTTTCTTCATGACTTATACATGTTCCTCAGACTATGAGATTATGCAACTCCCGAATACCGGAGAAACACTTTGTGTGTATCAAACGTCACAATGTAAATGGGTGATTATAAAGATGCTCTACAAGTGTCTCTGAAGGTATTTGTTGGGTTGGCATAGATCGAGATTAGGATTTGTCACTCCGTGTTTCGGAGAGGTATCTCTAGGCCCTCTCGGTAATGCTCATCACTATAAGCCTTGCAAGCAATGTGACTAATGAGTTAGTTGCGGGGTGAAGTATTATGGAACAAGTAAAGAGACTTGCCGGTAACGAGATTGAACTAGGTATGATGATACCGACGATCGAATCTCAGGCAAGTAACATACCGATGACAAAGGGAAGAACGTATGTTGTTATGCGGTTTGACCGATAAAGATCTTCGTAGAATATGTAGGAGCCAATATGAGCATCCAGGTTCCACTATTGGTTATTGAACGAAGATGTGTCTCGGTCATGTCTACATAGTTCTCGAACCCGTAGGGTCCGCACGCTTAACGTTCCATGATGATTTGTATTATGAGTTATGTGATTTGATGAACCGAAGTTTGTTCGGAGTCCCGGATGAGATCACGGACATGACGAGGAGTCTCGAAATAGTCGATACATAAATATTGATATATTGGAAGGCTATATTCGGACATCGGAATGGTTCCGGAGAAGTTCGGGTATTTTCTGGAGTAACGGGAGGTTACCAGAACCCCCCGGGAGAAGTTATGGGCCTTATTGTTGGGGAACGTAGTAATTTCAAAATTTTCCTACGCACACGCAAGATCATGGTGATGCATAGCGACGAGATGGGAGAGTGTTGCTACCTCTTGAGCACTGCGTTGGTTTTCCCTTGAATAGGAAAGGGTGATGCAGCAAAGTAGCGTAAGTATTTCCCTCAGTTTTTGAGAACCAAGGTATCAATCTAGTAGGAGGCTACGCGCGAGTCCCTCGCACCTACACATAACAAATAAATCCTCGCAACCAACGCGATAAGGGGTTGTCAATCCCTTCACGGTCACTTACGAGAGTTAGATCTGATAGATATGATAGGATAATATTTTTGGTATTTTTGTGATAAAGATGCAAAGTAAAATAAAAGCAAAGTAAAAAAGCAAAGGAAATAACTAAGTGTTGGAAGATTAATATGATGAAGATAGACCCGGGGACCACAAGTTTCACTAGTGGCTTCTCTCAAGAGCATAAGTATTTTACGGTGGGTGAACGAATTATTGTTGAGCAATTGACAGAATTGAGCATAGTTATGAGAATATCTAGGTATGATCATGTATATAGGCATCACGTCCGAGACAAGTAGACTGACTCCTGCCTGCATCTACTACTATTACTCCACTCATCGACCGCTATCCAGCATGCATCTAGAGTATTAAGTTCATGAAAACAAAGTAACGCCTTAAGCAAGATGACATGATGTAGAGGGATAAATTCATGCAATATGATAAAAACCCCATCTTGTTATCCTCGATGGAAACAATACAATACGTGCCTTGCTGCCCCTACTGTCACTGGGAAAGGACACCGCAAGATTGAACCCAAAGCTAAGCACTTCTCCCATTGCAAGAAAGATCAATCTAGTAGGCCAAACCAAACTGATAATTCGAAGAGACTTGCAAAGATAACCAATCATACATAAAAGAATTCAGAGAAGATTCAAATATTGTTCATAGATAAACTTGATCATAAACCCACAATTCATCGGTCTCAACAAACACACCGCAAAAAGAAGATTACATCGAATAGATCTCCACGAGAGAGGGGGAGAACATTGTATTGAGATCCAAAAATAGAGAAGAAGCCATCTAGCTACTAACTATGGACCCGAAGGTCTGAGGTAAACTTCTCACACTTCATCGGAGGGGCTATGGTGATGATGTAGAAGCCCTCTGTGATTGATGCCCCCTCCGGTGGAGCTCCGGGACAGGCCCCAAGATGGGATCTCGTGGGTACAGAAGGTTGCGGCGGTGGAATTAGGTTTTTGGCTCCGTATCTGATCGTTTGGGGGTACGTAGGTATATATAGGAGGAAGGAGTACGTCGGTTGAGCAATAGGGGGCCCACGAGGGTGGAGGGCGCGTCCTGGGGGGGTAGGCGCGCCACCCTACCTCGTCGCCTCCTCTTTTGTTTCTTGACGTATGGTCCAAGTCTCCTAGATCATATTCTTCCTAAAAATCACGTTCCCGAAGGTTTCATTCCGTTTGGACTCCATTTGATATTCCTTTTCTGTGAAACTCTGAAATAGGCAAAAAACAGCAATTCAGGGCTGGGCCTCCAGTTAATAGGTTAGTCCCAAAAATAATATAAAAGTGAATAATAAAGCCCAATAATGTCCAAAACAGTAGATAATATAGCATGGAGCAATCAAAAATTATATATACGTTGGAGACGTATGAAGCATCCCCAAGCTTAATTCCTGCTCGTCCTCGAGTAGGTAAATGATAAAAACAGAATTTTTGATGCGGAGTGCTACTTTGCATAATTTCAATGTAATTCTTCTTAATTGTGGTATGAATATTCAGATCCGAAAGATTCAAGACAAAAGTTTAATATTGACATAAAAATAATAATACTTCAAGCATACTAACAAAGCAATCATGTCTTCTTAAAATAACATGGTCAAAGAAAGTTATCCCTAGAAAATCATATAGTCTGGCTATGCTCTATCTTCACCACACAAAGTATTTAAATCATGCACAACCCCGATGACAAGCCAAGCAATTGTTTCATACCTTTGTCGTTCTCAAACTTTTTCAATCTTCACGCAATACATGAGCGTGAGCCATAGACATAGCACTATATATGGAATAGAATGGTGGTTGTGGAGAAGACAAAAAGGGAGAAGATAGTCTCACATCAACTAGGCGTATCAACGGGCTATGGAGATGCCCATCAATAGATATCAATGTGAGTGAGTAGGGATTGCCATGCAACTGATGCACTAGAGTTATAAGTATATGAAAGCTCAACAAAAGAAACTAAGTGGGGTGTGCATCCAACTCGCTTGCTCACGAAGACCTAGGGCATTTTGAGGAAGCCCATCATTGGAATATACAAGCCAAGTTCTATAATGAAAAATTCCCACTAGTATATGAAAGTGACAAAATGAGAGACTCTCTATCATAAAGATCATGGTGCTACTTTGAAGCACAAGTGTGGTAAAAGGATAGTAACATTGTCCCTTCTCTCTTTTTCTCTCATTTTTTTATTTGGGCCTTTTCTTTTTTTTTATGGCCTCTTTTTTTCTCTTTTTTTTCGTCCGGAGTCTCATCCCGACTTGTGGGGGAATCATGGTCTCCATCATCCTTTTCCTCACTTGGGACAATGCTCTAAAAATGAAGATCATCACACTGTATTTTCTTACAACTCAACAATTACAACTCGATACTTAGAACAAAATATGACTCTATATGAATGCCTCGGGCGGTGTACTTGGATATGCAATGAATCAAGAGAGACATGTATGAAAGAATTGTGAACGGTGGCTTTGCCACAAATACGATGTCAACTACATGATCATGCTAAGCAATATAACAATGATGGAGCGTGTCATAATAAACGGAATGGTGGAAAGTTGCATGGCAATATATCTCGGAATGGCTATGGAAATGCCATGATAGGTAGGTATGGTGGCTGTTTTGAGGAAGGTTTATGGTGGGTGTATGATACCGGCGAAAAGTGCGCGGTATTAGAGAGGCTAGCAATAGTGGAAGGAAGAAAGTGCATATGATCCATGGACTCAACATTAGTAATGAAGAACTCATATACTTATTGCAAAAATCTACAAGTTATCAAATCAAAGTATTACGTGCATGCTCCTAGGGGGATAGATTGGTAGGAAAAGACAATCGCTCGTCCCCGACCGCCACTCATAAGGAAGACAATCAATAAATAAATCATGCTCCGACTTCATCACATAACGGTTCACCATACGTGCATGCTACCGGAATCACAAACTTTAACACAAGTATTTCTCAAATTCACAACTACTCAACTAGCATGACTCTAATATCACCATCTTTATATCTCAAAACAATTATCAAGCATCAAACTTTTCATAGTATTCATCACACTCATAAGAAAGTTTTTACTAATCTTGAATACCAAGCATATTAGGATTATTTAAGCAAATTACCATGCTATTTAAGACTCTCAAAATAATCTAAGTGAAGCATGAGAGATCAATAGTTTCTATAAAACAAATCTACCACCGTGCTCTAAAAGATATAAGTGAAGTACTAGAGCAAAACTATATAACTCAAAAGATATAAGCGAAGCACATAGAGTATTCTAACAAATTCCAAATCATGTATGGCTCTCTCAAGGTGTGTGCAGCAAGGATGATTGTGGTAAACTAAAATGCAAAGACTCAAATCATACAAGACGCTCCAAGCAAAACACATATCATGTGGTGAATAAAAATATAGCTTCAAGTTAAGTTACCGATGGAAGTAGACGAAAGAGGGGATGCCTTCCGGGGCATCCCCAAGCTTTGGCTTTATGGTGTCCATAGATTATCTTGGGGGTGCCATGGGCATCCCCAATCTTAGGCTCTTGCCACTCCTTGTTCCATAATCCATCAAATCTTTCACCCAAAACTTGAAAACTTCACAACACAAAACTTAACAGAAAATCTCGTGAGCTCCGTTAGCGAAAGAAAACAAAAGACCACTTCAAGGTACTGTAATGAACTCATTCTTTATTTATATTGGTGTTAAACCTACTTTATTCCAACTTCTCTATGGTTTATAAACTATTTACTAGCCATAGATTCATCAAAATAAGCAAACAACACACGAAAAACAGAATCTGTCAAAAACAGAACAGTCTGTAGTAATCTGTAACTAACGCAAACTTCTGGAACTCCAAAAAATCATCCAAAATAGGAAGACCTAGAAAATTTATTTATTGATCAGCAGCAAATGGAATCACTATTTTATCACGTTCTGGTGATTTTTAACAATTGTTTTCGTGAACAGAAAGTTTCTGGAAATTTCTGCAAGATCAAATAACTATCATCCAAGAAGATCCTATAGGTTTAACTTGGCACAAACACTAATTAAAACATAAAAACACATCTAACCAGAGACTAGAACAAATATTTATTCCTAAACATAAGCAAAAAGCAAAAAAACTAAAAATAAAATTGGATTGCCTCCCAACAAGCGCCATCGTTTAACGCCCCTAGCTAGGCATTGAGATTTCAATGATGCTCACAAGAAAGACAAGAATTGAAGCACAAAGAGAGCATCATAAAACACGTGACAAACACATCTAAGTCTAACATACTTCCTATGCATAGGCATCTTATAGGCAAACAAATTAAAAAGGCAAGCAAATCCTAGCATATGCAAGGAAGAAGAGAGAAACAATAGCGATCTCAACATAACGAGAGGTAATTTTGTAACATGAAAATTTCTACAACCATATTTTCCTCTCTCATAATAATTACATGTGGGATCATAAGCAAATTCAACAAAATATCTATCACATAAAATATTTTCAACACGATCCACATGCATGCAAAGTTGACACTCTTCCAAAATAGTGGGATTAACATTAACTAAAGTCATGACCTCTCCAAACCCACTTTTATCAAAAATTTGATAAGATTGAATATTCTCCAAATATGTGGGATCTAAAGTTGACACTCTTCCAAACCCACTTTCAATATTATTTCAAACAATATTATCAATCTCATATTCATCATGGGGATTAAATAAATTTTCAAGATCATAAGAAAAATCACCCCAATCATGATCATTGCAACAAGTAGTAGACATAACAAAACTAGCATCCCCAAGCTTAGGGTTTTGCATATTATTAGCACAAATGGCATCAAGAGAGTTTATAGTAAAATCATTGAAATCATGCTTTTCATCGAGGGAACTATCAAGCATGGGTGCAATAGCAACAATCTCATTTTTAACATAAGGAACTATAGCAAATTCGTCTTCATAAATATTGGCATCATGGCCACAAGAATAGCAAGCATCATGTTCATCAAGGGATATTTCAGCCAAATCATTGGAATCATCATTATCTATATATTCATGCATATCATTATTTTCTTCCAAAGAACCGTTCATTCTTTCAATAAATTCTTGGACATAGACATTATGAGCAAGGTTTTCATTGCAATAATTAAGTATGACGGAATTTTCAGATTTGTTGAGAGTAAAATCATACTTTTCAATCAAAGAAGCAACTTCATGAGCACCCTTAAAAACGACAAATTCTTCAATTTGTTCGATATCATAGTAGCTATAAACACCCTTTGCATAAGAAGATACGATTTCATTATCATTGAACTCACATAGGTAGGGATGGTGTTTTTTAGGGTTCTTAGAGCAACAAGTAAAATCACACATTTCACAAAGATTCCAAGCATAGCATAGCAAACTATTTATATGATACCATAAGAGCTTCCCTTTTTCAGACAAACGATGACGCACAAAATGAGCATGCTCATCTAAAGATTTCCCATCAACTAGGCTAGTTGGGGTTTCAGCACGAGCGCATAAGGATCGAAGATGATCCAAGTAGAACACTTTAAGTGGATCCATATCAATAGATTTTCAGCAAGCAAAGATGCAAGCATATAGAAGGCACAAGGAAACACAAACAAAGATACATACGGGAAGAAGTCGAACGAAAAAGAGGGCGAATAAAACGGCAAGGGTGAAGTGGGGGAGAGGAAAACGAGAGGCAAATGGCAAATAATGTAATGCGGGAGATAAGGGATTGTGATGGGTACTTGGTATGTTGACTTTTGCGTAGACCTCCCCGGCAACGGTGCCAGAAATCCTTCTTGCTACCTCTTGAGCACTGCGTTGGTTTTCCCTTGAAGAGGAAAGGGTGATGCAGCAAAGTAGCGTAAGTATTTCCCTCAGTTTTTGAGAACCAAGGTATCAATCCAGTAGAAGGCTACGTGTTTCGGAGAGGTATCTCTGGGCCCTCTCGGTAATGCTCATCACTATAAGCCTTGCAAGCAATGTGACTAATGAGTTAGTTGCGGGGTGAAGTATTACGGAACAAGTAAAGAGACATGCCGGTAACGAGATTGAACTAGGTATGATGATACCGACGATCGAATCTCAGGCAAGTAACATACCGATGACAAAGGGAACAACGTATGTTGTTATGCGGTTTGACCGATAAAGATCTTCGTAGAATATGTAGGAGCCAATATGAGCATCCAGGTTCCGCTATTGGTTATTGAATGGAGATGTGTCTCGGTCATGTCTACATAGTTCTCGAACCCGTAGGGTCCGCACGCTTAACGTTCGATGATGATTTGTATTATGAGTTATGTGATTTGATGAACCGAAGTTTTTTCAGAGTCCCGGATGAGATCACGAACATGATGAGGAGTCTCGAAATGGTCGATACATAAAGATTGATATATTGGAAGGCTATATTCGGACATCGGAATGGTTCCGGAGAAGTTCGGGTATTTTCTGGAGTACCGGGAGGTTACCAGAACCCCCCGGGAGAAGTTATGGGCCTTATTGTTGGGGAACGTAGTAATTTCAAAATTTTCCTACGCACACGCAAGATCATGGTGATGCATAGCGGCGAGAGGGGAGAGTGTTGCTACCTCTTGAGCACTGCGTTGGTTTTCCCTTGAATAGGAAAGGGTGATGCAGCAAAGTAGCGTAAGTATTTCCCTCAGTTTTTGAGAACCAAGGTATCAATCCAGTAGGAGGCTACGCGCGAGTCCCTCGCACCTACACAAAACAAATAAATCCTCGCAACCAACGCGATAAGGGGTTGTCAATCCCTTCAAGGTCACTTACGAGAGTGAGATCTGATAGATATGATAGGATAATATTTTTGGTATTTTTGTGATAAAGATGCAAAGTAAAATAAAAGCAAAGTAAAAAGCAAAGGAAATAACTAAGTTTTGGAAGATTAATATGATGAAGATAGACCCGGGGGGCATAGGTTTCACTAGTGGCTTCTCTCAAGAGCATAAGTATTTTACGGTGGGTGAACGAATTACTGTTGAGCAATTAACAGAACTGAGCATAGTTATGAGAATATCTAGGTATGATCATGTATATAGGCATCACGTCTGAGACAAGTAGACCGACTCCTGCCTGCATCTACTACTATTACTCCACTCATCGACCGCTATCTAGCATGCATCTAGAGTATTAAGTTCATGAAAACAGAGTAACGCCTTAAGCAAGATGACATGATGTAGAGGGATAAATTCATGCAATATGATAAAAACCCCATCTTGTTATCCTCGATGGAAACAATACAATACGTGCCTTGCTGCCCCTACTGTCACTGGGAAAGGACACCGCAAGATTGAACCCAAAGCTAAGCACTTCTCCCATTGCAAGAGAGATCAATCTAGTAGGCCAAACCAAACTGATAATTCGAAGAGACTTGCAAAGATAACCAATCATACATAAAAGAATTCAGAGAAGATTCAAATATTGTTCATAGATAAACTTGATCATAAACCCACAATTCACCTGTGTGCAAAGCACGTCGGTAGAACCAGTCTCGCGTAAGCGTACGCATAATGTCGGTCCGAGCCGCTTCATCCAACAATATCGCCGAACCAAAGTGTGACATGCTGGTAAGCAGTATGACTTATATCGCCCACAACTCACTTGTGTTCTACTCGTGCATATTACATCAACGCATAAAACCTGGCTCTGATACCACTATTGGGGAACGTAGTAATTTCAAAATTTTCCTACGCATACGCAAGATCATGGTGATGCATAGCAACGAGAGGCGAGAGTGTGTCAATGTACCCTCGTAGACCGAAAGCGGAAGCGTTAGCACAACGCGGTTGATGTAGTCGTACGTCTTCACGATCCGACCGATCAAGTACCGAACGCACGGCACCTCCGAGTTCTGCACACGTTCAACTCGATGACGTCCCTTGAACTCCGATCCAGCCGAGTGTTGAGGGAGAGTTTCTCAGCACGACGGCGTGGTGACGATGATGATGTTCTACCGATGCAGGGCTTCGCCTAAGCACCGCTACGAAATTAGCGAGGTGGATTATGGTGGAGGGGGCCACCGCACACGGCTAAGAGATCAAGAGATCAATTGTTGTGTCTATGGTGTGCCCCCCTCCTCCGTATATAAAGGGGGGAGGAGGAGAGGGCCTACCAAGGGGGTGGCGAGCCCTAGGAGGGGGAAACCTACTCCAAGTAGGTTTGCCCTTCCCTTTCCTAGTCCAAGAAGGAGGGGGAAGGAAGGAGTGGGAGAGGGGAAAGGCAAGGGGGGCGCCGCCCCCCCTTCCTTGTCCTATTCGGACTCAAGGGGAGGGGGCGCGCTTCTTGCCCTGGCCGGCCCCTCTCTCTCTCTCCACTAGGGCCCAACAAGGCCCATTAGTTCCTGGGGGGTTCCGGTAACCCCCGGTACTCCGATAAATGTTCGAAACCTTCCGGAACCTTTCCGGTGTCCAAACATAGTCGTCCAATATATCAATCTTTACGTCTCGACCATTTCGAGACTCCTCGTCATGTCCTTGATCACATCCGGGACTCCAAACAACCTTCGGTACATCAAAACACATAAACTCATAATATAACCGTCATCAAACTTTAAGCGTGCAGACCCTACGGGTTCGAGAACTATGTAGACATGACCGAGACACGTCTTCGGTCAATAACCAATAGCGGAACCTGGATGCTCATATTGGCTCCCACATATTCTACGAAGATCTTTATCGGTCAGACTGCATAACAACATACGTTGTTCCCTTTGTCATCGGTATGTTACTTGCCCGAGATTCGATCGTCGGTATCTCAATACCTAGTTCAATCTCATTATCGGCAAGTCTCTTTACTCGTTCTGTAATACATCATCCCGCAACTAACTCATTAGTTGCAATTCTTGCAAGGCTTATAGTGATGTGCATTACCGAGTGGGCCCAGAGATACCTCTCCGACAATCGGAGTGACAAATCCTAATCTCGAAATACACCAACCCAAAAAGTACCTTTGGAGACACCTGTAGAGCACCTTTATAATCACCCAGTTACGTTGTGACATTTGGTAGCACACAAAGTGTTCCTCCGGTAAACGTGAGTTGCATAATCTCATAGTCATAGGAACATGTATAAGTCATGAAGAAAGCAATAGCAGAATACTAAACGATCGTGTGCTAAGCTAACGGAATGGGTCAAGTCAATCACATCATTCTCCTAATGATGTGATCCCGTTAATCAAATGACAACTCATGTCAATGGCTAGGAAACATAACCATATTTGATCAACGAGCTAGTCAAGTAGAGGCATACTAGTGACACTCTGTTTGTCTATGTATTCACACAAGTATTATGTTTCCGGTTAATACAATTCTAGCATGAATAATAAACATTTATCATGATATAAGGAAATAAATAATAACTTTATTATTGCCTCTAGGGCATATTTCCTTCAGTCTCCCACTTGCACTAGAGTCAATAATCTAGATTACATAGTAATGATTCTAACACCCATGGAGCCTTGGTGCTGATCATGTTTTGCTCGTGGAAGAGGCTTAGTCAACGGGTCTGCAACATTCAGATCCGTATGTATCTTGCAAATTTCTATGTCTCCCACCTGGACTAGATCCCGGATGGAGTTGAAGCGTCTCTTGATGTGCTTGGTTCTCTTGTGAAATCTGGATTCCTTTGCCAAGGCAATTGCACCAGTATTGTCACAAAAGATTTTCATTGGACCCGATGCACTAGGTATGACACCTAGATCGGATATGAACTCCTTCATCCAGACTCCTTCATTTGCTGCTTCTGAAGCAGCTATGTACTCCGCTTCACACGTAGATCCCGCCACAACGCTTTGTTTAGAGCTGCACCAACTGACAGCTCCATCGTTCAATGTAAACATGTATCCGGTTTGCGATTTAGAATCGTCCGGATCAGTGTCAAAGCTTGCATCGACGTAACCATTTACGACTAGCTCTTTGTCACCTCCATAAACGAGAAACATATCCTTAGTCCTTTTCAGGTATTTCAGGATGTTCTTGACCGTTGTCCAGTGATCCACTCCTGGATTACTTTGGTACCTCCCTGCTAAACTTATAGCAAGGCACACATCAGGTCTGGTACACAGCATTGCATACATGATAGAGCCTATGGCTGAAGCATAGGGAACATCTTTCATCTTCTCTCTATCTTCTGCAGTGGTCGGGCATTGAGTCTTACTCAACTTCACACCTTGTAACACAGGAAAGAGCCCTTTCTTTGCTTGATCCATTTTGAACTTCTTCAAAACTTTGTCAAGGTATGTGCTTTGTGAAAGTCCAATTAAGCGTCTTGATCTATCTCTATAGATCTTGATGCCCAATATATAAGCAGCTTCACCGAGGTCCTTCATTGAAAAACTCTTATTCAAGTATCCCTTTATGCTATCCAGAAATTCTATGTCATTTCCAATCAGCAATATGTCATCCACATATAATATCAGAAATGCTACAGAGCTCCCACTCACTTTCTTGTAAATACAGGCTTCTCCAAAAGTCTGTATAAAACCAAATGCTTTGATCACACTATCAAAGCGTTTATTCCAACTCCGAGAGGCTTGCACCAGTCCATAAGTGGATCGCTGGAGCTTGCACACTTTGTTAGCTCCCTTTGGATCGACAAAACCTTCCGGCTGCATCATATACAACTCTTCTTCCAGAAATCCATTCAGGAATGCAGTTTTTACATCCATTTGCCAAATTTCATAATCATAAAATGCGGCAATTGCTAACATGATTCGGACAGACTTAAGCATCGCTACGGGTGAGAAAGTCTCATCGTAGTCAATCCCTTGAACTTGTCGAAAACCTTTTGCAACAAGTCGAGCTTTATAGACAGTAACATTACCGTCAGCGTCAGTCTTCTTCTTGAAGATCCATTTATTCTCAATTGCTTGCCGATCATCGGGCAAGTCAACCAAAGTCCACACTTTGTTCTCATGCATGGATCCCATCTCAGATTTCATGGCCTCAAGCCATTTTGCGGAATCTGGGCTCACCATCGCTTCTTCATAGTTCGTAGGTTCGTCATGGTCTAGTAACATAACCTCCAGAACAGGATTACCGTACCACTCTGGTGCGGATCTTACTCTGGTTGACCTACGAGGTTCAGTAACAACTTGATCTGAAGTTTCATGATCATCATCATTAACTTCCTCACTAATTGGTGTAGGTGTCACAGGAACCGGTTTCTGTGATGAACTACTTTCCAATAACGGAGCAGGTACCGTTACCTCATCAAGTTCTACTTTCCTCCCACTCACTTCTTTCGAGAGAAACTCCTTCTCTAGAAAGATTCCAAATTTAGCAACAAAAGTCTTGCCTTTGGATCTGTGATAGAAGGTGTACCCAACAATCTCTTTTGGGTATCCTATGAAGACACATTTCTCCGATTTGGGTTCGAGCTTATCAGGTTGAAGCTTTTTCACATAAGCATCGCAGCCCCAAACTTTAAGAAACAACAACTTTGGTTTCTTGCCAAACCATAGTTCATAAAGCGTCATCTCAGAGGATTTAGATGGTGCCCTATTTAACATGAATGCAGCTGTCTCTAGAGCATAACCCCAAAACGATAGCGGTAAATCAGTAAGAGACATCATAGATCGCACCATATCTAGTAAAGTACGATTACGATGTTCGGACACACCATTACGCTGTGGTGTTCCGGGTGGCGTGAGTTGTGAAACTATTCCGCATTGTTTCAAATGAAGACCAAACTCGTAACTCAAATATTCTCCACCACGATCAGATCGTAGAAACTTTATTTTCTTGTTACGATGATTTTCAACTTCACTCTGAAATTCTTTGAACTTTTCAAATGTTTCAGACTTATGTTTCATTAAGTAGATATACCCATATCTGCTTAAATCATCTGTGAAGGTGAGAAAATAACGATACCCGACGCGAGCCTCAACATTCATCGGACCACATACATCTGTATGTATGATTTCCAACAAATCTGTTGCTCGCTCCATAGTTCCGGAGAACGGCGTTTTAGTCATCTTGCCCATGAGGCATGGTTCGCAAGTACCAAGTGATTCATAATCAAGTGGTTCCAAAAGTCCATCAGTATGGAGTTTCTTCATGCGCTTTACACCAATATGACCTAAACGGCAGTGCCACAAATAAGTTGCACTATCATTATCAACTCTGCATCTTTTGGCTTCAATATTATGAATATGTGTATCACTACTATCGAGATTCAACAAAAATAGACCACTCTTCAAGGGTGCATGACCATAAAAGATATTAGTCATATAAATAGAACAACCATTATTCTCTGATTTAAATGAATAACCGTCTCGCATCAAACAAGATTCAGATATAATGTTCATGCTCAACGCTGGCACCAAATAACAATTATTCAGGTCTAAAACTAATCCCGAAGGTAGATGTAGAGGTAGCGTGCCGACCGCGATCACATCGACTTTGGAACCATTTCCCACGCGCATCGTCACCTCGTCCTTAGCCAATCTTCGCTTGATCCGTAGTCCCTATTTCGAGTTGCAAATATTAGCAATAGAACCAGTATCAAATACCCAGGTGCTACTGCGAGCATTAGTAAGGTACACATCAATAACATGTATATCACATATACCTTTGTTCACCTTGCCATCGTTCCTATCCGCCAAATACTTGGGGCAGTTCCGCTTCCAGTGACCAGTCTGTTTGCAATAGAAGCACTCAGTCTCAGGCTTAGGTCCAGACTTGGGTTTCTTCTCCTGAGCAGCAACTTGTTTGCTGTTCTTCTTGAAGTTCCCCTTCTTCTTCCCTTTGCCCTTTTTCTTGAAACTAGTGGTCTTGTTGACCATCAACACTTGATGCTCCTTCTTGATTTCTACCTCCGCAGCCTTTAGCATTGGGAAGAGCTCGGGAATCGTCTTATCCATCCCTTGAATATTATAGTTCATCACGAAGCTCTTGTAGCTTGGTGGCAGTGATTGAAGAATTCTGTCAATGACGCTATCATCCGGAAGATTAACTCCCAGTTGAATCAAGTGATTGTTATACCCAGACATTCTGAGTATATGCTCACTGACAGAACTATTCTCCTCCATCTTACAGCTGTAGAACTTATTGGAGACTTCATATCTCTCAATCCGGGCATTTGCTTGAAATATTAACTTCAACTCCTGGAACATCTCATATGCTCCATGACGTTCAAAACGTCGTTGAAGTCCCGGTTCTAAGCCGTAAAGCATGGCACACTGAACTATAGAGTAGTCATCAGCTTTGCTCTGCCAGACGTTCATAACATCTGGTGTTGCTCCTGCAGCAGGTCTGGCACCAGGCGGTGCTTCCTAGACGTAATTCTTCTGTGCAGCAATGAGGATAATCCTCAAGTTATGGACCCAGTCCATGTAATTGCTACCATCATCTTTCAACTTTGCTTTCTCAAGGAACGCATTAAAATTCAACGGAACAATAGCACGGGCCATCTATCTACAATCAACATAGACTAGCAAAATACTATCAGGTACTAAGTTCATGATAAATTTAAGTTCAATTAATCATATTACTTAAGAACTCCCACTTAGATAGGCATCCCTCTAATCCTCTAAGTGATCACGTGATCCATATCAACTAAACCATGTCCGATCATCACGTGAGATGGAGTAGTTTCAATGGTGAACATCACTATGTTGATCATATCTACTATATGATTCACGCTCGACCTTTCGGTCTCAGTGTTTCAAGGCCATATCTGTTATATGCTAGGCTAGTCAAGTTTAACCTGAGTATTCTGCGTGTGCAACTGTTTTGCACCCGTTGTATTTGAACGTAGAGCCTATCACACCTGATCATCACATGGTGTCTCAGCACGAAGAACTTTCACAACGGTGCATACTCAGGGAGAACACTTATACCTTGATAATTTAGTGAGAGATCATCTTATAATGCTATCGTCAATCAAAGCTGCATAAAAGATAAACATCACATGCAATCAATATAAGTGATATGATATGGCCATCATCATCTTGTGCTTGTGATCTCCATCTCTGAAGCACCATCATGATCACCATCGTCACCGGCGTGACACCTTGATCTCCATCATAGCATCGTTGTCGTCTCGCCAACTTATGCTTCTACGACTATCGCTACCGCTTAGTGATAAAGTAAAGCATTACAGGGCGATTGCATTGCATACAATAAAGCGACAACCATATGGCTCCTGCCAGTTGCCGATAACTCGGTTACAAAACATGATCATCTCATACAATAAAATATAGCATCATGCCTTGACCATATCACATCACAACATGCCCTACAAAAACAAGTTAGACGTCCTCTACTTTGTTGTTGCAAGTTTTACGTGGCTGCTACGGGCTGAGCAAGAACCGTTCTTACCTACGCATCAAAACCACAACGAAAGTTTGTCAAGTTAGTGCTGTTTTAACCTTCTCAAGGACCGGCGTAGCCACACTCGGTTCAACTAAAGTTGGAGAAACTGACACCCGCCAGCCACCTGTGTGCAAAGCACGTCGGTAGAACCAGTCTCGCGTAAGCGTACGCGTAATGTCGGTCCGAGCCGCTTCATCCAACAATATCGCCGAACCAAAGTGTGACATGCTGGTAAGCAGTATGACTTATATCGCCCACAACTCACTTGTGTTCTACTCGTGCATATTACATCAACGCATAAAACCTGGCTCTGATACCACTATTGGGGAACGTAGTAATTTCAAAATTTTCCTACGCACACGCAAGATCATGGTGATGCATAGCAACGAGAGGCGAGAGTGTGCCAATGTACCCTCGTAGACCGAAAGCGGAAGCGTTAGCACAACGCGGTTGATGTAGTCATACGTCTTCACGATCCGACAGATCAAGTACCGAACGCACGGCACCTCCGAGTTCTGCACACGTTCAACTCGATGACGTCCCTTGAACTCCGATCCAGCCGAGTGTTGAGGGAGAGTTTCGTCAGCACGACGGCGTGGTGACGATGATGATGTTCTACCGACGCAGGGCTTCGCCTAAGCACCGCTACGAAATTATCGAGGTGGATTATGGTGGAGGGGGGCACCGCACACGGCTATGAGATCAAGAGATCAATTGTTCTGTCTATGGGGTGCCCCCTCCTCCGTATATAAAGGGGGGGAGGAGGCGAGGGCCGGCCAAGGGGGTGGCGCGCCCTAGGAGGGGGAAACCTACTCCAAGTAGGTTTGCCCCTCCCTTTCCTAGTCCAAGAAGGAGGGGGGAGGAAGGAGTGGGAGAGGGGAAAGGCAAGGGGGGCGCCGCCCCCCCTTCCTTGTCCTATTCGGACTCAAGGGGAGGGGCGCGCCTCTTGCCCTGGCCGGCCCCTCTCTCTCTCTCCACTAGGGCCCAACAAGGCCCATTAGTTCCCGGGGGGTGGGGGGGTTCGGTAACCCCCGGTACTCCGATAAATGTCCGAAACCTTCCGGAACCTTTCCGGTGTCCAAACATAGTCGTCCAATATATCAATCTTTACGTCTCGACCATTTCGAGACTCCTCGTCATGTCCGTGATCACATCCGGGACTCCGAACAACCTTCAGTATATCAAAACACGTAAACTCATAATATAACCGTCATCAAACTTTAAGCGTGCGGACCCTACGGGTTCGAGAACTATGTAGACATGACCGAGACACGTCTTCGGTCAATTACCAATAGTGGAACCTGGATGCTCATATTGGCTCCCACATATTCTATGAAGATCTTTATCGGTCAGACCGCATAACAACATACGTTGTTCCCTTTGTCATCGGTATGTTACTTTCCCGAGATTCGATCGTCGGTATCTCAATACCTAGTTCAATCTCGTTACCGGCAAGTCTCTTTACTCGTTCTGTAATACATCATCCCGCAACTAACTCGTTAGTTGCAATGCTTGCAAGGCTTATAGTGATGTGATACGTCCATTTTGCATCATGCTTTTATATCAATATTTATTGCATTATGGGTTGTTATTACACATTATGTCACAATACTTATGCCTATTCTCTCTTATTTTACAAGGTTTACATACGGAGGGAGAATGCCGGCAGCTGGAATTCTGGGCTGGAAAAGGAGCAAATATTAGAGACCTATTCTGCACAACTCCAAAAGTCCTGAAACTCCACGAAAATTATTTTTGGAAATAATAAAAAATACTGAGCAGAAGAAATACCAGAGGGGGCCCACACCCTGGCCACGAGGGTGGGGGGCGCGCCCTACCCCCCTGGGCGTGCCCCCTGCCTCGTGGGCCCCCTGTTGGCCCTCCGGTGGCCATCTTCTGCTATATGAAGTCTTTCGTCCGAAGAAAAATTATAAGCAAGCTTTCGAGACGAGACTCCGCCGCCACGAGGCGGAACCAATCTAGGGCTTCGGCAGAGCTGTTCTGCCGGGGACACTTCCCTCCGGGAGGGGGAAATCATCGCCATCGTCATCACCAACGCTCCTCTCATCGGGAGAGGGCAATCTCCATCAACATCTTCACCAGCACCATCTCCTCTCAAACCCTAGTTCATCTCTTGTATCCAATTCTTGTCTCTAAGTCTGGGATTGGTACCTGTAGGTTGCTAGTAGTGTTGATTACTCCTTGTAGTTGATGCTAGTTGGTTTATTTGGTGTAAGATCATACGTTCAGATCCTATATGCATATTAATACTCCTCTGATTATGAACATGAATATGCTTTGTGAGTAGTTACGTTTGTTCCTGATGACATGGGAGAATTCTTGCTACTAGTAGTCATGTGAATTTGGTATTCGTTCGATATTTTGATGAGATGTATCTCGTCTATCCTCTAGTGGTGTTATGTGAACGTCGACTACATGACACTTCACCATTATTTGGGCCTATAGGAAGGCACTGGGAAGTAATAAGTAGATGATGGGTTGCTAGAGTGACAGAAGCTTAAACCCTAGTTTATGCGTTGCTTCGTAAGGGGCTGATTTGGATCCACATGTTTCATGCTATGGTTAGGTTTACCTTAATACTTCTTTTGTAGTTGTGGATGCTTGCAATAGGGGTTAATCATAAGTGGGATGCTTGTCCAAGTAAGGACAGCACCCAAGCACCGGTCCACCCACATATCAAATTATCAAAGTACCGAACGCGAATCATATGAACGTGATGAAAACTAGCTTGACGATAATTCCCATGTGTCCTCGGGAGCGCTTTTCTCTATATAAGAGTTTGTCCAGGCTTGTCCTTTGCTACAAAATGGATTGGGCCACCTTGCTGCACTTTATTTACTTTTTTACTTGTTGCTCGTTACAAATTATCCTATCACAAAACTATTTGTTACCTATAATTTCAGTGCTTGCAGAGAATACCTTGCTGAAAACCGCTTATCATTTCCTTCTGCTCCTTGTTGGGTTCGACACTCTTACTTATCGAAAGGACTACGATAGATCCCCTATACTTGTGGGTCATCAAGACTCTTTTCTGGCGCCGTTGCCGGGGAGTGAAGCGCCTTTGGTTCGTGGAATTTGGTAAGGAAAAATTTATATAGTGTGCTGAAATTTACTGTCACTTGTTACTATGGAAAGTAATCCTTTGAGGGGCTTGTTCGGGGTATCTTCACCCCGACCAGTAGAGCAAAGAGTTGCTCCTCAACCTACTGAACCTACTGAAAATGAAAATGTCTACTTTGAGATTCCTTCGGGTATGATAGAAAAACTGCTAGCTAATCCTTTTGCAGGAGACGGAACAATGCATCCTGATGAGCACCTAATATATGTGGATGAAGTTTGTGGATTATTTAAGCTTGCAAGTGTGCCCGATGATGTTATTAAGAAGAATGTCTTCCCTTTATCTTTGAAGGGAGATGCATTGACATGGTATAGGCTATGTGATGATATGGGAAAATGGAACTCCAAACGATTGAAATTGGAATTTCATCAGAAGTTTTATCCTATGCATCTTGTTCATCTTGATCGCAATTATATATACAATTTTTGGCCTCGCGAAGGAGAAAGCATCGCTCAAGCTTGGGGGAGGCTTAAATCAATTTTATATTCATGCCCCAATCATGACCTTCCAAGAGAAATAATTATTCAAAAAATTTATGCTCGGCTTTTTGATAACAATCGCACCATGCTCGATACTTCTTGTGCTGGTTCTTTTATGATGGAGACTATTGAATTTAAATGGGATTTATTGGAAAGAATTAAACGCAACTCTGAAGATTGGGACCTCGACGAAGGTAAGGAGTCAGGTATGACACCTATGTTTGATTGTGTTAAATCTTTTATGGATACCGATGTTTTTCGTAAATTTAGCACTAAATATGGACTTGACTTTGAGATAGTAGCTTCCTTTTGTGAATCTTTTGCTACTCATGTTGATCTCCCTAAAGAGAAGTGGTTTAAATATCATCCTCCCATAGAAGTAAAAGTAGCTGCACCTATTAAAGTTGAAGAAAAGACTATCACTTATAATGATCCTATTGTTCCTACTGCTTATGTTGAGAAACCACCTTTTCCTGTTAGGATAAAAGATCATGCTAAAGCTTCAACTGTGGTTTGTAAAAGCAATATTAGAACTTATACACCTCCTGAGCAAGTTAAAGTTGAACCTAATATTGCTATTGTTAAAGATCTCTTGTCTGATAATATCGATGGGCATGTTATTCATTTCTGTGATGAAACTGCTAGAATTGCCAAACCTTGTGTTAAAGATAAACATAGACCTGTGGTAGGCATGCCTGTTATTTCTGTTAAAATAGGAGATCATCATTATCATGGCTTATGTGATATGGGTGCCAGTGCTGGTGCTATACCTCATGACTTATACAAAGAAATTATGCATGATATTGCACCTGCTGAGATAGAAGATATTGATGTTACCATCAAGCTTGCCAATAGAGATAGTATTTCACCCATTGGAATTGTTAGAGATGTTGAAGTCTTGTGTGGGAAAACTAAATATCCTGCTGATTTTCTTGTTCTTGGTTCCCCACAAGATAGCTTTTGTCCCATTATTTTTGGTAGACCTTCTTGAACACAGTTAATGCTAAGATAGATTGTGAAAAGGATGTTGTTACTATTGGTTTAGGTGATATGTCTCATGAGTTTAATTTCTCTAAATTTCGTAGACAACACTATGAAGAGGAATTGCCTAGTGAAGATGAAATTATTGGTCTTGCTTCAATTGCCGTACCTCCTAGTGATCCTTTAGAACAATATTTGCTAGACCATGAAAATGATATGTTTATGAATGAAAGAAGGGAAATAGATGAAGTATTCTTTAAACAGGAACCCATCCTGAAATACAATTTTCCTGTTGAAATCCTAGGGGACCCTCCTCCACCCAAGGGTGATCCCGTGTTTGAGCTTAAACCGTTACCTGATACTCTTAAATATGCTTATCTTGATGAGAAAAAGATATATCCTGTTATTATTAGTGCTAACCTTTCAGAGCATGAAGAAGAGAGATTATTGAAAATTCTGAAGAAGCACCGCGCTGCTATTGGATATACTCTTGATGATCTTAAGGGCATTAGTCCCACTCTATGCCAGCACAAAATAAATTTGGAGAAAGATGCCAAACCAGTTCGTGATCACCAACGACGGCTGAATCCTAAGATAAAAGAAGTGGTAAGAAAGGAAATACTAAAGCTTCTTGAGGCAGCTATTATTTATCCCGTTGCTGATAGTCAGTGGGTAAGTCTTGTCCATTGTGTCCCTAAAAAGGGAGGTATTACCGTCGTTCCTAATGATAAAGATGAATTGATCCCGCAAAGAATTATTACAGGTTATAGGATGGTAATTGATTTCCGCAAATTAAATAAGGCTACTAAAAAGGATCATTACCCCTTACCTTTTATCAATCAAATGCTAGAAAGATTATCCAAACATACACATTTTTGCTTTCTAGATGGTTATTCTGGTTTCTCTCAAATACCTGTGTCAGCCGATGATCAATCAAAGACCACTTTTACTTGCCCTTTCGGTACTTTTGCTTATAGACGGATGCCTTTTGGTTTATATAATGCACTTGCTACCTTTCAAAGATGCATGATGGCTATATTCTCTTACTTTTGTGAAAAGATTTGTGAGGTTTTCATGGACGATTTTTCCGTCTATGGATCCTCTTTTGATGATTGCTTGAGCAACCTTGAACTGGGAAAACTGCCACTTTATGATTAATGAAGGTATCGTCTTGGGGCATAAAATTTCTGAAAGAGGTATTGAAGTTGATAAAGCTAAGGTTGATGCTATTGAAAAGATGCCATGTCCCAAGGACATCAAAGGTATAAGAAGTTTCCATGGCCATGCCGGTTTTTATAGGAGGTTCATTAAGGACTTCTCAAAAATTTCTCGGCCTCTGACTAATTTATTACAAAAATATATACCATTTGTCTTTGATGATGATTGTGTAGAAGCATTTGAAATACTTAAGAGAGCATTGATCTCTGCACCTATTGTTCAGCCACCTGATTGGAATTTACCCTTTGAAATTATGTGTGATGCTAGTGATTATGCTGTAGGTGCTGTTATAGGGAAAAGAGATGATAAGAAATTAAATGTTATTCAATATGCTAGTAAAACTCTAGACAATGCTCAGAGAAATTATGCTACTACTGAAAAAGAATTCTTAGCAGTTGTATTTGCTTGTGATAAGTTCAGACCTTATATTGTTGATTCTAAAGTAACTATTCACACTGACCATGCTGCTATTAAATATCTTATGGAAAAGAAAGATGCTAAACCTAGACTTATTAGATGGGTTCTCCAGCTACAAGAATTTGATTTACATATTATTGATACAAAGGGAGCTGAGAACCCCGTTGCAGACAACTTGTCTAGGTTAGAAAATGTTCTTGATGACCCACTACCTATTGATGATAGCATTCCTGATGAACAATTAAATGTCATAAATGTTTATCGTACTGCTCCATGGTATGCTGATTATGCTAATTACATTGTTGCTAAATTTATACCACCTAGTTTCACATACCAGCAAAAGAAAAAGTTTTTCTATGATTTGAGACATTACTTTTGGGATGACCCACATCTTTATAAAGGAGTAGATGGTGTTATTAGACGTTGTGTACCTGAGCATGAACAGGAACAGATCCTACGCAAGTGTCACTCCGAGGCTTATGGAGGACACCACGCTGGAGATAGAACTGCACATAAGGTATTGCAATCCGGTTTTTATTGGCCTACTCTCTTCAAGGATGCCCGTAAGTTTGTTTTATCTTGTGATGAATGTCAAATAATTGGTAACATTAGTAGACGTCAAGAAATGCCTATGAATTATTCACTTGTTATTGAACCATTTGATGTTTGGGGCTTTGATTATATGGGACCTTCTCCTACCTCTAATGGTTACACACATATTTTAGTTGCTGTTGATTACGTTACTAAGTGGGTAGAAGCTATTCCAACTAGTAGTGCTGATCATAACACCTCTATTAAGATGCTTAAAGAAGTTATTTTTTCGAGGTTTGGAGTCCCTAGATATTTAATGACTGATGGTGGTTCACATTTTATTCATGGTGCCTTTCGTAAAATGCTTGCTAAGTATGATGCTAGTCATAGAATTGCATCTCCTTATCACCCACAGTCTAGTGGTCAAGTAGAGTTGAGTAATAGAGAGCTCAAATTAATTTTGCAAAAGACTGTTAATAGATCTAGAAAGAATTGGTCCAAGAAACTTGATGGTGCATTATGGGCCTATAGAACTACATATAAAAATCCTATGGGTATGTCTCCGTATAAAATGGTTTATGGAAAAGCATGTCACTTACCTCTCAAACTAGAACATAAGTCTTATCGGGCCATTAAAGAGCTCAACTATGATTTCAAACTTGCCGGTGAGAAGAGGTTATTTGACATTAGCTCACTTGATGAATGGAGAACCCAAGCCTATGAAAATGCCAAGTTGTTTAAAGAAAAAGTTAAAAGATGGCATGACAAAAGAATACAAAAGCGTGAGTTTAATGTAGGTGATTATGTATTTCTATACAACTCTCGTTTAAGATTTTTTGCAGGAAAACTTCTCTCTAAATGGGAAGGTCCTTACGTTATCGAGGAGGTCTATCGTTCCGGTGCCATAAAAATCAACAACTTCGAAGGCACAAATCCGAAGGTGGTGAACGGTCAAAGAATTAAACATTATATCTCAGGTAATCCTATAAATGTTGAAACTAATGTTATTGAAACCGTAACCCCGGAGGAATACATAAGGGACACCTTCCGGAATGTTTCAGACTCCGAAAAGGAATAGGTATGTGGTACGGTAAGTAAACCGACTCCAAAACAGTTCTAATGGCAATTTTTCTCCGTTTTGGAATATTTAGAAAAATAGAAAAATAAGAAGCAGTCCGGGAAGGACACAAGGGATCCACGAGGGTGGAGGGCGCGCCCTACCCCCTGGGCGTGCCCCCCTGCCTCGTGGGCGCCTCGTGCGCTCTCCGGACTCCGTTTTCTTGCACGATACGTATTTTGGTCAGTAAAAATTCATTATATAATCTCCCGAAGATTTTGACCCCTGTATCACGCAAATATCCTTTGTTTTCGTTTTGAGCTATTTCTCTGACAGATCTAGATCATCATGACGTCTCCAAGCGCCCCCAAGGACAAGTTCTTCGAGAAGGTCATCAACCCCTACCTCGCGGAGGTGCTGCAACACCCTCAAACCATTGAGATGCGTGATGGGTTGCTGCACATCCGCGATGTTGAGGGACCACGGAGGACCGGAAGCGTGGAGACAAGGCTTGAAGCAATGGAGCAACAAGTTTTCAAGGGCCAGGAGATGGTGGAGCGTGGACTTGACTAAAATCACATAATGATCACGGAGTTCACCAACAACCACAAGCTGGATGCTAAGGACATTGGGGAGGCCATCTTCAAGCTCCACGAGAAAATCGAGCACCTCCAAGCCCAAATCTATGACCTGCAAAACCAAAACTGTGAGTATGAATATAGATTCAAGAGGATGAGTTTGGCTGCAGATTTAAGGATCCCGGAGACTCGATCATCCTTCTATGATGGTGAGCCTATGCCTTGGAAGATGGACGACAAGCCTACATCATCAACAATCCCTTCACCGGCAAAGGAGATATAATCACATGGGTATGGGCACTCCCCTTGGCAACTGCCAAGATTAGGGGAGGTGCCCCGGTATCGTATCACCATCACACTCCTATCTTTACCGTTTTTCTTAGTTCGATCCTATTAGTAGTATCTTGATTTAGTAGAATAAAGTTTTTAGTGTGATCTAGCCTTGAGTTTTGCTCTATGATCTCTCTATGTAATCGAGTCCGTGAGCTATATAATAAAGAGTAGTGTTGAGTCAAGGGCTTGATTATTTTGCCATGATCTTGAGTGAATAAAAGAGAAGAGAAAAGAATAAAAAGAAACAAAGAGATCATATTGATCTTATGGAGAGTAATTACTTCACATAGAAAGAGTATGATGATTAAAAATTGTTGGGAGTTGGCAAACATAGCTTTGGTCATCGTTGCAATTAATAGGAAGTAATAAAGAAAGGGAGGTTTCACATATAAATATACTATCTTGGACATCTTTTATGATTGGGAGCACTCATTAAAATATGACATGCTAAAGAGTTGATGTTGGACAAGGAAGACAACGTAATGGGTTATGTTTTCTTATATCTGAGATAAAGTATATTGTCATGGATCACCCAACATGTTGAGCTTGCCTTTCCCCCTCATGCTAGCCAAATTCTTTGCACCAAGTAGAGATACTACTTGTGCTTCCAAAAACCCTTAAACCCAGTTTTGCCATGAGAGTCCACCATATCTACCATGGATTGAGTAAGATCCTTCAAGTAAGTTTTCATCGGTGCAAGCAATAAAAATTGCTCTCTAAATATGTATGATTGATTGGTGTGGAGGAAATAAGTTTTATACGATCTTGTGATGTGGAAGAAATAAAAGCGACGGACTGCATAATAAAGGTCTATATCACAAGTGGCAATATAAAGTGACGTTCTTTCGCATTAAGATTTTGTGCATCCAACCCTGAAAGCGCATGGCAACCTCTGCTTCCCTCTGCGAAGGGCCTATCTTTTATTATTATCTTCTACCTTATGCAAGAGTCATGGTGATCTTCACCTTTCCTTTTTACATTTTATCCTTTGGCAAGCACAGGATGTTGGAAAGATCCTGATATATATATCTAATTGGATGTAAGTTAGGATGAATTATTATTGTTGACATTACCCTTGAGGTAAGAGGTTGGGAGGCGAAACTATAAGCCCCTGTCTTTCTCTGTGTCCGATTAAAACTCTGTAACCACAAGTATTGCGTGAGTGTTAGCAATTGTGAAAGACTAAATGATAGTTGAGTATGTGGACTTGCTAAAAAGCTCTGACTTGGACTCTTTCTGATGTTATGATAAATTGCAATTGCCTCAATGACTGAGATTATAGTTTGTTAGTTCTCAATAATGTTTCTAATTCATACTTTGCATTGTGAATAGATTATTACTTGAGCATAAGAAATCATATGACATTATCCATATATGTTGCTGTTATGAGAATAATCATGATGCCCTCATGTCCGTATTTTATTTTATCGACACCTCTACCTCTAAACATGTGCACATATTTATCGTTATCGGCTTTCGCTTGAGGACAAGCGAGGTCTAAGCTTGGGGGAGTTGATACGTCCATTTTGCATCATGCTTTTATATCAATATTTATTGCATTATGGGTTGTTATTACACATTATGTCACAATACTTATGCCTATTCTCTCTTATTTTAAAAGGTTTACATAAGGAGGGAGAATGCCGGCAGCTGGAATTCTGGGCTGGAAAAGGAGCAAATATTCGAGACCTATTCTGCACAACTCCAAAAGTCATGAAACTCCACGAAAGTTATTTTTGGAAATAATAAAAAATACTGAGCGGAAGAAATACCAGACGGGGCCCACACCCTGGCCATGAGGGTGGGGGGCGCGCCCCCCTGCCTCGTGGGCCCCCTGTTGGCCCTCGGTGGCCATCGTCCGCTATATGAAGTCTTTCGTTCGAAGAAAAATTATAAGCAAGCTTTCGGGACGAGACTCCGCCGCCACGAGGCGGAACCTTGGCGGAACCAATCTAGGGCTTCGGCAGAGCTGTTCTGCCGGGGACACTTCCCTCCGGGAGGGGGAAATCATCGCCATCGTCATCACCAACGCTCCTCTCATCGGGAGAGGGCAATCTCCATCAACATCTTCACCAGCACCATCTCCTCTCAAACCCTAGTTCATCTCTTGTATCCAATTCTTGTCTCTAAGTCTGGGATTGGTACTTGTAGGTTGCTAGTAGTGTTGATTACTCCTTGTAGTTGATGCTAGTTGGTTTATTTGGTGGAAGATCATATGTTCAGATCCTATATGCATATTAATACTCCTCTGATTATGAACATGAATATGCTTTGTGAGTAGTTATGTTTGTTCCTGATGACATGGGAGAAGTCTTGCTACAAGTAGTCATGTGAATTTGGTATTCGTTCGATATTTTGATGAGATGTATGTTGTCTCTCCTCTAGTGGTGTTATGTGAACGTCGACTACATGACACTTCACCGTTATTTGGGCCTAGAGGAAGGCATTGGGAAGTAATAAGTAGATGATGGGTTGCTAGAGTGACAGAAGCTTAAACCCTAGTTTATGCGTTGCTTCGTAAGGGGCTGATTTGTATCCATATGTTTCATGCTATGGTTAGGTTTACCTTAATACTTCTTTTGTAGTTGCGGATGCTTGCAATAGGGGTTAATCATAAGTGGGATGCTTGTCCAAGTAAGGACAGCACCCAAGCACCTGTCCACCCACATATCAAATTATCAAAGTACCAAACGCGAATCATATGAACGTGATGAAAACTAGCTTGACGATAATTCCCATGTGTCCTCGGGAGCGTTTTCTCTATATAAGAGTTTGTCCAGGCTTGTCCTTTGCTACAAAAAGGATTGGGCCATCTTGCTGCACTTTATTTACTTTTGTTACTTGTTGCTCGTTACAAATTATCTTATCACAAAACCATCTGTTACCTATTATTTCAGTGCTTGCAGAGAATACCTTGCTGAAAACCGCTTATCATTTCCTTCTGCTCCTCGTTGGGTTCGACACTCTTACTTATCGTAAGGACTACGATTGATCCCCTATACTTGTGGGTCATCATGATGTGCATTACCGAGTGGGCCCAGAGATACCTCTCCGACAATCGGAGTGACAAATCCTAATCTCGAAATACGCCAACCCAACAAGTACCTTTGGAGACACCTGTAGAGCACCTTTATAATCACCCAGTTACGTTATGACGTTTGGTAGCACAAAAAGTGTTCCTCCGGTAAACGGGAGTTGCATAATCTCATAGTCATAGGAACATGTATAAGTCATGAAGAAAGCAATAGCAGAATACTAAACGATCGTGTGCTAAGCTAACGGAATGGGTCAAGTCAATCACATCATTCTCCTAATGATGTGATCCCGTTAATCAAATGACAACTCATGTCAATGGCTAGGAAACATAACCATCTTTGATCAACGAGCTAGTCAAGTAGAGGCATACTAGTGACACTCTGTTTGTCTATGTATTCACACAAGTATTATGTTTCCGGTTAATACAATTCTAGCATGAATAATAAACATTTATCATGATATAAGGAAAAAAATACTAAATTTATTATTGCCTCTAGGGCATATTTCCTTCACTTATGGGCAATAAGAGGGAAGCACACCAGCCCACAAGGGGCTGGTGCGCCCCCCCCTTGGGCAGGAGGGCGATTAGGACTAGGAGAAGGGGGCCGCCCCCCCCCCCCCTTCCTTCTCCTTCTCCCTTCCCCATTTCCTACTCCGTGTGGGAGGTGGAATCCTAATAGGACTAAGGAGTCCTAGTAGGACTCCACACCTTGGCGCGCCCCTAGGGCCGGCTGCCCCTCCCCCTCCCTTCTTTATATACGTGGGGAGGGAGCACCCTAGAACACACAAGTTGATCTTTTAGCCGTGTGGGGTGCCCCCCTCCACTGTTACACACCTCGATCATATCGTCTTAGTGCTTAGGCGAAGCCCTGCGCCGGTAACTTCATCATCACCGTCGCCACGCCGGCGTGCTGACGGAACTCTCCCTCCGGCCTCAATTGGATCAAGAGTTCGAGGGACGTCACCGAGCTGAATGTGTTCTGATTGCGGAGGTGCCGTAAGTTCGGTACTTGGATCGGTTGGATCACGAAGACGTTCGACTACATCAACCGTGTTACTAAACGCTTCCGCTTTCGGTCTACGAGGGTACGTAGACACACTCTCCCCGCTCGTCGTTATGCTTCTCCTAGATAGTTCTTGCGTGATCGTAGGCAATTTTTCTGAAATACTACGTTCCCCAACAGTGGCATCCGAGCCAGGTCTATGCGTAGATGTTATATGCACGAGTAGAACACAAAGAGTTGTGGGCGATAATAGTCATACTGTTTACCAACATGTCATACTTTGATTCGGCGGTATTGTTGATGAAGCGACCCGGACCGACATTACATGACCGCATTCATGAGACTGGTTCTACCGCTGTGCTTCACACACAGGTGGCTAGTGGGTGTCTGTTTCTCCAACTTTAGTTAAATCGAGTTTGACTATGCCCGGTCCTTGTTGAAGATTAAAACAACACACTTGACGAAAAATCGTTGTGGTTTTGATGCGTAGGTAAGAACGGTTCTTGCTAGAAGCCCGTAGCAGTCACGTAAAACTTGCAACAACAAAGTAGAGGACGTCTAACTTGTTTTTGCAGGGATTGCTGTGATGTGATATGGTCAAGACGTGATGATATATAAATTTGTTGTATGAGATCATGTTTTGTAACAGTTATCGGCAACTGGCAGGAGCCATATGGTTGTCGCTTTATTGTATGAAATGCAGTCGCCATGTAATTGCTTTACTTTATCACTAAGCGGTAGCGATAGTCGTAGAAGCAATAGTTGGCGAGACGACAATGATGCTTCGATGGAGATCAAGGTGTCAAGCCGGTGATGATGGTGATCATGACGGTGCTTTGGAGATGGAGATCAAAGGCACAAGATGATGATGGCCATATCATATCACTTATTTGATTGCATGTGATGTTTATCTTTTTATGCATCTTATTTTGTTTAGTTCGGCGGTAGCATTATAAGATGATCTCTCACTAAATTTCAAAGTACAAGTGTTCTCCCTGAGTATGCACCGTTGCTACAGTTCGTCGTGCCGAGACACCACGTGATGATCGGGTGTGATAAGCTCTACATTCACCTACAACGGATGCAAGCTAGTTTTGCACACGCAGAATACTCGGGTTAAACTTGACGAGCCTAGCATATGCAGATATGGCCTCGAAACACTGAGACCGAAAGGTCGAGCGTGAATCATATAGTAGATATGATCAACATAGTGATGTTCACCATTGAAAACTACTCCATCTCACGTGATGATCGGACATGGTTTAGTTGATATGGATCACGTGATCACTTGGATGATTAGAGGGATGTCTATCTAAGTGGGAGTTCTTAAGTAATATGATTAATTGAACTTTAATTTATCATGAACTTAGTACCTGATAGTATTTTGCATGTCTATGTTGTTGTAGATAAATGACCCGTGCTACTGTTCCTATGAATTTTAATGCGTTCCTAGAGAAAACTAAGTTGAAAGATGATAGTAGCAATGATGCGGACAAGGTCCGTGATCTGAGGATTATCCTCATTGCTGCACAAAAGAATTATGTCCTTGATGCAACGCTAGGTGACAAAACTATTGCAGGAGCAGATGCAGACGTTATGAACATTTGACAAGCTCGGTATGATGACTACTTGATAGTTTAGTCCACCATGCTTTACGGCTTAGAACCGGGACTTCAAAAATGTTTTGAACTGTCACGGAGCATATGAGATGTTCCAAGAGCTGAAATTGGTATTTCAGACTCATGCCCGAGTCGAGAGGTATGAGACCTCTGACAAGTACTTTGCCTACAAGATGGAGGAGAATAGCTCAACCAGTGAGCATGTGCTCAGAATGTCTGAGTACTACAATCGCTTGAATCAAGTGGGAGTTAATCTTCCAGATAAGATAGTGATTGACAGAGTTCTCTAGTCACTATCACCAAGTTACTGGAACTTCGTGATGAACTATAATATGCAAGGGATGACGAAAACGATTCCCCGAGCTCTTCACGATGCTGAAATCGGCGAAGGTAGAAATCAAGAAAATCATCAAGTGTTGATGGTTGATAAGACCACTAGTTTCAAGTAAAAGGGCAAGGGAAAGAAAGGGAACTTCAAGAAGAATGGCAAGCAAGTTGCCACTCCCATGAAGAAGCCCAAAACTAGACCCAAGCCTGAAACTGAGTGCTTCTACTGCAAAGGAAATGGTCACTGGAAGCGGAACCGCCCCAAATACTTGGCGGATAAGAATGATGGCAAAGTGAACAAAAGTATGTATGATATACATGTTATTGATGTGTACTTTAATAGTGTTCATAGTAGCCCCTGGGTATTTGATACTCATTTAGTTGCTATGATTATTAACTCGAAACAGGAGTTACAAAATGAACAAAGACTAGTTGAGGACGAGGTGACGATGTGTGTTGGAAATGATTCCAAAGGTTGATAAGATCACCATCACACACTCCCTTTACCTTGGGGATTAGTGTTGAACCTAAAATAAATGTTATTTGGTGTTTGCGTTGAGCATAATATGAGTGGATCATGTTTATTGCAATATGGTTATTAATTTAAGTCAAAGAATAATTGTTATTCTGTTTACGTGAATAAAACCTTCTGTGGTCGTACACCCAAGGTGAATGGTTTATTGAATCTCAATCGTAGTGATACACATATTCATGATACTGATGCCAAAAGATGCAAAGTTGATAATGATAGTGCAACATACTAGTGGCACTGTCGTTTAGGTCATATTGGTGTAAAGCGCATGAAGAAACTCCATGCGGATGGACTTTTGGAATCACTTGATTATGAATCATTTGATGCTTGCGAACCATGCCTCATGGGAAAGATGACTAAGACTCCGTTCACCGGAACAATGGAGCGAGCCACTGGCTTATTGTAAATAATACATACCGATGTATGCGGTCCGATGAGTGTTGAGGCTCACGGTGGGTATCATTGTTTTCTGACCTTCACAGATGATTTGAGCAGATATGGGTATATCTACTTGATGAAAACAAGTCTGAAACATTTGAAAAGTTCAAAGAATTTTAGAGTGAAGTGGAGAATCATCATAACAAGAAAATAAAGTTTCTATGATCTGATCGCAGAAGCGAATATTTGAGTTACGAGTTTGGCCTTCAATTAAAACAATGTGGAATAGTTTCACAAACTCATGCCACCTGGAACACCACAGCATAATGGTGTGTCCGAACGTCGTAACCATACTTTATTAGATATGGTGCGATCTATGATGTCTCTTACCGATTTACCATTATTTTTTGGGGGTATGCATTAGAGACTGCTGCATTCACGTTAAATAGGGCACCGTCTAAAAATCCATTGAGACGACACCGTATGAACTGTGATTTAGCAAGAAACCTAAGCTGTCGTTTCTTAAAGTTTGGGGTTGCCATGCTTATGTGAAAAAGTTTCAGCCCGATAAGCTCAAACCCAAATCGGAGAAGTGCGTCTTCATAGGATACCCAAAAGAAATTGTTGGGTACACCTTCTATCACAGATCCGAAGGCAAGATGTTTGTTGCGAAGAGTGGATCCTTTCTAGAGAAGAAGTTTCTCTCGAAAGAAGTGAGTGGGAGGAAAGTAGAACTTGATGAGGTAATTGTACCTTCTCTCGAATTGGAAAGTAGCTCATCACTGAAATCAGTAGTTCTAGTGATGCCTACACCAATTAGTGAGGAAGTTAATGATGATGATCATGAAACTTCTGATCAAGTTACTACCGAACCTTGTAGGTCAACCAGAGTACGATCCGCACCAGAGTGGTACGGTAATCCTGTTCTGGAAGTCACGTTAATAGACCATGATGAACCTATGAACTATGACGAAGCGATGATGAGCCCAGATTCCGACAGATGGCTTGAGGCCATGAAATCTGAGATAGAATCCATGTATGAGAACAAAGTGTGGACTTTGGTGGACTTGCCTGATGATCGGCAAGCCATTGAGAATAAATGGATCTTCAAGAGGAAGACAGACGCTGATAGTAATGTTACTATCTACAAAGCTCGACTTGTCGAAAAGGGTTTTTGACAAGTTCAAGATGTTGACTACGATGAGATTTTCTCAGTCGTATCGATGCTTAAAGTTTGCCTGAATCATGTTAGAAATTGCCACGTTTTATGAAATCTGACAAATGGATATCAAAATTGCATTCCTTAATGGATTTATTCAAGAAGAGTTGTATATGATGCAACCAGAAGGTTTTGACAATCCTAAAGGTGCTAACAAAATGTGCAAGCTCCAGCGATCCATCTATGGACTGGTGCAAGCATCTCAGAGTTGGAATATACGCTTTGATAAGTTGATCAAAGCATATAGTTTTATACAAACTTGCGGTAAAGCCTGTATTTACAAGAAAGCGAGTGGGAGCACTATAGCCTTTCTGGTAAGTATATGTGAATGACATATTGTTGATCATAAATGATGTAGAATTTTCTGGAAAGCATAAAGGAGTGTTTGAAAGGAGTGTTTGAAAGGAGTTTCTGAAAGAAAGACCTCGGTGAAGCTGCTTACATATTGGGCATCAAGATCTATAGAGATAGATCAAGACGCTTGATAAGATTTTTCAATGAGTACATACCTTGACAAGATTTTTGAAGTAGTTCAAAATGGAACAGTCAAAGAAGGAGTTCTTGCCTGTATTGCAAGGTGTAAAGTTGAGTAAAACTCAAAACACGACCACGGCAGAAAATAGAAAGAGAATGAAAGTCATTCCCTATGCCTCAGCCATAGGTTCTATAAAGTATTCTATGCTGTGTACCAAACCTATTGTGTACCTTGCCATGAGTTTGACAAGGGGGTACAATATTGATCCAGGAGTGGATCACTTGACAACGGTCAAAATTATCCTTAGAAGACTAAGGAGATATTTCTCGGTTATGGAGGTGATAAAGAGTTCGCCGTAAAGAGTTACGCCGATGCAAGTTTTTACACCGATCCGGATGACTCTGAGTCTCAATCTGGATACATATTGAAAGTGGGAGCAATTAGCTAGAGTAGCTCCATGCAGAGCATTGTAGACATAGAAAATTTGCAAAATACGTACGACTCTGAATGTGACAGACCCATTGACTAAGCTTCTCTCACAAGCAAAAACATGATCACACCTTAGTACTCTTTGGGTGTTAATCACATAGCGATGTGAACTAGATTATTGACTCTAGTAAAACCCTTTGGGTATTAGTCACATGGCGATGTGAACTATCACATGGTGATGTGAACTATTGGTGTTAAATCACATGGCGATGTGAACTAGATTATTGACTCTAGTGCAAGTGGGAGGCTGAAGAAAATATGCCCTAGAGGCAATAATAAAGTTATTATTTATTTCCTTATTTCATGATAAATGTTTATTATTCATGCTAGAATTGTATTAACCGAAAACTTAGTACATATAATACATAGACAAAACATAAGTGTCCCTAGTATGCCTCTACTTGACTAGCTCATTTATCAAAGATGGTTATGTTTCCTAACCATAGACATGTGTTGTCATTTGATGAACGGTATAACATCATTAGGAGAATGATGTGATGGACAAGACCCATTCGTTAGCTTAGCATTATGATCGTCACAGTTTCATTGCTACTGCTTTCTTCATGACTTATACATGTTCCTCAGACACTGAGATTATGCAACTCCCGAATACCGGAGGAACACTTTGTGTGCTATCAAACGTCACAACGTAAATGGGTGATTATAAAGATGCTCTACAGGTGTCTCCGACGGTATTTGTTGGGTTGGCATAGATCGAGATTAGGATTTGTCACTCCGTGTTTCGGAGAGGTATCTCTGGGCCCTCTCGGTATGCTCATCACTATAAGCCTTGCAAGCAATGTGACTAATGAGTTAGTTGCGGGGTGAAGTATTACGGAATGAGTAAAGAGACTTGCCGGTAACGAGATTGAACTAGGTATGATGATACCGACGATCGAATCTCGGGCAAGTAACATACCGATGACAAAGGGAACAACGTATGTTGCTATGCGGTTTGACCGATAAAGATCTTCGTAGAATATGTAGGAGCCAATATGAGCATCCAGGTTCCGCTATTGGTTATTGACTGGAGATGTGTCTCGGTCATGTCTACATAGTTCTCGAACCCGTAGGGTCCGCACGCTTAACGTTCGATGACGATTTGTATTATGAGTTATGTGATTTGATGAACCGAAGTTTGTTCAGAGTCCCGGATGAGATCACGGACATGACAAGGAGTCTCGAAATGGTCGAGACATAAAGATTGATATATTGGAAGGCTATATTCGGACATCGGAATAGTTCCGGAGAAGTTCGGGTATTTTCCGGAGTACCGGGAGGTTACCGAAACTCCCCGGGAGAAGTTATGGGCCTTATGGGCCATAAGGGGGAAGCACACCAGCCCACAAGGGGCTGGTGCGCCCCCCTTGGGCAGGAGGCCAATTAGGACTAGGAGAAGGCGGCCGGCCCCCCCTTTCCTTCTCCTTCTCCCTTCCCCCTTTCCTACTCCATGTGGGAGGTGGAATCCTACTAGGACTAGGGAGTCCTAGTAGGACTCCACACCTTGGCGCGCCCCCTAGGGCCGTCTGCCCCTCCCCCTCCCTCCTTTATATACGTGGGGAGGGGGGCACCCTAGAACACACAAGTTGATCTTTTAGCCGTGTGCGGTGCCCTCCTCCACAGTTACACACCTCGGTCATATCGTCGTAGTGCTTAGGCGAAGCCCTGCGCCGGTAACTTCATCATCACCGTCGCCACGCCGTCGTGCTGACGGAACTCTCCCTCGGCCTCAACTGGATCAAGAGTTCGAGGGACGTCACCGAGTTGAACGTGTGCTGATCGCGGAGGTGCCGTATATTCGGTACTTGGATTGGTTGGTTCGCGAAGACGTTCGACTACATCAACCACGTTACTAAACGCTTCCGCTTTCGGTCTACGAGGGTACGTAGACACACTCTCCCCGCTCGTCGCTATGCTTCTCCTAGATAGATCTTGCGTGATCGTAGGAAATTTTTTTGAAATACTACGTTCGCCAACATAAATGATACTACCATTGTTCTTATTTCCAAAGTGAAAAATCCTCAGTCCATCAAGGAATTCAGACCGATCAGCCTGTGCAATGTCATTTATATAATTATTTCGAAGTGCCTAGTGAATAGACTGATTCCTATTCTGGATGGTATGATCTCTCCCACTCAAAGTGCCTTTATCCCCGGAAGGTTAATTTCAGATAACGCACTTATTGCTTTCGAATGTATTCATTCGCTAAGTACTTTAAAAGATCAGCGTGGAGAGTTCTGTGCTTATAAGTTGGACCTGGCAAAAGCGTATGATCGCGTAGATTGGCATTTGTTAAAGAGTATGCTAGGGGCTTTTGGTTTTGCGCCAACTTGGATTAACTCGATCATGACATGTGTTACTTCAGTGAAATTTTCAGCCCGGTTTAATGGTCAATTGTTGGAACCTTTTTATCCTTCTTGTGGGCTCAGGCAAGGGGATCCATTATCGCCGTACTTGTTCCTGTTTGTGGCTGAGGCCCTATCTTTGTTATTAAAGGATGCATGTGACAAAGGTGTTCTAAAGGATTTCCACTTAAACAGACATGCGCCAGGTATTTCTCATCTATTATTTGCGGATGATAGTCTTCTGTTTTTCAAGGGGTCCATAGATCAAGCCTTGGTCATTAAAAATATTCTGTCGGGCTATGAGGTGGGAACTGGTCAGCTTCTGAGCCCCGATAAGTGTTCGATCAAGTTTGGCAAAAAGTGTAGTATGGAGGATCAGGTGGCCACTATGGTCATTCTTAATATCACTGCAGAAGGGTTTGAAGATAAGTACCTTGGCTTACCGGTACATGAGGGTAGAATGAAGGTTGGTAAGTTCCAATAAACAAAAGACAAGGCATTAAAAAGAGCTTCAAACTGGATTGAAAAATATGTCTCCAGTGGTATAAAAGGAAATCAAATAAAGGCAGTTTTGCAAGTGCTCACAGTGTACGCCATGGGTATTTTTAAATTTCCAGCTTCATTATGTGATGAGTTATCTCAAATTATAAGAAACTTCTGGTGGGGGGACGAAGATCACATAAGGAAAACTCATTGGCTAGCTTGGGATAAACTCACGAAACCTAAAAGAGAGGCAGGCATGGGTTTCCGAGATCTTAGATTGTTTAATCAAGCTCTCTTGGCTAAACAGGCTTGGAGGTTGCTAGTGAATCCAAATTCTTTATGTGCTAAGGTTTTGAAGGTGAAATATTATCCTAATGGTCACATATTGGATACTACTTTCCCGCAGGCTACCTCCGTGAATTGGCAAGGCATTGTGCATGGATTGGATCTACTAAAAAAAGGGGTCATATGGAGAGTGGTCGATGGAAAAAATGTTAATATTTGGAGAGATAATTGGCTACCTAGAAATTCTGGCCTCAGAGTTTTAGTCAAAAAGAACCGCACTAGACTGAAATGGGTCTCTGAATTATTCATAAGCGGAACAAGAAGATGGCATGAAAATTTAATCAGGCTCCTGTTTCTATAACCATGATGCTGAGGAGATCCTAAGTTTACGTATTCAGACTATAGGTGAGGGAGATCTAATTGCTTGGCACTATGAGAAAAATGGCATGTTCTCGGTTAAAAATGCGTATAGACTGGCTTTAAACTTTCAGGATGGCAAGGGCGAGACAGGATCGTCTAGTTATGCTGCTGACAAGGAAAGAAGTGTGTGGGATGTTATTTGGAAAGCCAAAGTCCCGCAAAAATTTAGAATTTTTGCCTGGCAAGCTGCATCTAACAGTTTGGCAACCCAGGTAAACAGAGTTATTCATCACCAAACGGTGTTAGGTATGTGCACTATATGCGGGATGGAGGATGAAAGTACTTTCCATGCCCTTGTGTCTTGTTCAAAGGTGCGTGCGTTCCGTTTCGCTATGAGAGAAGAGTGGAATATTCCTGCCGAGGAGCTTTTCAGATTTACGTGGCCGGACTGGATGTTTATTCTGCTTGATCAACTGCGGTCGCCAGAACGTGATCAAGTTTTATTCATGCTTTGGAGAGCTTGGCATCTCAGAAATGATATGATCTTCGGGAAGGGGAAAGAATCCTTATGTGCTTCTGTCACTTTTGTGGGAAATTACTGGAAATCCTTCACAAATGTCAAAAACTGTGCGCAAGTTGACTTAAGTATCAAAGGTAAGGGGGTGATTGATAATGGGAGGTACATCACACCAATCGCGAAGGTTTGTCGTAATTGGGAGCCACCGGACCAAGGGTATATTAAGATAAACGTTGATGCTAGTTTTGTGGAGAGCATAAGATCTGCCAACATTGGGATAATTGCCAGGAACCACCTTGGCGAAGTCCTGGTTTCCTCATGGGATTTTATCAGGTCGTGCACTTGTGTGGATGAAGCAGAATTTCGTGCGGCGCTTGCTGGGTTATATATTGGTATTACATTCCAAAGTCCTGTTATTTTGGAGACTGACAGCGCGGCTGTTGCTTTTTCTCTGGCAAAAGATTCTTTTGACAGGTCTCCTTTTGTGGACCTGAAAAAGGAGGCGATGAGTGTCTCAGACCTCATTAAGGATTTCAAGATAGTGAAGATTGACAGGCAGGCAAATAGAGTGGCGCATGAGATTGCTAAATTTTGTTTTGATAGTAGGTCAGACGGTGTTTTATGTAATAGTGTTCCGCCCTGCGTGGCTAGCTTTGTAATGAACAATTGTAAGAATTTTGTTATTTTCTGATTAATATATGGGGGTTTTCAAAAAAAAAGTCTTTCTTAGAGATTCAATGTGAACTACATACAGATATATATAGACATATTTTAAAGTGTAGATTCACTCATTTTGCTCCA
This sequence comes from Aegilops tauschii subsp. strangulata, assembly GCF_002575655.3. Lineage (NCBI taxonomy): Eukaryota > Viridiplantae > Streptophyta > Magnoliopsida > Poales > Poaceae > Aegilops > Aegilops tauschii. The sequence goes on along the minus strand of NC_053035.3, from coordinate 497,158,337 downwards.
TATGCAGTCCATCATATTGGAATCTTCAAAAAAGACTTATATATAGGAACGGAGGGAGCAGTTGATGAGTTAGATGCTTGGTTTTCTGCTCTAGGAAGTAAATACCCTGGTGATGGCGTCATAAGTTGAGCTTGGTAGAACTGAAGACTGCCCAACTGTATTTTTCCGGTGGACAAAGAACTGAATCAGTTTACGCGTATGTATGCAGAGGGTGAGAGCATCCGATGCTATGGCCTTTGGCCTCTGAGTTGGTGCTGCTATCACGCCTACAAGTTTAAGTCAAGCTCTTGTGCTACAAGTTTAAGTCTGCAAGATGATGATGGAGAACTTGTTTTGCCTCCTTGAGAGACCAGAGTAAAGCTCACAAGCAATTTTCAAGCAGAGGATAAATCAAGCAGACTGCAAGATGATGATGCAAACAGGAGGAGAGCACATCATTAGAATATGTAACGCAATGCAGAAACAATGCCACCAGGGCCTCTTTGTCTACGCATACCAGTTTGGATTTCAAACACCATCAGAATTAATCCTAAAGTTTATACGAGAGAAATCATTTGCAGCAAGTATGTATGCATAAGAACGAGTATGTATGGAGTATGGACGGCAACCGATGAGGGCAACTATTCCTACAGGAGTATATATGTACTCCCTCCGTAACATAATATAAGACGTTTTTTTGACACTATCATGGACTCAAAACGTCTTATAAAATGTTACAGACGGGGTATCAAGTATCTATCAGTCTGATCAAGAGCCCCCTGAGACTGAGGCTAACGACATCGCAGATCATGGAGTTCTCGCCGTTCTTGCTTCGAGTAATCATTACAAGGATGGTAAGCATGTAAGGTGACTTGCATCATGCTCTGGTATGTCTCAAGCCTAGTGTCATCACTGCACAAAAGGGGCATATCACCAGGGTTAGTTGCTTACCCCTCAACAGACATACTACATACACTACACTTTCTCTGCACAACTAAGAAGAGGCACAAACTTACCTTGAGTTCTGGCCGTTTGCTGGACGGTTCGACGGCCTCGCCGCTGCTGATGGTACCTCCCTGCCCGCCTGGTCCAGCATTGGACTTATCGGCTGCTTCTACACGCAGAACAGCAGAGACAAATACACGAGCGTGATCCATCATGCAAACAAGGAGTCACACATAAAGAGAGGAGAATGTGGTTGCTCACCCCCTCCGGTCCCTTTTCCATTCTCGCACCCTTGGCAACTGCATTCTAAGGTGCACCTGGCCCCGCGCTTCAGGAAAAGACGAATTTCAGTCAAGATCAGAGAAGCAACAACAGCATGTCTAGTTTCTGAATAGACAAGAATGCAGAACAAGGAAGGACCGTGCATGCAGAGCGCATACCTCCCGGCAACCACAGGTCATGATTTTGCATTTGTTGGATTTGCACGTGCACCCCTTGCCACCCTCATAGGCCTGGAATAAGCGCAACACATTTCTTTCAGGTTCTTGGCAGAGGCCATAGCAGCATGATGTTCAGTAATGAAGTCTGCTCTAAGAAAGAAGCATTTCTTACCAGGTCATACGGATTGTTCTCGCAGCCCTTGCACTTGCATCGCCCACGCATGCAATGCACACCATCCTTGAAACAACTGCACTTTCTGCACGCAGCATATCAACAAGCAACAGTTAGACAGCAGCACTACCAATTAACTACTACTCCCTTCGAGTTGATTGGATGGATCTGGTTCATATAATTCAACCAGTGTGTCTGTGCATACAAGTTCAGGCATTTGGTGCTCAAGTTCTGCCATTTGGAGCTGCCACAGCTGCACCTCTTCCGTGCACTATCTACAGCAGCTGACATGACGAGGTATCTCTGCAATGTGATGCACAATTTTTAAGTATGTAGTATCAAACAGATAATACTTGATTGGGAGATAAAGCGATTCAGGCATTCGATCAGCTGTAGGTTTTTTTTTTTGCCCGGAAAACAAAACTAGTACAAATGATAAGTGAAGAAAAAGAACTGTTTCTGTTCAGCTACACAATTTGTGAAGGAGACACCAACTTGACAACAATTCGTCATTGCAAAGGAGAACAAGTAACTCAAACAATTAACTAGAACTAATTCTGGACGACACATACCATCGACATTCAGGTTCAGCTTTCATCATCACAAAGCAGCAAAGCATCGAAAGCACATCAAGAATCTTTCTTGGAAACGAATAAAATAGTAAGTACTAGTATACTCCATGCAGTAAGTTAATTCCAACAGAACATCCCACAGCACAGCTCATCTTACAGCAGTCTGCATACAAGTTGGGCTAGGCAACTCACTCAAAACAAGTCAGGTGAAATTGCATGCCATTCAGTAAGAAGATCACCAGAGCTCAAACAATCAGCTGCAATATCTGCTCAGAATACAGTAACGGACAAAACAGTCGTGGCACCATTAGCAAGCATTCACGAACCACGCCAGCAACTAAGAACTCAAGTAAACTATAGCAGATGAACCAACTAGTACTTGACTAATTAACTTTGTGGAAGCAACTGAATATTGACACTCAGCAAGGGGAGAGATAAATATAATTGGGTTCGGCAACCAATTTTGCTCAGAAACTAAGAAAATCAGAAGGATTTTTTTCTGAGAATCCGCTAAAAAAACAGTTGGTAGGATTTATTTGCTGAGAATACAGTAACAAACAAAAGAGTTGGTGGCACCATTAACAATCATTCATGAATTACACAAATAACTAAGAACCCAAGTAAATTATATATTATAGCAGATGGATCTCAACATCAGCAGATGCAATAAATACACATGGTTTAGAGCAGGAACCAAGAAATTTAATAAAATGAAATAGTTCATTAATTATGCATCCAAGTGCGCCATGCCCATAGAATTTACAGACTATACTCAACAATGAACTAGAACTAATCCGGGAGAACACAGCACGCGCAATCTTGTCTAGGCAGCAAATACATGCATCCACCTACACGGTTGGCGTATGAAATAGGCCAGCATTTTACACCATAGGTTGTATTCTGCATTCAACGCAATGCAAGACAAATGTCAATCAAAAGAAGATGAATGCTTGCCTGGAGAATCAGAGATATTAACTTTGTGAAAGCATCTGTATCCTAGAAAACACCCAGTACTTAACACTCAGCCAAGGTTGATAGATATATAATGGGTTCAGCAACCAATTTTGCTCAGAAACTAACAAAATCAGAAGGATTTTTTGCTCAGAATACCTTACAAACAATACAGTAGGTGGCACCCTTAGCAAGCATTCATGAATCATACCAGTAACTTAGAACGTGAGTAAACTAGCAAATGAATCTCAACATCAGCAGGTGACTCAGGTACAAATGCAACCGAATGCAGGAAATACAGAGTCTATCATCATAAAGGAACATCACACAACACAGCTCACCCTACAGCAATGAGCACACAAATTGGGTTAAGCAACGCACTAAAAACAAGTCAAGTGAAATAACATGCCTCTCAGTAAGAAGATCACCAGAGCGCAAGCAATCACTTGCAATATCTGCTTGGAATAAAGTCACAAACAAAACAGCCGTGGCGCCATTGGCAAGCATTCATGAATCGCAACAATAAGTAAGAATGCAAGCAATATAAATACTCAACAATGAACTAGAACTAATTCGGGAGAACACGCGCTCAATCTTGTCTAGGCAGAAAATACATGTATCCACCTACACACTTGTCATATGAAATAAGCCAGCATTTTACACCATAGGTTGCATACTGCATTCGATGCAATGCAAGATGAATGTCAATCAAAAGAAGATGAATGCTTGCCTGGAGAATTGAAACTAATTAACTTTGTGAAAGCATCTGTATCCTACAAAACGCCTAGTACTTCACAGTCAGCAAGGGTTGACAGATATAATTGGTTCAGCAAACAATTTCTCAGAAACTAAGATAATCTTAAAGATTTTTTGCTCAGAATACGCTAACAAACAAAACAGTTGGTGGCACCATTAGCAAAGCATTCATGAATTATACCAATAACTAAGAACCCAAGTAAACTATATATTATAGCAGATGAATCTCAACATCAGCAGGTCACTTAATTAAAAATGCATCCACACAGCAGAGCTCATCTTACAGCAATGTGCACACAAATTGGGCTAAGCAACGCACTAAGAACAAGTCAAGTAAAATAGCATGCCACTCGGTAAATAGATCACCACAGCACCAAGTAATCAGTTGCAAGTAATATGATACCTAATAACTAAGAACGGAACAGCCGGGAGCCCGGGAGCGAATCCCAAATCCCGGCCAAAATTAGCAGAAACATTCCCTGCCAAAAACAGTTCGCCGCACAACCTTCCCGGCCAAAATCCCCACCCCAAATGCGACGTACGCCGCGGAGCGCACGGCGCCCGGCCGGAAACGCGTGGCTCCGTCCCGCCGATTAACTGATGACTAGCAGCAAGCAGGGGACTGCGCTGCTGCGGGGGTCGGAGAGGGGGAGGGAGGTGGGGACGCGCGCTTCTCACCTGCACCCGCGGACGTGCGGAAGCGGGAGGAGCGGCGGATTCCGTGGCGAGGGGGTCGCCGAGCTCGCCGGAGAGGAGGAGCGAGGGGGCGGCGGTGCCTGCGGCTGCGACGAACAACGGAACGGGGGGAAGAAATGCTCGTCAGCTCTGGTTGGTGAAGCACAAAACCCTAGGCGGGGGAGTCGGAGGGGGAGGGGAGGGGCGAGAGGAGGCCGGCGGCTCACCTGCGGGCGGCGGGGACGCGACCGACGGCGACGCCGACGCCGGCAGCGGGAAGGTTGGCCGACTTTCCCTCCCGCAAAGCGAAGCGAAGCGAAGCAGCACCGCCTCCTCCGCGGCTCCGCCTCGGCTATAAGGAGCAAACTACTAGGCCGGCCTTGGTGGAACGAGGCCCAGCCCAAGACTGGCTCTTCCTTATCTCTCAAAAAAAATTACTCTAAAAAGGCTCTCAAAAAATAAATCCAAATCCTAAATTTTTGTCAATTTTTTAAATGTGAATTATTAAATTAGAGTGTATTAAAAATTATTACAGTTCGGCCCCCCTTTCATCAGCGCATTGTTTGGATACCAGGTGCACGTCTAGAGATGCCCCAGAACATGTCCACGACGACACCCGAGTCGTGTCATCATCACACATTAATTCCCGCAAGGTAAGCATCAATTTGACCTTACTGTCATGACCCTCGTATTCGTCATGACCGACCACACACGCTGACCAAATTGACTGTCCAGGAGTGCTTGGAATCGAGCTGGACGACCACACCCGAAGCTTGTTGACGAGCACGCAACTCGGGCGAGCCCTAGCCAGCACCTCGCCGTCGACCCCCGAGCTCGCCAACAGTTGGACCTCCAGTTCGGATAGATTTCTTTGCTAAATGCTAGACAAAACTTCTCATCTTAGCAGGAATGTTGGCCCTCCATATCTTGATCCATTGATTCTAAGAACCTCTAGCATCTGAATGACTTGACCGGTTCTCTAACCAATCTTCCTTCCGGGGCTTCGTATCCACAAGTAGCTGATGGCCGACTTCACCGAGAAGTTACATGACTGTTCATAGTTCCAGGCCCAACAGTATTTTATTGCCATCATCCTCAGAGGTATATTGAGTATGGTTTGTGCATACATAGGACAGAGATGTTCATTAATGACAATGTCGTTCGATTGCCTTGACGGGCCATCAATCAACACTGAAATCAATTTGCGGGTGATTAGTAGAAACCAGTTATAAAGCCCACATCATATTATCGCATGGTAGCCAGTTATGATTCCAGATATTTGCTGACTCTTCATCACTAATTCTCTGAATTAATCCATGTTTAAGTACTGCCATCCCCGCATAAATAGCACACCACACCTGCGGAGGGTGGTTGCCAACCTCTAAATTAAGAATATCTGCAAAGGGGTAACAAAAACTTTCAATATCTTCGCACTAAGTGACTCGGGCTCTTGTAGAAATTTCCATCCATGCTTCGCCAACATGGCCAAGCTAAAGAGCTCGGTGTTACACAACTCCCAACCGCCTATATACCTTGACATTGTCACATCCTCCCATGAGACCCACACAGTTTTCCGCATGCCATCCTTAAATCCCCAATAAAATTTCTTGAGCATGGTGTTAATATGATTACACAAACCTCTTGGCACTAGAAAGCATAAGATGGAGTACCTGAGGATTTCTTGCACTACCAACTTGATCAAAATTTATTTTCCCAATGATGGCATAGACTTATCAATCCACCCTTGCGCCTTCACCCATATTCAGTCCTTGAGGTATTGGAAAGATTCATTGTTGCGCCTCCCCACATCAGACAGTAAACCAACGCACGGTTCAACCAACATCTCATCAGGTACATTTAGTGTGCTTGATCATGTTCCTATTGTCCTCCGTAATTTTCCAAAGAAGATGGAAGATTTAGCCATGTTTACCTTCTATAACCAAAGGCATTACAATACTCCTTATCAGTGTCCCTTATGATCGTATCTCCTTCAAGATTTTCTTTAAACATTACCAAATTTAAACTATCATCATCAAACAGAATGTGATTAAACAGATGTGCCGAGGGTGCAGCCATCACACCTCTAACATTTTTATTATCACTCTTGGCCTTTAATAAATAAGAAAAAAAACAGACGCCAATAAGAAAAGGTAAGGTGAAACGGGGCCACCCTACCTAATATCCCTAGTTGGCTTGAACTCCTCCAACCGGACCTCATTTAGTAGGACCGAAAAAGATAGAGTAGTTGCACCTTGCATAACTTTCCGGACCCGGCTTGGATGCAAGCCATTTTTTAATATTGTTGCCTCAGTATAGTTCCATCCAACTATATCATAAGCTTTCATCATATCTAGCTTCAATGCACAATGAGCGTTATTTTTCTTTTTGATACTTTCATAAAGTGAAGGCACTCATATGCAACAATCACATTGCCAGTGATCAGCATGCTTGGGATGGAAGTGGATTGCTCTTGGGAAATAATCTCCGGTAAGATCTTTTTTAGCTGGTTAGCCACTTCATATATAATCTCAAAGATTTGCACAGACTAACTAAAGAGGTTGAGTTATTTTAACTAAGGGATAAGCACGATGAACGTTTATTTATAACCTCCGGAGACTCTATACCATTAAGTACTCGCAAAACCATCTCGGTAATTTCATCACCACACAAACCCCAATTCCTTTGGGGAAAGTGCATCGAAAAACCATCAAGTCCTGGAACCTTTGTAGGGACATTTGGAAAAGGGGGCACAAAGCATATCATTCATTTCATTAGTAAATTTACGAGGTATATGAGATAATACTTCCTCCATTCCCACTGTCTCCTCGAAAGTATAAAGTTTTTTTTATAGAAATATGTAACCATTACCCGGTCTCAATATCACTATCACATGTGGTTCCGTCGTCACGCTTCAGTTGATCAATTGTATTCTTCCTCTTCCTCATAGATGCCTTCCGATGGAAAAAAAAAAATCTCCCGTCTCCTTCTTCCGACCATTTGATTTGGGACCTTTGTTTCCACATAATTTCCTCCCTATAGTCCACCTCCACAATTGGATGCTCGATTTTCTTCTCCTCATAAGACTGGCCTTGCCGGTTTGGTTCAGATCTAAGATCTTAAAGTCTGCTTTTTAGTGCTCATAATTCACTCCTGACATGGCCAAAAGATACACCCCCCTACTCCTGACAAGCGTGCCACTGCTTCAATTTTTTTATTCATATCAATGACAGACTTGGTCTTCCCCCTACTCACCACACCTTTTCAAGCATCAGAAAGAAATCAACATGAGTCTCCCACATCTGCTCATAACAGAAAGGTCAATCAGAGCTACCCTCCTATTTGCAGTGCCCATAATCATTAAATACAACTATGGGCGAATGAACTGACTTAGCTATGACTACGTGCCACAACGATGCAAAAGGGAACATGGTGCTCCAACTTGTTATCACCAGCGCCCTATCCAAGCGGATTCGACAATAATGACCCGCCACCTTCTTCTCAAAATTCCAGTCAACTCCAATATAAACCACATCATATATCCCACAACACATCAACCGCCTCCCTGAACCCTACCATCTACACAACATCCCTCTCATTTGGCGCCAATTGTTCTTCCCTTCAAAGAATCTCACTACAATCTCCAATGCAAGCCCACGACAAAGTTGACCCCCCCCCCTCCCGCAAGAAGGCCACCATGTCCCAATTTTTCTATCGTAATCTTCTGTTTGCCTCGCCATAAAAACAAGTTAATCTCCACTCTTCCTTTTCTAGTTCGGCCAAGCTGTCTCAGTGTGATACTTCGGAAAATTCAGCGATCTTAAGGTTACCGGGCTCCTCCAGAACACGACAAAACCTCCACTTCTCCCACTGCTAGCCACAATATACCTTCATCATAACCCAACACACTTGTGAGGCCTTCCACCCAATGTTTCGACAGCTGCGCCTAGAACAAACATACCACCTCCAACGCACACTCCCAAATGAGCTCTTTGAGCTCTTGACTGTCATGGGGTCGCCAATCACGGAATAATTCCAACACTGGGTGCTCATTGGGCCCGGTGATCCTCCTCATGGGAGACCACTTCATTCATAAAATCATCACCCTCCTATGCATCCCGTTCTCCTTGCCTTCTTCTCTTGATGATCGACACTTTACCATGCGTGCACAAAACATTGCCATCAATTGAGCTAAAGCCCCTTGCTCGATCTGAAGAACCTTCCCCGACACAATACCAAGTTGTACGGGTTGTGCCCCTGTATGTTCACCGAGCCATCATATCCTACCAGCCTCTTCCTTACTCCCTTTGGCGCATTCTTGTTTGAGCGCTGCTAGGCGGCCCGTGTTCTCTGGCCGAGGCTTGCGCCGGCCTATAAATAAAGACAAGTCGTCTATCTTTTTTAGTAAGGGTTGCTCTGAATCGTGCTTCCCGCGAGGCTTCTTTGACGTGAGCTGCGGTGCATCATCCAGGCGTTGAGGATACACAATGACGTGTTCATGTGCAAACAATTTCTTGCTTCTTATTCACGCCAATTGCCAACATATATGGTGTGACAGTAGAGCACAATCGAGGATTTGTTTACAGGGAGTTTTTTTTAAGGGACTTTGTTTACTTTCGGTTAACTCACTCTGGTAACACTCTGTTTACTTTGTCCCCGTTGCCATCTTACTCGAGACCAAGTAAAGAAGTCGCGCCCAACAGCCCTCTGGAGTGAATACTTGCCACTCCGTATTTTTCTTTGCGATTCATGCGGCAGCGTCTTGTGCAAAACAATCTTGGGGAACATCAGTTGGTTAACATTCCGTTTGATTTGTTTACAGGGAGTTTGTTTAAGGGACTTTGTTTACTTTCAGTTAACTCACTCTTGTTTTGAGCACTTCAGTTAACTCACTCTGATAATACAGTTCTATTATTGAGACAACATAAAGGCCGACGCTTTGAACTGAAGCTGTAAATCTTCATCTTTTGTCCGACAGCATCCGGGCCGTTGAACGACTGAACCGTTTCGTGTCTACTTCCAGTCAACACTGTCTTCAGAGTGTGATTCAGGAGAGCGTGCGAGTAGGACCTTGAGACGTTGCTCAGCTGTAACAAGAAAACCGGGGGCCACGGCGGCCGCCGGCCACAACGCCAGGGATGGTGGCCGGCCGGCCGACGTTCCTCGAACTATAACTGAAGACTGTCCAACTGTATTTTTTTCAGTGAGCAAAAAACTGAACGCTTACTGAATCAGTTGGTACATACAGTATGTATTTGCAGGGCGAGCGTGCGTTCTATGGCCTCGGAGTGTGGTGCTGCAATCACGTCCACAAAAGTCAGGATCTTGTGCTACAAATGCCGTTTTCGTCGTCATCGCTCGGAGCCGACACTGCTGAAGAAAAGAATCCAGCAACCTAGTCGATGGATTCGACATCAACAACTTGTCTTGCCCCCTTCAGAAGTTCAGAGTACAGCTTGCGGGTGATTTTCAAGTGCAGAGCCCATCAACCAAGCAGAGTGACATGTCCAAGATGATCAGCCATCGAATCAGGAAGGCGATGATACACAGAGTGAGAGCATACCATCATCAGAATATGTAATCCCAGTGCTCCGTTTTGTAATCGGGTCCGCTTGCCCTCAATTTACATCATCAGAATATGTACACCGGCAGGCGGAAGATTCGTAATGCTCACAATTTAGAATGTTGCATGTAAAGAAGAAACACTCACCTAGTCAGCTGGCATTGTGCATCTGGTCTTGCTCGACCAAGTCCAAGTTAAGCTCTTTGCTTTAGCAGTTTGAACAGAGTCCAGTTTGCATATTTAAGAAGTCCAGGTCCAATTCAGAATGCTACTAGGCGGATTTTTCAGAAATTGTTTCAGCCATACAACAACGTGGATCCAAGACAGACATATTGGCCATGGACTGCTAGCTTAGCTAGTCAGAACAAGAACAAACATCACACACGACAGGTTGCACGAGGGATAGTAATGAACGGCGAACCCGCATGACATCACATGCCTTGTCGTAACTACAAACATGTCATGACATTAGGTGTGTTGTTTTCTCTCCTTAGAAAAGTTAGGATTCTGCAACTCGGTCTAGCACATATTGTTTGGGACCGTCAGTGGAACACCCTGCATGCATATTTTTTACCACATATTGTTCGTACAGACAAGATACAACAACTAGAGAAGTTGGTGCCAACATATAATTGTAATACTACAACAAGAGATTACCATTTCAAATAACAAATGAGATCATAACAATTTCAAATGCATCAAAATCATAACGGATTGAAGGGTAGCTTACTTGTTTTTCCAAAAGTGAATAGTAGCCTACTAGTTCTTATTGCCTTGCCAACATTGTTCAAAGCCACAAAAAACGCATGCACCTAGACGCCAACTTATAAGAAAACCAAATTGGAGTAGATGTAGGACTTATTCAACTCACTGCCCAAAACTAAAAGATCTTGACCATACCGAACAACTGATTTTCATGAAGGAGTCATGCCAACTCGCTGCTCTGAACTTCAGGGAGCATTTGACGGACGCCATTCCACAAAGCAGGGAATGTAAGGTCGAAAATCTTGCATCTCATAATCTTCAAGATTGCAGATAACATGCAACTTCTGGGTATCCATATCATACGACATAAGTGTATGTTCCGGTTCCACCCCACCATTAAGAAAAATCAGGTTACGTTCTGGATGGAGTGCAACAAAGGCGTAGCACTCTTTGTTATTTATACAAGGCCTTCCTAGTAGCTCCTGCATACTGGTTGTGTGCTTTAAGGTCCATTGCCCACTAGCATAATCCTCGAGAATCCAGACTGATATCCGGTAACCACCACCATCTTCCATCTCAATACCATGTAAGCGTCCCTGAGAGAACCCAATGGAAGTAAATTGAGCTATAGGCGGTTGTGGAGTTGTCCTCCAAGTATTCCCGCCCGTGTCCACCGTAACCACCATATTTATTGATTTACCATTCGAGTCAAATGTCTCCACGCGAGAATCATAGGCATCGGAATGCAGAGTACCATTTAAGAAGAAGTACCCTGGTTCATAGTTATACAACACAATTCGGTGACCCCATGGGCTCGACATGGAAGTCCATTCTCCGGTATCCGACGAGTAGACCTCCATAATGGTAATGTCGCGACCATTATCAATGATTACAAACACCGCGAAGCGAGAGGGGACGACCGGGTCGAAACACAAGCAGATGGTGCGGTAAACAAGAGGGTGTGGTGTCTCATGCCTATCAGGCGCGGGTATCACGGCCCAGATCTCCTCGGTCGCAGGGTTGCACACAATGTATTGCGCGCCGTCTGCTCGCATACCGTGGCAGAGAAGGATGCCGCTGCAGCAGTTTAGGAGCTTTACGCTTTCGAAGCCGTGCAGGTAAGGGAGAGAAGGGTCGACCAGCGGCCGGCCTCTGCCGGAAAGGTTGACGAAACGGTTGCTGCCGCTGTGGGAGAGGCCAAAGAAACCGGAGAGCGTCTGCGGCGATCTCCGACGGACGGCGGGGTCGGAACACAGTGCGAGCCACGCCGTCGACACACACTTTGAGCGGCACAGCGACTGGTACAGCACCCTCGACAGGAACTCCCAGACAAGGTCGTTGGGGAGGCCCTCTACCGCCTGCTCCTCCTCCTCCTCCTTCCTCCTCCTCTTTTCCATCCCGTGCCCGGGGCGCCCTGCTCCTGCTACGAGTGGTAGAGGCAGTTTGTTTACGGTTGAGATGCACTCCTCTCGGATGTCTCTCTTTCAAGATCAGAAGGAAGAGGAGGGCAGCATATCTGGAGCTCGGCGATGGACAAGACGCCGGCGGCGGCTGTGATCGAGGTGAAGTCGCACGGCGCGGGGAGTGTAGATCAGAGACACGGCACCAAGATGGAAGAGTCGTACTACAGGCCCAGTTTCTTAGGCCAGAGCGGATCCTCTCCCAGCCCACCAAAATGGAACCATATCCATATGCACAGGCCCAGTTCCCCTTCTTAGTTGCATTTTCTTTGCATTTCTTTTGCTAGAGTGCTTCTCTCTCTCTCTCTCTCTCTCTCTCTTTTTTGATGTAGAGTGTTTCTCTCTTTATCAATATGGAAGCGCATTACCTAGCGAAGCATGCTTTATTTCTTGCTGAGGGTCGCCATCTTTCTCCCCTTATCAATGTAGAAGCGCATTACCTAGTGTTATTGAACCGCTTTCGCCGTTGGATTCCTCGTGTCGAGATCTTCAAAACTAGATCCCATGTTGATAGGTTTTGACGAACTTTTTTTTTACGAAAAAAACGGACGAAAAAACCGAACCGGGAGCACGGGTTTTTTCCCTTTTCGAAAGAGGCACGCCCGTGCCTCTCACGAAATCACAAACATGCCCCTCGCAGAAGCAAAAACGTGACTCTCGCGGAAAGAAAAAACAGAAAACGCATTTTTTTGGTTTCCGAGGAGGCACGGCCATGCTTCTCGCGAAAGCACAAGCAAAACCGTGACCCTCGTGAAAGAAAAAAAAAACAGAAAACGTGTTTTTTCCCGTGTCCGAGAGGCATGGCCGTGACTCTCGCGAAAGCACCACCGTGCCTCTCGCGGAAGAAAAACCGTGACTCTCGCGAAAGAAAGAAAAAACAGAAAACATGGTTTTTTCCATTTTCGAGAGGCACGGCCGTGACTCTCGCGAAAGCACAACCGTGCCTCTCGCAGAAGCAAAACTAAGACTCCCGCGAAAGGAAAAAAACAGAAAACACGTTTTGATTATTGAATAAAGTAAAGCATGTTTATCCCTAAAGAAAAAAAAATCTAGTACTTCTACTGCTAAAAAAAATCAATCTAGTTCTCCTTCATTTTTCCTTTCCTTTTTCATTGAGCAGTTAGGGCATGTAAAATGGTTGATAAGATAGTCTTATCCTAAACCTTGCATGTAATTTAGAGATGACACAAAAAAGTGTCTGTGATGGGCCGTCTCTTAGCCTTATCTTCAATAACTAGCTATTCCTAAAAACATAGTGAGACATATTTTGCTAAGAGATCATCTCTTGTCTTATCTTAAATAAGAGAAGACAAGTCTTTTCTTACGAGTTCTCTCTCCTCCACCTCATCTTTTATCCTACGTGACACTTTTAAGATAGCACCATTGTACATGCCCTTACGTGCATGTGCGTTGCCTCAGGGTTGCTCGCAGCTCTGTAGGGGAGGTTGTCATCACTAGTAGAAAACGACCCATTAATCCCGGTTCTAGAGGCCCTTTAGCCCCGGTTCTGGAACCAGGACAAAAGGGTCGGGACTAAAGCCCAAAACCTTTAGTCCCAGTTCGCTTACGAACCGGGACAGAAAGGGCTCCACGTGGCCGCTGTGGGGCGCCCAGGCAGGGGGATCTTTAGTCCCGGTTGGTAATACCAACCGGGACCAAAAGGCCTCCACGCGTCAGCAGCTGGCAGGAGCTAGGGTTTTTGTTTTTTTAAGGGGGGGGGGGTTAGGGGTTTTGGAGGGTTAATTTAGGGGTTTCATATTGTGTTAGCTAGCTAATAGAGAGAAGTGACCTCTCTTTATCTCCGTGTTTGGTCGATGCTAGCTACTATACGTATAGAGAGAACTCGACACGCTAGCTAGTAAGCAAATGAAGGAACCATGCATTAAGTACACAAGATCGTCATGAACATATACAGAGAGAAGTGACCTCTCTTTCTCCGCGAGATTGGTCGAACAGCAAGTTTTCGTATATCTATCCGACGCTACTAGCTACATATGTACAATATAATATCTCTTACAAACCCTAACATCTAAGGTCTATTTGAACTTCCACATGGTATTCTCCGGCGTATTTATTATTCCCTTTATATTCGACGAGAAGCCAGACGGGACCTTCATACTGAGCAGGCATTCAAAGAAGATTTCTTTCTCTTCTTTGGTAAGACCGTAGCTACCAGGACCTTCATACTGCTTTGGAGGCATGCCGTCTTTTTCGTGCACACGTTGCTGGTCCTCCCGTGTCTCCGTTGTATCTTTTGTCTTCCCATACACGCCCAAGAAGCCTAGCAGGTTCAGGCAAAGATTCTTCGTCACGTGCATCACGTCGATTGAAGAGCAGAGCTCTAGGTCTTTCCAGTAGGGTAGGTCCTAAAATATAGATTTCTTCTTCCACATGGGTGTGTGTCCCTCAGCGTCATTCGGAACAGATAGTTCGCCGGGACCCTTTCCAAAGATTACATGTAAATCATTGACCATAGCAAGTATGTGATCACCGGTACGGACGGCGGGCTTCTTCCGGTGATCTGCCTCGCCTTTGAAATGCTTGCCTTTCTTTCGACATTGATGGTTGGTCGGAAGAAATCGACGATGCCCCAGGTACACATTCTTCCTGCATTTGTCCAAGTATATACTTTCGGTGTCATCTAAAAGTGCGTGCATGCGTGGTATCCCTTATTTGTTTGTCCTGAAAGGTTACTGAGTGCAGGACAATCATTGATGGTTACAAAAAGCAACACATGTAGGTCAAATTATTGCTGTTTGTGCTCATCCCACACACGTACACCGGTTCCATTCCACAGCTGTAAAAATTCTTCAACTAATGGCCTTAGGTACACATCAATGTCGTTGCCGGGTTGCTTAGGGCCTTGGATGAGAACTGGCATAATAATGAACTTCTGCTTCATGCACAGCCAAGGAGGAAGGTTATAGATACATCGTCATAGGCCAGGTGTTGTGATTGCTGCTCTGCTCCCCGAAAGGATTAATGCCATCCGCGCTTAAACCAAACCATACGTTCCTTGCGTCACCTGCAAAGTCCTCCCAATACTTTCTCTCGATTTTTCTCCACTGCGACCCGTCAGCGGGTGCTCTCAACTTCCCGTCTTTCTTACGGTCCTCTCTATGCCATCGCATCAACTTGGCATGCTCTTTTTTTCTGAACAAACATTTCAACCATGGTATTATAGGAGTATACTACATCACCTTGGCAGGAACCTCTTCCTGGGGCGCTCGCCGTCAACATCACCAGGGTCATCTCATCTGATCTTATACCGCATACCGGGCATGCGTTCAAATCCTCGTACGCACCGCGGTAGAGGATGCAGTCATTAGGGCATGCATGTATCTTCTACACCTCCAATCCTAGAGGGCATACAACCTTCTTTGTTGCGTACGTACTGTCGGGCAATTCGTTATCCTTTGGAAGCTTCTTCTTCAATATTTTCAGTAGCTTCTCAAATCCTTTGTCAGGTACACCATTCTCTGCCTTCCACTGTAGCAATTCCAGTGTCGTACCGAGCTTTGTGTTGCCATCTTTGCAATTGGGGTACAACCCTTTTTTGTGATCCTCTAACATGCGATCGAACTTCAGCTTCTCCTTTACACTTTCGCACTGTCTCTTTGCATCAACAATGACCCGGCGAAGAGCATCATCGGGCACATCGTCTGGTTCCTCTTGATCTTCAGCTTCCCCCATTGCAGCATCACCGTATTCAGGGGGCACATAGTTGTCATCATCCTCTTCTTCTTCGCTGTCTTCCATCATAACCCCTCTTTCTCCGTGCTTGGTCCAAACATTATAGTGTGGCATGAAACCCTTATAAGCAGGTGGGTGTGAAGGGTTCTCGAGTCAGTGTAAGACCTCGTATTCCCACATATAGGGCATGGACAACACATAAAACCATTCTGCTTGTTTGCCTCAGCCACTGCGAGAAAATTATGCACGCCCTTAATGTACTCGGAGGTGCATCTGTTACCGTACATCCATTGTTGGTTCATCTGCGTGCATTATATATAATTAAGTGTGTCAAAAACCATTACAGAACATCATGAATAGATAAGTGACCAAATGAATAGAAGCTCATCATCATAGTAAAACCAAAGTACATACATAGTTCTCATTGAACAACGTATAGCTCTCTAGAGCATCTAATTAAACCATACATTGAAACTATGTAAAACATTTCAATGCAATAACAAATGCGATCATAATCACAACTAAGGTAACAATTGATCCAACGACATAATGATACCAAGCCTCAGTATGAATGGCATATTTTCTAATCTTTCTAATCTTCAAGCGCATTGCATCCATCTTGATCTTGTAATCATTGACAACATCCGCAACATGCAACTCCAATATCATCTTCTCCTCCTCAATTTGTTTCAATTTTTTCTTCAAGTAAATGTTTTCTTCTTCAACTAAATTTATCCTCTCGATAATAGGGTCGGTTGGAATTTTCGGTTCACATACCTCCTAGATAAAAAAATCTATGTCACGTTGGTCGGCATAATTGTCATAAACACTAAATGAACCAAATAGTTATAAAAGATAATATATACCACATCTGATTCATAGATAGGACGAGGGCCGACGGAGGCGAATACCAAAACCATCGCACTATATAATAACAAACAATAATAAAAGTAAGAAAATTACACAAGTATCTATCTAAATCATACAAGTAAGAACTTTTTTCTTTTAAAAAGAAGATAAGATCAAGAGGCTCACCACGGTGGTGCCGGCGACGAGATCGGCGCGGGTGATCGATGGCGGTGAGGATGGGGACGGGATAGGACGGACCGCCAAACCTAGACAAATCTTGAGGAAAATGTACCTTGGACAAGGAGCTTCGAGAGGAGAAAGCTTAAGTGTGGCTCGGGCATTTCATCGAACACCTCATGTGCATAGGAGGTGAGCTAGGGCATCACAAAGCTCTCCCACAGCTGGCCAAAAAACCAGAGCACTCCACTACTCTGCTCGCGGGCAAGGGGGTATATATAGGCATCTAATTGGTCTCGGTTCGTGGCTGGAACTGGGACTAAAGGACCACATTTGGTCCCGGTTCCAGCCACGAACCGGGACTAAATGTTGTGGGCCAGGAGCGAGGCCCATTGGTCCCGGTTCGAGCCACGAACCGGGACTAAAGGTTGTGGGCCAGGAGCGAGGCCCATTGGTCCCGGTTCGTGTTTGGAACCGGGACCAGATGGGCCAGACGAACCGGGACCAATGCCCCCGAGGCCCGGCCGGCCCCTGGCCTCACGAACCGGGACCTATGCCCCCATGGGTCCCGGTCCGTGACTGAACTGAGATTAATGGGCTTACCCGGTCTAGACCAAAGCCCTGTTTTCTACTAGTGCATGGCCGCGGCTGGTGCGCTGCACTTTCAGACTGGTTCGTTGCAAGCTGAAGCGAATGCACTGCTCAAGGCAATCCAACTTGCGAAGCAGTGTGGGATGGGACGGGTTATTTTGAGACTGACTGCCTTCCCCTCCAGCAAGCCATTGCATCCACCACACCGCGCAGCAAAGTTCCTGCTGCGGCTAGGCTTTATTGAGCATAGCATTGTGTATTGTCCCAGGACCTGTAACTATCCAACATATGTGTTGGCTGCTCATGATTGACTGGGCTACCTGATGGCCAGAATGTTTGGCTCCCGGATTTCCCGAACAATGTAACTCGTGACGTGGCCGCCGATTTGGTCGGTCCAGAGTAATTGGAATGCTAGGTGTTCCATAAAAAGGTTAGTTAATGAATGTGAAGTTGATATAATGCCGCGAAAGGTAAGTGAATTAATGTGATTTAGCGGCGTACTTGGAAGGTGCGGTCAAATATGATGTGGTGGGAAAAAAGCCGACTAGATGAAAAAAGGGGAAGTAGTGGCTACTCTCAGGTGTACTACACTCGGGTTTGCCTGAAAATTGAAAAAAAACCATGATCAAACAACGTCTAAAAAATCTGAAATTTTGCGACAACAAACTCTATCAACTGTTTGAGGTTCTTGCAAATTTCCATCAAAAACCAACATCACTTTGTTAGACATGCAATATGTGGTATTGTGTGCTGTCACAATATACGTAAGAGTCATGTACGTAGAATATTTGCCAGGAGGTTAGAGTTGTTAGGAGTCCTCTCTTATCTCTCTACCCTCTTTCCCACGTAACCTCTCCTGTATATTCACTCGATGGTTAGCCAGGGGCTGCCGCACATTGTACGCACCATCATCTATAAATATATACAACGCGGGTCTCCCTGTATGGAGATTGAGACACTTCCATAATTCTTTCATGGTATACAGAGCAGGCTCTTCCATCTCATCTAGCTAGTTCTTCTTCAACCCTCCACCCAACCCTTCCTCATCATGTCCACATCCGCCGCACCCATCCAATCCAGCCTCAACTACAACACCTCTGAGCCACTTACCCAAACGAACTATGTCCTCTGGAAAGCTCAAGCACGATCCCAGATAATGAGCGCCAGCTTGTATGGCTACATCGACAACACCATTGAGGAGCCTCCCAAGATCATCACCACCAAAGACAAAGACGGCAAGGATCAGGTCATCCCAACCCTGCCTATGCCCCCTGGCTCGTCCAGGATCAACAGATTGTCGCTTACCTCTTGCGCAACCTATCCAAGGAGGTCCTCGTCCAGGTCGCATCCCTTGAGACGTCCCATGCGATCTGGACAACCTTCACTACAAAAAAGAATACACTTCCGTGATGATACGTGTTTGTCACAGTAGGTCACGTTTTCTGTCATGCATGTACATCCATGACAAATTTATGACTGAATCAAGATAGTCATACCTGTGCTGTCGTAGAAGTGTTCCATGACATTACCAAAATTATCATCACGGAAGTGTCCACTTCCATGACGATAAATCGCGCGTCATAGAAGTGCTTTCGTAAAGGGTGACCGACACGTGGCATCCACCGTAACGGAACGCCGTTAAGCTATCGGGTCTAGTGTGACAGCCTGATTTTTGGCCCATTCTTTTTCTTTTGTTTTTCTGAGGTTTTTGCTTGAGTTTTCTTTTTCCGTGGCTTTGTGGTCTGGAAACTGAAGAAGATGCCCTCTTCTTTGTTTCCAGAGTGGCTTGTCATTCCCAAATCCTTCCCTATACCCTGTCATTTTCATCCTAGCCCAAATCCCAATATTATTTTCATTGGGAATATTCCTTTTCTATTAAAGGAATAACTCAAATTGCCCTAGGTTGTGAAGCAACCTTTATTTCCATCACTCCTAAAATTCCCAAATAATTCTCATAAATTGTTTGGGTCATATCTTTCTCAAATATGGAAAAATATTTCATTTGTCATGTTTATCATCATGCTCAAATAGCTCATTTCCTATTATGCCCTTAATGGCACATTGTGAAGCAAGTGCTATTTTCCTTTTCCCAATTGATCTCAAACTCCTTGGACACTTTTTCCTGTCCATATAATTGCCACATGCCAAAATGCAACCTCATTTGCCTAGTAATTATTTAATTATGATTTTCCAAAGTTTCTATCCAAAAAGCAGCTTTGTGAAGGAGGTGCAAGCTAGGCATATCCAAATGAGTTGCCATTTTGCATGGTACCTCATATCATCATATCATAGCCCTCCACCAAAGTAGAGCTCATGTCATGCCTCCATGTGAGCTCATCTTCAATTCTTTGATTCTGTCCAAAATTTCAGTTTGTGAAGCAAGTATATTTTATATTGCTCCATTTTGGCTGCCAATTTTTCTAGGCCTTATATTATCCATATAACTTACCTCCACCCATTTTGGGCATGGTTCATAAATCCATTATTCCTCTAGAATGTTTCCAAGTTTCTGTCCAGAATGAAGCTTTGTGAAGCAAGTGCCACTTTGGTATTTCCAAATGGCATGAAATCTTTACAGCAGCTTCATACCATCATATAACCCCTCTCTGCCAGATTTCAGCTCATGACAATCAAGTATGTAAGTGTATCATCCAAATCCCTAATTCTGGCCAGTTTTGCACTTTCTACAGCAACCCTCATCTAAACTCCTCCTCTTAGTCTGATTTTTGGTGACCAAAATCACCTTAGTGTGTGACCATCGCCAGAAAAACTCTTTACCATGTTACCTAGCTGGTTTAACCACAGAGAGTTACAAACACCTTCTTACTGAATTACTTTGGAGCTAAGTGCAAATCTCTTCTTCGCACCTGGACCGATTTATTTCCTCATTTTAACTAAGGGCACGACGGTCTATCTACCGGACATGGTCGGCCCAGCCAGAATGCGCCGTTTGCACCAGTGCCCGTGGTGATCATGCTGGCGTCACGCACAGTGCAAGCTCTGGCTCGGTCCGGCCACTGTTCTTGTCTCCTCCCTCCTCGTCTCGACCTCCATTCATGTCCTGGAGCTCGCCCGTGCTCGACTGCGTCGCCCTGCATCGGTGCCTCGTCATGGTTCGCCATAAATGAGCCGCTAGCTCCATGCCCGTGCCGCGTCCAGCCTCTGCCCTCCATTAAAGCTCGGTCGGGAGCTCGCTCGTGAGCTCTAGAGCTCTCCTCCGCGCCTATATAAGGACCCCCGAACCCCTCTGCAGCTCATTAATCCCTCCCTCGCCTCTCTAGTGCACTGGAGTCCTCGGCTCCCTCTTCTTTTCGCCGGAGTTCGCCTCGGCCGCCGCGGTTCCTCCTTGGTTCCGGCTAGCTCGAGCCTCCTCCTCTCCTCTGGTGTTGTCCACTTCCTCCCCCCACACTCCCACGAGTCACCCCGACCCTTTCCCCTCCCAGGAGTGCCTCTGGCCACGCCTCCCCACGCACGGCCGCCGCCTCCACCGTTCGGCCACCCGCCCGTCCAGCCGTCCCGAGCTCTCCCACTCCCTCCCGACTCCACCACCGCATTCCCCTCGTCCCATAGAGCCGCCCCACCCCCTCATCTCTCGCCGGAGCGCCTTGCTTCGCCGAGCATCACCACCGGCCGCCCGCCTCTGCTCCTTGATACGTCCATTTTGCATCATGCTTTTATATCAATATTTATTGCATTATGGGCTGTTATTACACATTATGTCACAATACTTATGCCTATTCTCTCTTATTTTACAAGGTTTACATAAGGAGGGAGAATTCCGGCAGCTGGAATTCTGGGCTGGAAAAGGAGCAAATATTAGAGACCTATTCTGCACAACTCCAAAAGTCCTGAAACTCCACGAAAGTCATTTTTGGAAACAATAAAAAATATTGAGCGGAAGAAATACCAGAGGGGGCCCACACCCTGGCCACGAGGGTGGGGGCGCGCCCTACCCACCTGGGCACGCCCCCTACCTCGTGGGCCCCCTGTTGGCCCTCCGGTGCCCATCTTCTGCTATAGGAAGTCTTTCGTCCGAAGAAAAATCATAAGCAAGCTTTCGGGACGAGACTCCGCCGCCACGAGGCGGAACCTTGGCGGAACCAATCTAGGGCTCCGGCAGAGCTGTTCTGCCGGGGACACTTCCCTCCGGGAGGGGGAAATCATCGCCATCGTCATCACCAACGCTCCTCTCATCGGGAGAGGGCAATCTCCATCAACATCTTCACCAGCACCATCTCCTCTCAAACCCTAATTCATCTCTTGTATCCAATTCTTGTCTCTAAGTCTGGGATTGGTACTTGTAGGTTGCTAGTAGTGTTGATTACTCCTTGTAGTTGATGCTAGTTGGTTTATTTGGTGGAAGATCATATGTTCAGATCCTATATGCATATTAATACTCCTCTGATTATGAACATGAATATGCTTTGTGAGTAGTTACGTTTGTTCCTGAGGACATGGGAGAAGTCTTGCTATTAGTAGTCATGTGAATTTGGTATTCGTTCGATATTTTGATGAGATGTATGTTGTCTATCCTCTAGTGGTGTTATGTGAACGTCGACTACATGACACTTCACCATTATTTGGGCCTAGAGGAAGGCATTGGGAAGTAATAAGTAGATGATGGGTTGCTAGAGTGACAGAAGCTTAAACCCTAGTTTATGCGTTGCTTCGTAAGGGGCTGATTTGGATCCACATGTTTCATGCTATGGTTAGGTTTACCTTAATACTTCTTTTGTAGTTGCGGATGCTTGCAATAGGGGTTAATCATAAGTGGGATGCTTGTCCAAGTAAGGACAACACCCAAGCACCGGTCCACCCACATATCAAATTATCAAAGTACCGAATGCGAATCATATGAACGTGATGAAAACTAGCTTGACGATAATTCCCATGTGTCCTCGGGAGCGCTTTCCTCTATATAAGAGTTTGTCCAGGCTTGTCCTTTGCTACAAAAGGGATTGGGCCAGCTTGCTGCACTTTATTTACTTTTGTTACTTGTTGCTCGTTACAAATTATCCTATCACAAAACTATCTGTTACCTATAATTTCAGTGCTTGCAGAGAATACCTTGCTGAAAACCGCTTATCATTTCCTTCTGCTCCTCGTTGGGTTCGACACTATTACTTATCGAAAGGACTACGATAGATCCCCTATACTTGTGGGTCATCAAGACTCTTTTCTGGCGCCGTTGCCGGGGAGTGAAGCTCCTTTGGTAGGTGGAATTTGGTAAGGAAAAATTTATATAGTGTGCTGAAATTTACTTTCACTTGTTACTATGGAAAGTAATCCTCTGAGGGGCTTGTTCGGGGTATATTCACCCCGACCAGTAGAGCAAAGAGTTGCTGCTCAACCTACTGAACCTACTGAAGATGAAAATTTCTACTTTGAGATTCCTTCGGGTATGATAGAAAAACTGCTAGCTAATCCTTTTGCAGTAGACGGAACAATGCATCCTGATGAGCACCTAATCTATGTGAATGAAGTTTGTGGATTATTTAAGCTTGCAGGTGTGCCCGATGATGTTATTAAGAAGAAGGTCTTCCCTTTATCTTTGAAGGGAGATGCATTGACATGGTACAGGCTATGTGATGATATGGGATCATGGAACTACAAACGATTGAAATTGGAATTTCATCAGAAGTTTTATCCTATGCATCTTGTTCATCATGATCGCAATTATATATACAATTTTTGGCCTCGCGAAGGAGAAAGCATCGCTCAAGCTTGGGGGAGGCTTAAATCAATGTTATATTCATGCCCCAATCATGAGCTCCCAAGAGAAATAATTATTGAAAATTTTTATGCTCGGCTTTCTGATAACAATCGCACCATGCTCGATACTTCTAGTGCTGGCTCTTTTATGATGAAGACTATTGAATTCAAATGGGATTTATTGGAAAGAATTAAACGCAACTCTGAAGATTGGGATCTCGATGAAGGTAAGGAGTCAGGTATGACACCTAAGTTTGATTGTGTTAAATCTTTTATGGATACCGATGTTTCCCGTAAATTTAGCACTAAATATGGACTTGACTTTGAGATAGTAGCTTCTTTCTGTGAATCTTTTGCTGCTTACGTTGATCTCCCTAAGGAGAAGTGGTTTAAATATCATCCTCCCATAGAAGTAAAAGTAGCTGCACCTATTAAAGTTGAAGAAAAGACTATCACTTATAATGATCCTATTGTTCCTACCGCTTATGTTGAGAAACCACCTTTCCCTGTTAGAATAAAGGATCATGCTAAAGCTTCAACTGTTGTTCGTAAAAGCAATATTAGAACTTATACACCCCCTGAGCAAGTTAAAGTTGAACCTAATATTGCTATTGTTAAAGATCTCTTGTCTAATAATATTGATGGGCATGTTATTCATTTCTGTGATGAAACTGCTAGAATTGCCAAACCTTGTGCTAAAGATAAACATAGACCTGTGGTAGGCATGCCTGTTATTTCTGTTAAAATAGGAGATCATTGTTATCATGGCTTATGTGATATGGGTGCCAGTGCTAGTGCTATACCTCATGACTTATACAAAGAAATTATGCATGATATTGCACCTGCCGAGATAGAAGATATTGATGTTACCATTAAGCTTGCCAATAGAGATACCATATCACCCATTGGAATTGTTAGAGATGTTGAAGTCTTGTGTGGGAAAACTAAATATCTTGCTGATTTTCTTGTTCTCGGTTCCCCACAAGATAGCTTTTGCCCCATTATATTTGGTAGACCCTTCTTGAAGACTGTTAATGCTAAGATAGACTGCGAAAAGGATGTTGTTACTATTGGTTTGGGTGATATGTCTCATGAGTTTAATTTCTCTAAATTTCATAGAGAACACCGTAAAGAGGAATTGCCTAGTAAGGATGAAATTATTGGTCTTGTTTCTATTGCCGTACCTCCTAATGATCCTTTGGAATAATATTTGCTAGACCATGAAAATGATATGTTTATGAATGAAAGAAGGGAAATAGATGAAGTATTCTTTACACAGGAACCCATCCCGAAACACAATTTGCCTGTTGAAATCCTAGGGGATCCTCCTCCACCCAAGGGTGATCCCGTGTTTGAGCTTAAACCGTTACCTGATACTCTTAAATATGCTTACCTTGATGAGAAAAAGATATATCCTGTTATTATTAGTGCTAACCTTTCAGAGCATGAAGAAGAGAGATTATTGAAAACTCTGAAGAAGCACCGCGCTGCTATTGGATATACTCTTGATGATCTTCAGGGCATTAGTCCCACTCTATGTCAACATAAAATAAATTTGGAGAAAGATGCCAAAGCAGTTCGTGATCACCAACGACGGCTGAATCCTAAGATGAAAGAAGTGGTGAGAAAGGAAATACTAAAGCTCCTTGAGGCAGGTATAATTTATCCCGTTGCTGATAGTCAGTGGGTAAGTCCAGTCCATTGTGTTCCTAAGAAAGGAGGTATTACCGTCGTTCCTAATGATAAAGATGAATTGATCCCACAAAGAATTATTACAGGTTATAGGATGGTAATTGATTTCCGCAAATTAAATAAGGCTACTAAAAAAGATCATTACCCCTTACCTTTTATTGATCAAATGCTAGAAAGATTATCCAAACATACACATTTTTGCTTTCTAGATGGTTACTCTGGTTTCTCTCAAATACCTGTGTCAGCCGATGATCAATCAACGACCACTTTTACTTACCCTTTCAGTACTTTTGCTTATAGACGTATGCCTTTTGGTTTATGTGACGCACCTGCTACCTTTCAAAGATGCATGATGGCTATATTCTATGACTTTTGTGAAAAGATATGTGAGGTTTTCATGGATGATTTCTCCGTTTATGGATCCTCTTTTGATGATTACTTGAGCAACCTTGATCGAGTTTTGCAGAGATGTGAAGAAACTAACCTTGTCCTGAATTGGGATAAGTGCCACTTTATGGTTAATGAAGGTATTGTCTTGGGGCATAAAGTCTCTGAAAGAGGTATTGAAATTGATAAAGCCAAGGTTGATGCCATTGAAAAGATGCCATGTCCCAAGGACATCAAAGGTATAAGACGTTTCCTTGGTCACGCCGGTTTATATAGGAGGTTCATTAAAGACTTCTCAAAAATCTCTCGGCCTCTGACTAATTTATTGGAAAAAGATATACCATTTGTCTTTGATGATGATTGTGTAGAAGCATTTGAAATACTTAAGAAAGCATTGATCTCTGCACCCATTGTTCAACCACTTGATTGGAATTTACCTTTTGAAATTATGTGTGATGCTAGTGATTATGCTGTAGGTGTTGTTCTAGGGCAAAGAGTTGATAAGAAATTAAATGTTATTCAATATGCTAGTAAAACTCTAGACAATGCTCAGAGAAATTATGCTACTACTGAAAAAGAATTCTTAGCAGTTGTATTTGCTTGTAATAAGTTCAGACCTTATATTGTTGATTCTAAAGTAACTATTCACACTGATCATGCTGCTATTAAATATCTTATGGAAAAGAAAGATGCTAAACCTAGACTTATTAGATGGGTTCTCTTGTTACAAGAATTTGGTTTGCATATTATTGATAGAAAGGGAGCTGAGAACCCCGTTGCAGACAACTTGTCTAGGTTAGAAAATGTTCTTGATGACCCACTACCTATTGATGATAGCTTTCCTGATGAACAATTAAATGTCATAAATGCTTCTCGTACTGCTCCATGGTATGCTGATTATGCTAATTACATTGTTGCTAAATTTATACCACCTAGTTTCACATACCAGCAACTATGACGCTTTCGAACGGGAGACACATATTGGTTATGCATACTGATGATTCAAGACACATATATAGCTAGCTATCAAGTTTCATCGGAATAGATCAAATAATTAATGGGGGAGGAGGACATGTCATTTGTGCTCACCCACGAACGAAGGGGCAGAGCTCGTCAAACGCACGGCGAGGTCGTCGAACACCAAACCTCGCAGCGATGAAACAACTGCACATTTAAAACTACCCGATCAACACAATTATATATGATGTTTTTCATAACAAAATCGAAAAATATATGACCTAACTAATAATTCACAAATATATGACCCCGTCGGCTTCTGGAAGGCCAAAGAACACCTTTTCGGGAGGTGTCGGGGGTCGGGGTGTCTGGTCGGTGTCGGGGTGCCGTGTCGGGGTCGGGGTCTCGGGGTCGGGGTGCCGGGTCGGGGTCGGGGTGCCGTGTCGGTGTCGGGGTCGGGGTGTCGGGTCAGGCTCGGGGTCGGGATGTCGTGGTCGGGGTCGGGGTCTCGGGTTCGGGGTGTCGGGTCGGGGTGCCGGGTCGGGGTCGGGGTGCCGTGTCGGTGTCAGGGTCGGGGTGTCGGGTCAGGCTCGGGGTCGGGGTGTCGGGTCGGGGTGCCGGGTCGGGGTCGGGGTCTCGGGGTCGGGGTGCCGGGTCGGGGTCGGGGTGCCGTGTCGGTGTTGGGGTAAGGGTGGGTGTGGTGTCAGGGTGTCGGTGTCGGGGTGTCGTGTCGGTGTCGGGGTCGGGATCTCGGGGTCGGGGTGTCGGGTCGGGGTGCCGGGTCGGGATCGGGGTGCCGTGTCGGTGTCGGGGTCGGGGTGTCGGGTCAGGCTCGGGGTCGGGGTGTCGGGGTCGGGGTCGGGGTGTCGGGGTCGGGGTCTAGGGGTCGGGGTGTCGTGTCGGGGTGCCGGGTCGGGGTCGGGGTGCCGTGTTGGGTCGGGTTTTTCCCCTCTTTTTTCCTTTTCTTCTTCTTCCTATTCTTCCTTTTCTTCCTTTTTTCCTTCTTCTTCTTCTTCTTCTTCTTCTTCTTCTTCTTCTTCCTCCTCCTTTCCTTTTTCCTCTTCTTCTTCTCCTCCTCTCCTCTTTTTTCTTCTTCTTCTTCCTCTTCTTCTTTTTTCTTCTCCTCCTCCTCCTCTTCTTCTTCCTTTCCTTTTTCCTCTTCTTCTTCTCCTCCTCTCCTCTTTTTCTCTTCTTCTTCTTCTTTCCTCAAACTAAACTAAACCTAAATCTAAAACTAAAACTAAAACTAAATCTAAACTAAACATAAACCTAAAACTAATAAAACAGAAAAAAAAGGAAAAAACTAAATCTAAACCTAAAACTAAACCTAAAACTAAAACTAAATCTAAAACTAAAAATAAAAAGGAAAAAAACAGAAAAAAGGAGGGGGGCTCACCTGGGGCAGGGCCGGTGGAGGAGGTGGCCGGTGGAGGAGGGGGGCGGGGCGGTGGAGGAGGTGGCCGGGGCGCGGGGGCGGCCTGGGGCGGCGGGGGGCCAGGCCCAGGGCGGTGGGGCGCGGGGCGGCGGGGGGCCGGGGCGCGGGGGGGCCGGGGCGGGGGGGGGGGGGGCGACGGGGCGGTGGGGCGGCGGGGGGCCGGGGCGGTGGGGCGACGGGGCGGCGGGGGCGACGGGGGCGACGGGTGGTGGGGCGACGGCGCCGGGCGGCAGTGGCGACGGGGCGGGGGGCCGGTGGGGCGGCGGGGTCGTGGGGCGACCGGGCGGCGGCGAGTGGCGGGTGCGGCGGCGGCGGCGGTGGGGTGGGAAGTGGTGGCGGGGCGCGTCGGCGAGGAGAGAACAGAGAGTAACGGGCGGGGGGGGGGGGGTACGGGCCGTTAGGTAGTCTCCTCTTTGCCGTCCGCCCTTTTGCCTCTTTGCCGTCTGCTGGCAGACGACAAAGAGGTGGGCCGTTAAGTTTTTTCCAAACGGGCGGGGGGTGGGGGCCACCTCTCTCTTTGCCGTCTGCCAGCGGACGGCAAAGATTCTTTGCCGTCCGCTGGCAGACGGCAAAGAGCTCGCGGACGGCAAGGAGCTTCTTTGCCATCTGCCATTTCTTTGCCGTCTGCTTTTGGGTAGCTGATGGCAAAGAGCTTCTTTGTCGTCAGCTAGCAGACGGCAAAGAGCTGGCAGATGGCAAATTAGCTGATTCCAGTAGTGTAATGCCTCTTGTACTACTCCATGGTATGCTGATTATGCTAATTACATCGTTGCTAAATTCATACCACCTAGTTTCACATACCAACAAAAGAAAAAGTTTTTCTATGATTTAAGACATTACTTCTGGGATGACCCACATCTTTATAAAGAAGGAGTAGATGGTGTTATTAGACGTTGTGTACCTGTGCATGAACAGGAACAGATCCTACGCAAGTGTCACTCCGAGGCTTATGGAGGACACCACGCTGGAGACAGAACTGCACATAAGGTATTGCAATCCGGTTTTTATTGGCCTACTCTCTTCAAGGATGCCCGTAAGTTTGTTTTATCTTGTGATGAATGTCAAAGAATTGGTAATATTAGTAGACGTCAAGAAATGCCTATGAATTATTCACTTGTTATTGAACCATTTGATGTTTGGGGCTTTGATTATATGGGACCTTTTCCTGCCTCCAATGGATACACACATATTTTAGTTGCTGTTGATTACGTTACTAAGTGGGTAGAAGCTATTACAACTAGTAGTGCTGATCATAACACTTCTATTAAGATGCTTAAAGAAGTTATTTTTCCGAGGTTTGGAGTCCCTAGATATTTAATGACTGATGGTGGTTCACATTTTATTCATGGTGCTTTTCGTAAAATGCTTGCTAAGTATGATGTTAATCATAGAATTGCATCTCCTTATCACCCGCAGTCCAGTGGTCAAGTAGAATTGAGCAATAGAGAGCTCAAATTAATTTTGCAAAAGACTGTTAATAGATCTAGAAAGAATTGGTCCAAGAAACTGGATGATGCATTATGGGCTTATAGAACTGCATATAAAAATCCTATGGGTATGTCTCCGTATAAAATGGTTTATGGAAAAGCATGTCACTTACCTCTCGAACTAGAACATAAGGCATATTGGGCCATTAAAGAGCTTAACTATGATTTCAAACTTGCCGGTGAGAAGAGGTTATTTGACATTAGCTCACTTGATGAATGGAGAACCCAAGCTTATGAGAATGCCAAATTGTTTAAAGAAAAAGTTAAAAGATGGCATGACAAAAGAATACAAAAGCGTGAGTTTAATGTAGGTGATTATGTATTGCTATACAACTCTCGTTTAAGATTTTTTGTAGGGAAATTTCTCTCTAAATGGGAAGGCCCTTACGTTATCGAGGAGGTCTATCGTTCCGGTGCCATAAAAATCAACAACTTCGAAGGCAAAAATCCGAAGGTGGTGAACGATCAAAGAATCAAACATTATATCTCAGGTAATCCTATAAATGTCGAAACCAATGTTATTGAAACCGTAACCCCGGAGGAATACATAAGGGACACTTTCCGGAACGTTTCAGACTCCGAAAAGGAATAGGTATGTGGTACGGTAAGTAAACCGACTCCAAAATAGTTCTAATGGCAATTTTTCTTCTTTTTGGAATATTTAGAAAAATAGAAAAATAAGAAGCAGTCCGGGAAGGACACGAGGCCCCCACGAGGGTGGAGGGCGCGCCCTACCCTACTAGGCGCGCCCCCCTACCTCGTGGGCACCTCGTGTGCTCTCCGGACTCCGTTTTCTTGCACGATACGTATTTTGGTTGGTAAAAATTCATTATATAATCTCTCGAAGGTTTTGACTCCTGTATCACGCAATTGTCCTCTGTTCTTGTTTCGAGTTGTTGCTGCTGCAGATTAGAGCAAGATGTCTTCTCAAGAGTCAGTCGGGGAGAGCCGGGTGTCTCATCCGGCATCGAGGTCAAGGACAAACAGCGATGCTGACCACTTTGGGCCAGCAACGGAGGAAGAGATGGCGGCTGATTTGAAGAAGATAGATGCCATGGAGGAGGATCAAGAAGTCACTTCTCGCTTCCGAGCTGGATTCACGATGGGGGAACTACAGAGCTCGACTATTCCAAACTTGGTTATCCCTTCCAATGTTGGATTTCTTTCTTATGAAAATGTGAAGAAGAGTGTCACTTGTTCTCCCGCAGCTATGTAACACCCTTGGGTGCAAGGAGCCTTAGCCGTTACAGTAAAGCTTCGTAAGGAAATAATGTACCTCAAGCAGCAAGTCAATAAGCTTGAGGAGGAGAATCGTATCCTGAGGGGCATCATCGCCAAGAATATCACACCATCACCTCCGAAGAAGGAGCTTTAATCACATGGGTATGGGCACTCCCCTTGGAAACTGCCAAGCTTGGGGGAGGTGCCCCGGTATCGTATCACCATCACACTCCTATCTTTACCGTTTTTCTTAGTTTGATCCTTTTTAGTAGTATTTTCATCTAGTAGAATAAAGCTTTAGTATGATTTAGTTTTGAGTTTTGCTTTATGATCCCTTTATGTAATCGAGTCCGTGAGCTATATAATAAAGATTAGTGTTGAGTAAAGGGCTTGATTATTTTTCTATGATCTTGAGGGAATAAAAGAAAAGAGAAAAGAATAAAAAGAAATAAAAAGGGATCATATTGATCTTATGAAGAGTAATGACTTCACATAGAAAGAGTATGATGATTAAAAGTTGTTGAGAGTTGACAAACATAGCTTTGGTCATCGTTGCAATTAATAGGAAGTAATAAACAAAGAGAGGTTTCACATATAAATATACTATCTTGGACATCTTTTATGATTGGGAGCACTCATTAAAATATGACATGCTAAAGAGTTGATGTTGGACAAGGAAGACAACGTAATGGGTTATGTTTTCTTATATCTGAAATAAAGTATATTGTCATGGATCATCCAAGATGTTGAGCTTGCCTTTCCCCCTCATGCTAGCCAAATTCTTTGCACCAAGTAGAGATACTACTTGTGCTTCCCAATACCCTTAAACCAGTTTTGCCATGAGAGTCCACCATATCTACCTATGGATTGAGTAAGATCCTTCAAGTAAGTTGTCATCGGTGCAAGCAATAAAAATTGCTCTCTAAATATGTATGTTTGATTGGTGTGGAGGAAATAAGCTTTATACAATCTTGTGATGTGGAAGAAATAAAAGCGACGGACTACATAATAAAGGTTCATATCACAAGTGGCAATATAAAGTGACGTTCTTTCGCATTAAGATTTTGTGCATCCAACCTTGAAAGCGCATGGCAACCTCTGCTTCCCTCTGCGAAGGGCCTATCTTTTGTTATTACCTTCTACCTTATGCAAGAGTCATGGTGATCTTCACCTTTCCTTTTTACACTTTATCCTTTGGCAAGCACAGTATGTTGGAAAGATCCTGATATATATATCTATTGGATGTAAGTTAGCATGAGTTATTATTGTTGACATTACCCTTGAGGTAAAAGGTTGGGAGGCGAAACTATAAGCCCCTATCTTTCTCTGTGTCCGATTAAAATTCTATAACCACAAGTATTGCGTGAGTGTTAGCAATTGTGAAAGACTAAATGATAGTTGAGTATGTGGACTTGCTGAAAAGCTCTGACATAGACTCTTTCTGATGTTATGATAAATTGCAATTGCTTCAATGACTGAGATTATAGTTTGTTAGTTCTCAATAAAGTTTCTGATTCATACTTTGCATTGTGAATAGATTATCACTTGAGCATAAGAAATCATATGACAATATCCATATATGTTGCTGTTATGAGAATAATCATGATGCCCTCATGTCCGTATTTTATTTTATCGACACCTCTACCTCTAAACATGTGGACATATTTATTGTTATCGGCTTCCGCTTGAGGAGAAGCGAGGTCTAAGCTTGGGGGAGTTGATACGTCCATTTTGCATCATGCTTTTATATTAATATTTATTGGATTATGGGCTGTTATTACACATTATGTCACAATACTTATGCCTATTCTCTCTTATTTTACAAGGTTTACATAAGGAGGGAGAATGCCGGCAGCTGGAATTCTGGGCTGGAAAAGGAGCAAATATTAGACACCTATTCTGCACAACTACAAAAGTCCTGAAACTCCACGAAAGTCATTTTTGGAAATAATAAAAAATATTGAGCGGAAGAAATACCAGAGGGGGCCCACACCCTGGCCACGAGGGTGGGGGGGCGCGCCCTACCCCCTGGGCGCGCCCCCTGCCTCGTGGCCCCCCTGTTGGCCCCCCGGTGCCCATCTTATGCTATATGAAGTCTTTCGTCCGAAGAAAAATCATAAGCAAGCTTTCGGGACGAGACTCCGCCGCCACGAGGCGGAACCTTGGCGGAACCAATCTAGGGCTCCGGCAGAGCTGTTCTGCCGGGGACACTTCCCTCCGGGAGGGGGAAATCATCGCCATCGTCATCACCAACGTTCCTCTCATCGGGAGAGGGCAATCTCCATCAACATCTTCACCAGCACCATCTCTTCTCAACCCTAGTTCATCTCTTGTATCCAATTCTTGTCTCTAAGTCTGGGATTGGTACCTGTAGGTTGCTAGTAGTGTTAATTACTCCTTGTAGTTGATGCTAGTTGGTTTATTTGGTGGAAGATCATATGTTCAGATCCTATATGCATATTAATACTCCTCTGATTATGAACATGAATATGCTTTGTGAGTAGTTACGTTTGTTCCTGAGGACATGGGAGAAGTCTTGCTATTAGTAGTCATGTGAATTTGGTATTCGTTCGATATTTTTGATGAGATGTATGTTGTCTATCCTCTAGTGGTGTTATGGGAACGTCGACTACATGACACTTCACCATTATTTGGGCCTAGAGGAAGGCATTGGGAAGTAATAAGTAGATGATGGGTTGCTAGAGTGACAGAAGCTTAAACCCTAGTTTATGCGTTGCTTCGTAAGGGGCTGATTTGGATCCACATGTTTCATGCTATGGTTAGGTTTACCTTAATACTTCTTTTGTAGTTGCGGATGCTTGCAATAGGGGTTAATCATAAGTGGGATGCTTGTCCAAGTAAGGACAGCACCCAAGCACCGGTCCACCCACATATCAAATTATCAAAGTACCGAACGCGAATCATATGAACGTGATGAAAACTAGCTTGACGATAATTCCCATGTGTCCTCGGGAGGGCTTTTCTCTATATAAGAGTTTGTCCAGGCTTGTCCTTTGCTACAAAAGGGATTGGGCCACCTTGCTGCACTTTATTTACTTTTGTTACTTGTTGCTCGTTACAAATTATCCTATCACGAAACTATCTGTTACCTATAATTTCAGTGCTTGCAGAGAATACCTTGCTGAAAACCACTTATCATTTCCTTCCGCTCCTCGTTGGGTTCGACACTCTTACCTATCGAAAGGACTACGATAGATCCCCTATACTTGTGGGTCATCACTCCTCTCTGCCGCCACCCACCGCCGTCGCTCCCAGCCATCCCGTCGCTTCCTCTCTGTGGAGATGGACGCGGCAGGCTGAGCCGCGCCCACTAGTGGCCTCTGCTTGGCCGGGCCTGGTCGGAGCAGCCCGCCCCGTCGCCGGCAGCTGGCCCCCTCCTCTGTCTCCTCTGTCTCGCGCGGGGGAGCAGCGAGGAAGAAGACGACGACCGCTCGGCCCCTCCCCTGACCGCGTGGGACTCGCCCGTAAGTGGCCCAAGGCCCAGGTCCACGTGGATAAGTGGAAGCGCCTTCTGGTGAGTGCGCTTTCCATTCTCTGAAGGCGTATTTCTTCTAGTACGCTTTCATTTCTCAAAAGCGTATTCTTTTCCTTCTTTTGCCAAAAACGCGTTTTCTCCTCTGGAAAACGTATTTCCTTATACTGAGCCAGGAATGCGCTTTCTCTGCTCAGAAAGCGTATTTTCTAATATGCGTTTCTGTCTTATCCACTCAGGGACCCATTGGTGATGAAAACTTTCACAGATTGGTCCCTGATCTACTACACCTCATAACTCTGCAACCGTAACTCCGATTGAGGTGAAACCAGCGCTCACTTCTTCATCTCGTTGAGCTCTATCTTTTGATAACATTTTCACTAGGTGTTCTCATAGTGAAAATGACCATTTTGCCCTTGCCTCTAATCAGCCCCCTCCGAGAGAGAACCATCCGGCGTTTCGTTTTGCGGCTTCACCGCACCTCTTCCCGGAGTCTCCCTCACCCCCAGGCAAGCCACAATACCCACTTGCATGATAGTCATGTATTAGCCATGGTTTTCAACTTGAATATTTATTAAATGTTTGCTTGTTTAAAATATGGTTATCATTGTGAAGCAAGTATATTTTATCTTGCTCCATTTTGGCTGCCAATTTTTCTAGGCCTTCTATTTTCCATATAACTTACCTCCACCCATTTTGGGCATGGTTCATCAAGCCATTATTCCTCTAGAATGTTTCCAAGTTTTTGTCCAGAATGAAGCTTTGTGAAGCAAGTGCCACTTTAGTATTTCCAAATGGCATGAAATCTTTACAGCAGCTTCATACCATCATATAACCCTTCTCTGCCAGATTTCAGCTCATGACAATCAAGTATGTGAGTGTATCATCCAAATCCCTAATTCTGGCCAGTTTTGCACTTTCTACAGCAACCCTCATCTAAACTCCTCCTCTTAGTCTAATTTTTGGTTATCAAAATTACCTTAGTGTGTGATCATCGCCAGACAAACTCTTTACCATGTTACCTAGCTGGTTTAACAACAGAGAGTTACATATACCTTCTTACTGATTTACTTTGGAGACAAGTGCAAATCTCTTCTTTGCCCCTGGACCGATTTATTTCCTCATTTTGACTAAGGGCACGACGGTCTATCTACTGGACATGGTCGGCCCGGCCAGAACGCGCCGTTTGCACCAGTGCCCGTGGTGATCACACTGGCGTCACGCACAGTGCAAGCTCTGGCTCGGTCCGGCCACTGTTCTCGTCTCCTCCCTCCTCGTCTCGACCTCCATTCATGTCCTGGAGCTCGCCCGTGCTCGACTGCGTCGCCCTGCATCGGTGCCTCGTCGTGGTTCGCCATAAATGAGCCGCTAGCTCCATGCCCGTGCCGCGTCCAGCCTCTGCCCGCCATTAAAGCTCAGTCAGGAGCTTGCTCGTGAGCTCTAGAGCTCTCCTCCCCGCCTATATAAGGACCCCCAAACCCCTCCGCAGCTCATTCATCCCTCCCTCGCCTCTCTAGTCCACCGGAGTCCTCGGCCCCCTCTTCTTTTCGCCGGAGTTCGCCTCGGACGCCGCGGTTCCTCCTTGGTTCCGGCTAGCTCGAGCCTCCTCCTCTCCTCTGGTGTTGTCCACTGCCTCCCCCACACTCCCACGAGTCGCCCCGACCCTTTTCCCCTCCCCGGAGTGCCTCTGGCCGCGCCTCCCCACGCACGGCCGCTGCCTCCACCGTTCGGCCACCCGCCCGTCCGCCCGTCCCGAGCTCTCCCACTCCCTCCCGACTACACCACCACGTTCCCCTCGTCCCGTAGAGCCGCCCCACCCCCTCATCTCTTGTCGGAGCGCCTTGCTTCGCCGAGCATCACCACCGGCCGCCCGCCTCTACTCCTCTCTGCCGCCACTCACCGCTGTCGCTCCCTCTCTGCGGGGATGGTTGTGGGAGGCTGAGCCGCGCCCGTCGGTGGCCTCTGCTTGGCCGGATCAGCCCGCCCCGTCGCCGGCAGCTGGCCCGCTCCTCTGTCTCCTCTGTCTCGCGCGGGGGAGCAGCGAGGAAGAAGACGACGACCGCTCGGCCCCTCCCCTGACCGCGTGGGACCCGCCTGTAAGTGGCCCAAGGCCCAGGTCCACGTGGATAAGTGGAAGCGCCTTCTGGTGAGTGCGCTTTCCATTCTCTGAAGGCGTATTTCTTCTAGTACGCTTTCATTTCTCAAAAGCGTATTCTTTTCCTTCTTTTGCCAAAAACGCGTTTTCTCCTCTGGAAAACGTATTTCCTTATACTGCGACCAGGAATGCGCTTTCTCTGCTCAGAAAGCGTATTTTCTAATATGCGTTTCTGTCTTATCCACTCAGGGACCCATTGGTGATGAAAACTTTCACAGATTGGTCCCTGATCTACTACACCTCATAACTCCGCAACCGTAACTCCGATTGAGGTGAAACAAGCGCTCACTTCTTCATCTCGTTGAGCTCTATATTTTGATAACATTTTCACTAGGTGTTCTCATAGTGAAAATGACCATTTTGCCCTTGCCTCTAATCAGCCCCCTCCGAGAGAGAACCATCCGGCGTTTCGTTTTGCGGCTTCACCGCACCTCTTCCCGGAGTCTCCCTCACCCCCAGGCAAGCCACAATACCCACTTGCATGGTAGTCATGCAGTAGCCATGGTTTTCAACTTGAATATTTATTAAATGTTTGCTTGTTTAAAATATGGTTATCATTGTTTCGGTAATGATTCTTGGTTAGTGCTTACTTTCTTGCTATGTTGTTATGCACCTGGTTGTCATGCCCTGCTAGTTGCTAGTATTCCTTTCATATGCTTATGATTGCTAGTAGTACATGTTGATGTTGGTGATGGCCTTCGGTGCATGACTGCCGTCTGTCCCGAGTACCGTTGTTATGCATGTTCCATTGCATCCTGTTGGTCAAATGCTTGCATGATAGCATTGTTGATATGTTCTTGCATGATATGTATTGTTGATGCTAGTGGTCACGCTATGTTTTTGAGAAGTATGTACTTGTGATGTTCATGCTAGTCAGTATGACATGCTCAGTTGGATATGATTCATTGTTGATATGGTGGATAGTTATGTTGTACCCTCATGATTATGTTGATATCATGCTCATACATTGTAATTGCATCATGTATTTTATCATGGCTCAGCATATTTGCATTCAAGTTTAACATGATTAAATTGAACTTGAACAATTGTTGGTTGAGTCATGGTGCCACCATATCAAACTGACCAGTGCAACCATGCTTACCTTTATGGGAAGGTCCTAACTGGGTCTATTGTCGTGCCTCTCGCCGGTGCCTCCAACGAGGGAAGGTTATGGGCGTGCGGTACCCTGGTCCGGTAAGCAGACATAACCTTGTGTGCCCGTTGTTGTTGTTGTTATGGATCCCGTCCCCGTGAGGGACGTTTTGGCCACAACGGTGGTCGTTGTGTCTTTGGTAGACACGGGGCCACCCAGGACTAGCACAGTTGGGAGTGGGTCGGAGTGGCCGGGAGAGTGTCATGGCAGTAGATCGGTTTTGTCGGAACGCCGTTGGTCCACCCAAATGGGAGTGCGAGGCCATGGGTTCCGTAGTGTGGGTACAGTGTACTAACCTCTGCAGAGTGTATATTAAATCTATCGATAGCCGCGCCCGCGGATAAGGGCCCAGTTCGTAGTTGGTCACACTATGAGTTAACAGTAGTAATAATAAAGTGCTTAATAACAACCCCGGTTCGATGATGAGATAAGTTGGTTGTGATCACCGGAAAGATCACCGTTTGAGACCAAGTGTTGGTCATGGTTGTGATCGCCGAAATGATCACCGTGGTATCGAAGATACTGAGTTGTTGGATATCCGTGATGTTGTGCGAGAATCGTGGGTAAAAATCAAGCTCCTTGTGGTCATTTGATGATTACTACGGTATTGTTTATACCAAGCTTCATTTGCTCCTGAGATGGTCGTGTAATGTTCGAGGTTGGTAAGTGATGCATGTGATGGTCACGAGGTAACCCGAGCAGAATAAATAGTGCATATAGTGTCATCATGTTGCACTATTTATATGCTCATGCCATGCTCATATTGTTCTAGCGATATTATGTTCATATTGCTGATGCCATGTTATCCTAATGACCTCGTGATAATTCCTGCTTAACCTGTAATTGCCATGTTGTTGTTTGTCTTGAATGCTTCTGGTTGTTGTGAGCTTGCAAGTACATTCAATGTACTGACCTGGCGTGTCATGCCAGTTTGCAGGTCATGCATGTATATATTGCTTGCTTGTTTGGTGTTGTTCCTGTGTTCGCGAGCTAGGATAAACGTTCTAGCCAGAGTCCCTGCGGAGTGGAGTTCACCACCGTCATCGTTGTTTCGCTGCCAGTAGTTTTTCCGTTGCTTCGAGTTGTTCTGCTGCTTGCATAGAGCAACCGTGGTTGGCATAGTGTCGCCGTGCCGATGTTATTCATTGTAATATCGGAGACCTTGTATTCATATTCGTGTAATCATAGAAAGCTGGTTTGTTCTATGCTAAGCAGTGCCGTATTCCAGAAGACTTCTCCTCGATCTCTGGGCTGGAATACGGGGCGTTCCGATTTTCTCTGAGCCGAGGTGCCACATCCGGTTTTGGATCCGATAACCCGTTAACAACCCGGACCAATGGGGATTTTCCACGTGTAAAATCATCATTGGCCGGAGGAAACACGTGTTGCCTCACCGTTGGGACATATGTCATCCACTCATTGGACAGGAGGCGCTGGCACGGCCCAACAGTGGCCCATTCCGGTGAAAAAGGCCGGCCCAGTAAAAAATAGCAGGCCGGCCCATATAAGACCTACTTGTGTCAGGTCCATTTAAGCCCACGGCCCATACGAGATATGCCAATTCGCCCGTCAACGGCCCATTAAATATTGACACCATTGCAGCCCATCGTCAGTTCGAGCCCGTTAACAACCCGCTATATATTTGGGCTCAATATCGGCCCGATGAGATTTCGGCCTGTTAACGGCCCATTCAGTGGATGGGCCAATTTTCACAATGTACATCTTTCGGCCTTTTAGCGACCCATTTAAATATTGGGCTAATTTCCGGCCCGGTGTGTCTTTCAGCATGTTGACGGCCCATAAATCAGTTGGGCCATTTGTAGTCGGACCTGAGGTTTCGGCCTTTTAGCTACCCATTTAAGTGTTGGGCCAATTTTCGGCCCGGTGTGTCTTTCATCCTGGTGACGGCCCATATATCTGTTGGGCCATTTGTAGTCGGACCTGAGTTTTGGCCTTTTAGCGACCCATTTAATTGTTGGGCCAATTCCCGGCCCTGTGTGCCTTTCAGCCTGTTAACGGACCATAAATGAGTTGGGCCATTTGTAGTCGGACCTGAGTTTTGGCCTTTTAACGGCCCATGCCCTTCATGGTCCAGTACCAGCCCGGTTTCTCTTTCGGCCTGCTAAAGGCCCACAACACAGTTGGGCCATTTACAATACGACCTGACTTTCGGCCTCTTAGCGGCCCATGCTCTTCATGGTCCAGTACAAGCCCGCTGTCTCTTTCGACCTGCTAAAGGCCCACAGTATAGTTGGGCCATATGTAGCCCGAACTTAGTAACGGCCTGTTAACGGCCCGTGAAATCAATTGGGCCCACCTGTTGCCCGCTTCGATGTCAGCCTGTTAACGACCTGGGAGTTAAGGGGGCCGACCATTAACTTTCGACCTGGTAACGGCCCATTAACTTAATGGGCCCACTAAAGTTCGTACATGTCTTTAGGCCAAATTAGATAATTCGAGCCCATTACGACGAGCAATTATGCACAGGACCAAAACCGATCAAGCAAAGGTACGGCATACAGGGAAAAATGTTGCACATCCAGCATATATTACAGGAAATTACATCCACTGGGCAATCAAATATTGACGCCAGTGCAAATAAATGAACAGAACCTAACGATCTACAACGTCACAATCTGCAACCTCAGCACGGATGACGCCCATAAGCATGTGGGCAAGTTCTTGCTGCTTTGCTACACTGTCTCTGAAAACATTGATCAGTTGTTGTGTCGCACGACTCTGCACCTCTGATTCCTCCACCATTTCCATCATTCCTTCAGCCATTAATTGGTTCACAAACATACATTTTTTCCATTGCATTCGAGACAGAGGATACTGAACAGATTCAGATGGCGATTTTGGCAGGCTTGTATTATTGATTGTATTATTGATAGTGGAGAGTGTCTCGACCACTACATCATAACATAAATTAGGAGGGGAACCAAACAGATTAATCATGAGTTATTGGCATATTACCTGGCCTAGATTTATTGGAAAGAAACAATGGGGTTGCCTTGCTGTTTTCAGAGTTTGTCTTCTTATCTTCAGCAGCCTGCACCAAATTAAGACACTAGCATTGCTATCATTGGCCAAGTCAGATAATAGGAAAGCAACATTGGCACAACGAACGTTTGGGCAACTAACCAACACCAAATTAACACAATATGGCACAACTATCATCAGCCAGGTAAGGTAATACGAAAGCAACATTGACACAATGAATGAATGGGCAACCAGAGCAGCACTACAATTAAGTAATCTGCATGATATGAGATAGTACACTCATGCAGCTCAGTATGCAAAAATATCAGGCAGTTTTCTTTACAAAAATCAACATTGGCGCCTTTAACATTTTGCTACAACTAATTTTAGATCAGACAAAGGTTGGATTCACGCCGATTAACAAAATACATGCTGATGTAAAAATATAGTGATATACAACAGGTACTTACATCAGCATTGGAGCACAGAGAATTCCCGCAAGATGTTTTCCTCGAATACAATCCCAATGAAGGAAATCTTATATCATTTAACCTTATTTTCTAAAAGAGAGATGGGTAAGAAACATGTAGAAAATATGATCAGAATGCTATAAAATTTCATGATGCGAGGATACGCACACGCTTCTTAGAATGGAGTTGACTTTCTTTTGCTGGACTAGAGCGGACTAGTTCTTTGGCCACTGGAATCTGCTTATTATCAGTGGGAGTTGGGTTTCTCTGTGCTGGAGCAGTATCTATGAAAAATGGAGTTGGTTTATTATCTCCTGGCGTTTGGATCTTTTGCAAAGACCTGGTTTGTAACCCTTCAGATTCCAACATAGCCGTCTTCCCCTTGTATGCCTTATATAGAAGAATGGTGCTTCAATTATAAAACATGCTACAGCAGATATGGAATAGGTACTGAAGAATAGAAAGGGATGACATATTGACATGTATTCCCTCCATCCGGAAATAAATGGATGGGTCTAGGCGTATTTCAGTTCTAGATACATCCAGTTTTATCCATTTCTGGGACATGTAATCTGGACGGAGGGAGTATGATGTAAGAGCTAGGGATACGACAGGACAACACAATAAAATAAACACTGAAAACCCACTACAGAACCAAAGTAATCAAACCCACTGATATGAGATAGTACACTCATGCAGCTCAGGATGCAAAACTACCAGGCAGCTTTCCTTACAAAAATCAACATTGTGGCCTTTAATCATACATTTTGCTACAACTAAATTTAGATCAGACAAAGGTTGGACTCACGCCGATTAACAAAATACATGCTGATGTAAAAATATAGTGATATACAACAGGTACTTACATCAGCATTGGAGCATAGAGAATTCCCGCAAGATGTTTTCCTCGAATACAATCCCAATGAAGGAAATCTTATATCATTTAACCTTATTTTCTAAAAGAGAGATGGGTAAGAAACATGTAGAAAATATGATCAGCATGCTATAAAATTTCATGATGCAAGAATACGCACACGCTTCTTAGAATGGAGTTGACATATTTTTGCTGGACTGGAGCGGACTAGTTCTTTGGCCACTGGAATCTGCTTATTATCAGTAGGAGTTGGGTTTCTCTGTGTTGGAGAAGTATCTATAAAAACTGGAGTTGGTTTATTATGTCCTGGCGTTTGGATCTTTTGCAAAGACCTGGTTTGTAACCCTTTAGATTCTAACAGAGTCGCCTTCCCCTTAATTACATGCCTTGTATAGAAGAATGGTGCTTCAGTTATAAAACATGCTACAGCAGAGATGGAATAGGTACTGAAGAATAGAAAGGCATGACATATTGACATGTATTCCCTCCATCCGGAAAAAAGGATGGTTCTAGGCGTATTTCAGTTCCAGATACATCCTTTTTTATCCATTTCGGCAACATGTAATCCGGACGGAGGGAGTATGGTGTAAGAGCTAGGGATACGACAGGACAACACAGTAAAAAAACACTAGTTGAATGTAAAACTGTATGCTAGCGGAATACGTGCAGAAAAAACTAAGGCAGCATACACGTGTATGATTGGGAAACTAAGATGGCATTGCAACAGAGCACTAGAACAACACTTCAATGTAAAAAAACATGGTATGGTAGACAGATGAAGTACGTACTGATGAATAACAATGCATAAGATATTCAGAAGCATGATGTCCAAATTAAGCAGATGGCATTGCGATAGAGTAGAATGACAGTACTTGAATTTGAAAACATGTTATCATGAATGGAATAGGTACTGAAAAATAGGAAG
Organism: Aegilops tauschii subsp. strangulata; assembly: GCF_002575655.3. Classification (NCBI taxonomy): domain Eukaryota; kingdom Viridiplantae; phylum Streptophyta; class Magnoliopsida; order Poales; family Poaceae; genus Aegilops; species Aegilops tauschii. Next base: position 497,115,869 of record NC_053035.3, on the reverse strand, counting down.
GCATGACATATTTACATGCATGATCAGCATGCTAAGCACATGGCATTGCAACAGAGTAGATACACTCCAGGACATTATATGCATGTTGTACCCATATCACGGGCCAAGTTAGAGCAAGGACCTTGTGGGGTGAAGAGGATTCAACATCTTTCTGCAAGTCTTCTGAAGAACTGCCTTTACATGTTCCATCATATTGGGTATCATTGACATCAAGTTTATTGGCCTTTACATTGCTCCGTGAGGTTCTTGTCGATATATCAGTGTGTGCAATTATATCTGACATGCATGGAAGACAACTAGTAGTTAGATTTATGTAATGAGTGCCTGTAGGAGACGACATAAATAGTAGGACTGGGGTGAACTAGCAGCAACAGGTCTCAAAAACTAAAGGGAGAACACAGATGAAAGCTACAGAATATGTATCGTTTGTACTCGAGATTAACTAGATGGCACACAAAAGTATTAAAGAACAACATAGGTAATACTAGAAGTGGTATAATATTATAATCACCAGCCTGTGGGATAGCATTGGCTGATAGATGATAACTATGGAACAACATTACCTAAAGAACAAGTATCTTAGCTGAACTATGGAACAACCTTAACTCCTGAACAAGACCCGTAAGAGATCAGCATGAATATACAGTGAAATGTGATAATCTATTTTCCATGCTTAGATGAATAACAATGCCATAAATGTTGCACACAAGTAAGATGAGGGTACAACCTCTCTGGCCGCCATCCATAGGAGTGAGCATCATGTGCTGACTTGTCGATGGCCCTGCAGTTGTTGTGGCTGTCCATGTCGGGCACGCGCATTCGACGCAGGGAACTGTTGAGTGGGGACTATAGCTCCCTTCTGGTGTATGCTTCCCTTGTTGAAGCAGCTGCGGTGAGTCGGAAGACGGTGTGGTTGAAGATGCAGATAACGCATAATGTTAAGAACGACACATCTCTTTGATCTGAAGAAATACACTAAGAGATCAACAGCAAGGTACGAGAGTGGTCACACGTCTGTTGACTGAGATTAAATTGGGGTCACACGATTTTATTTTATTTTCGTACTGTCCGATCTACGCTGGATGGCTTGATGGCCGTCTTGTGCCTCCCGGCTGACACTGTTAGGAATCTTCCCCGAAGAGCCAGCGACCAACGGCAAAGCAGCTTGCCTCCCCGGCCAACACCCCGCTCCCCGCCCCACCGCACTGTTGTGGTTGCGCCGCCCCCGGGCCAATCCACAAAGACTCCCCGTCATCCAGATCCGGCGGCGGCAGTACCTTGAACCCACGCAACTCTAAGATAGCCATCTAAGCGCTGCTACCGCAGCTAACTTGCGGCCCCGCACCCTTACGTTAGACACCAACCAACCGGCAGCTTAGGAGCTCCACCGCCTCGAGGGGTGCTGCTTCCCATTGGGAATCGATTGGCCCAGAATAAAAATTCTGACAACTGACGCCTAAATAAAGTGATTTGAGATGAGGGTGTGACCTATCTGGCAGCATGGTGAAGCAGGCAGGTCCAGCTGCCGAGTCGGTGAGGCCGGCGCGGTTGCGGTGGCCACCGGCGGCAGGGAAACAGCGATGTCACGACGGTCGACGGCTACGAGGAAGCAGCGCCAGGACTCTGGACGGATCCGAAGTTGGAGCCGCTCCGGCGTCGTGAACAACGGCGGGGTTGAATCGGCTCTGGTACGGTTCACGCGACCATCGTCGAGGCAGCTCCAGCAGCACGGAGTAAGAGGCACACGACCTTGTGCATGACGGCAAATGGACAGCGTCTCCGGCATTAGGGAGGAGGGCGGCTGTGAAATTGGTGCAGTGGGGGCGCCATGGAGGAGGGGCTGAGGTTTCGCGGCTCGGGAGAAGGGAGCTTCTGGGGAGAAGGTGATTTGGCGCCCACGAGGTATGAGGGGGGGGGGGGATTGGGAGGGGAGTGGAACCATGTTTTACCGATGCATTTGTCTGAAATGTGAGGGGGAGTTACAGTTCTACCCCTGCCTTTAGGCTTCTCGGCTTGGGTCTGTGTACTGAGGGTCAGGGATAGTAGAGTAACTTTGCTTCTCCCCAAATAGTGGGCGGGAGCGATTTCGGGCGAGGAGGGCGTGTTTTGAAATATAGTGGGCGCGAGCGATTTCGGGCGAGGAGAGCGTGTTTTGAAAAAGTGGGCGCGAGCTATTTCGGGCGAGGAGAGCGTGTTTTGCCGACCATGGTTTACGAATTATTCGGCACATGTCATTTCGGCCGAGGAGAAGGCGCGCTTGGATGAAGTTACGAACCTACCCTCGATGCACAACGGGCCAATTAATGTGTCTCCCACATAGGACGGTAATTTCGCGTCTCCCATTTATTTGCTCAGGCGAATTCCACCGAGCAGAGGATGTTTAATGGTTCGTTCAAAATTTGGGAGAACGAGCATCCACGTCTACCTTACCATGTTGATTCGAATCAAATTTAGAAATATTAGCTTGCCACTTCTTTTATAGATGGAGAGATGATGCTCGGGAGTAATGTGTTTTTACATGCTCGTTGCTAGCGATTTACTATATGACAAATAGTTGACCCACTCAAAAACAGGAATCAAACCCAAAATGAAATATCTCGATTCAATGAAATAGCTCGTTCACCAGGTCAAAATAGTGAACTAAATCCAAAATTGAACACCTCAATCAAATAGCATGTTGTATAGTATTATAGTACTCCATGAACATGTTGAAAGTCAAATTAATGACTTGTTTGATATACGCATATATCCGTTCATGTGTGGATTGCAGACAATATGTTCTCCAATTTAAATATTTGAATGCAAGTTTATATCGAAACATGGTTTATATCAGTCTTTGATGCATAAAACACGACCTCCCCCTCTCCCGGACTCCTGCTCTCTCTCTCTCTCTCTCGCCGACAATCTTCAATTCTGTCGCACGCATCCAACACACAAACCTTGTTGGTCCTCTCTCTTTCTCTCCATCTCTCTCTCTCTTTGTGTGTGTGTGCGTGGGGGGGGGGTCTTTCTAGTTCGCATGCATATATACTCCATCTATAGGTCTCTCTCGCACACTATGTATGATTCTCTAGTCCAAGCTAGATATCTTGGGTGCACTCATCGTACGCACACAAATTCCTTGGCTCGTTGCCCGTAACTCTCTCACGCACCACTCTGTCGTCTCGGAGCTCTTCCCCCTCTCTCTCAAACTCTCCATCTACCAGGGTCGCACATACACATGCATATCTCACTCGCACTCGATAGGCCCATCTAAAACTCTATCTCTCTCCCTCGTTCTCTCTCCATCTCACACGCACACACACACAATATCATGCCTAGCTAGCCAAGTATGATGGTCTCTCACTCAATTGTAGGCACACGCAGTCCCCCCTATATGTATATGACTAGCTAATCTTAGTCTCCATCACAAACTTGTGCATGGTCTATCTCGATTTCTCTCGGGGCATCTTTCTATCGCGCACGCACCTCCCTCGATCTCCCACCCATATAGTCCCCTCACGATCTCGAGGGGGTCTCTCTATCACAAACACACCCTCTCGCCCTCCCCATGTGTCCCTCTCGACCTTTGTTCCTTGTTGGCCAGACCTCTATTGGACATGTGCTATAGGGGTGTCTCTCTCCATTGCAAACAATCACACACTAGCTATCTTCGTGTATCTCCTCGCCTCGCTTTTCTATCTCGGAGATGCATGCGTGATATGTTCGCCTAAGAAACAAAAAAACACACTCTCTCTCTAATTTATCGTTTGTTGTCACTTTCTTTTTCACACACATACTCTTTTTGCACACTTACTCATTCTCCTTCACACACACTTGATCCCTCTCGACTTAGGCACTCTCCTCGGTCCATAGCATATTGATTTATTGAAAAGTCAAACATCACAAAGTTTGACCATGTACATGGAGAAAAACAATTACATCTGGAACGGCAAACATATACCATTAGATTCACCATGAGATGTAGTTTCGTATGATGTATATTTGGTATTGAAGATATAAATAACATTTGTGTAAACCTGACCAAAGTTTCCAAAGTTTGACTTCTAAAAAAATTACATGCACTGCATTATCGAGCGGATGGAATATCTCTTTCCCCCTCTCAGCTATCTGACGCACCACTCAGCCTTATCGGGGCTCCTCAATCTCTCTCAAACTTTATATCTCCCTGGTTCACACATACACATGTCTCGCTCGCGCTATACATATAGACCCATCCAACACTCTCCGCCCTTGTTCTCTCTCTATGTGACACGCACCCCCCCTAATAAGTACCATAATCCCTCACTCCATCACAGGCGCAAGCACTCCCTCCCCTAAGTATGATTATCTCTCACTAGCCATCAGGAACACACGTATTGTCTCCTTCCATCCATACGTCTATCTTGATATCTCTCATGATATCTTCTATCGCACACACACCTTGTCACTCGATCTCCCACCAATGTAGTCCCATCACGATCTCCAGGGGATCTCTCTATGACAAACATACACTCTCTCCTCCTCATGTCTGCATTTTCTCCGTACGTCTCTCTCGACCTCTGTCCCTCGTTTGTCAGACCCCTCTTGGCCACGTGCTAGGGGTCTTTCTCTCTCGGTTGCAAACAACCACACACTATCTCCTCACCTTGCTTCCGTTGTCGAAGATGCATGTGTGATATGTTTGCATAAGACACACACGTTTTTTCTCGACTTTTATCGAGTGTTGTCCATGTCTCTTTCACACACGCACACACACTTTTTTCACTCACTCTTTCTATTTCACTCTCTCTCTCTCTCTCTAGTTAGGGACTCTCTCACGTCCATAAGCATATGGATGTTTTGAAAAGTCAAACCTCAGAAAAGTTTAACCAGGTATATGTGGAGAAAAACATTTACATCTGGAAAGATCATTAGATTCATCACAACATGTACTTACTTCATACTATCATTTATCTTTGGTATTGTAGATATAAGTAATTTCTTTATAAACTTGGTCAAAGTTTCAAAAGTTTGACTTTTAAAAAATGTTGGAACTACATTATCGAACGGAGGGAGTAGCTCTTTCTCTCTCCCTCTCGCTCTGCTATCTCTCACGGGCCTCCCCTCTCACACGAACACTCTATACCGACGGATTATACACTCACTGTGTCAGCGTATAACTCCGTATATTGTTTAGTTGACCGGTCAACCAGTCCACATGCTGCCTTGTCAGCTCGTGTTCTGTATATTAGTGTGCTGGCCCATGTGGCAGTGGGTGAAAATAAGTAAACTAGAGGCCCATCTGACACGCGGTGAAGTAAACAAAGTTGAAACCACTCGGGGTAGCACCCCGCACGCTAGTAAATTGAGGGCGCATTGAGGACACACTTCTTCCGTGTGGAGGACGCACTCGCGCACAATTCACCACTGCGTGGCGGCATGCACAGAAGGACGCACTCGCGCACACCCAGCACACAACACACACCAGCACACGTGTACACCGGCGTCGCCGCCGGTTGAGATGGACGGCGAGGCAGCCAACAAGCGGAGGCGACTCGAGCCAAACCGCATCCGGCGAGCCTGGACTTCATCAGCAGCCTCCCCAATGACATGCTGCTCGTCATCATCGGCCTCCTCCCCACCAAATCTGCCGTGCGGACCGCCCTGCTCTCCCGGCAGTGGCGCCCCCTCTGGGGCCGCGTCCCCGTCAACCTCACCGTCGACAGCTGCCTCTGCGACGGGGATTGCAAACGCATGGCCGCAGTCTCCAAGATCCTTTCATCGCACCCAGGGCCAGCCAGACGCCTTGACATCTGCATGTTCAGTACCAACTGCAAGGTCCAACCCAAGTTCGATGAGTGGTTCTTATCCCTCGCCCTAGATCAGCTCGAGGAGCTCAGCTTTGAAGCTGGACAATGTCGCTCTCTGCCGCCGTCCGCGCTCCGCCTCGCGCCAACGCTGCACCGCGCCAGCTTCAGCTCCTGCTATCTTCCCCAGATTAATGCCGCGCCCGCCCTTCTTCTCCCTCAACTCAAGCAGCTCGACCTCTTCGACGTTGTCATCTCGAAGAAGGCTATGGAGCACCTGCTCCGCAGCTGTACTGCGCTCGAGTACCTTCGTCTTGAGCAGATCCACGGGTTCATTAGCCTCCACATCGCCTTGACGAATCTCCGATGGATTTATGTGTCTTGCTGGCCCCGCAACAAGACATCAATTGGGAAGAGATCACTCCAGTTGTTCCACGTTATGGTCATTGAGAATGCGCCTTTCCTTGAGAGATTGCTTGTATCGGATCTAGAAGGTCCAACAAAAATCAGGGTCATTGACGCGCCGAAATTGACAGCGTTGGTGCACTCGTCTGCCAAATTCTCCGAACTCTTTATTGGATCCGTAATTGTTCAGGTACAACACTCATCTTCTTCTCCATCTTCTTGAAATTCACATTTTTAAGTTTCTTCTTGATGTATTTACGATCGTCTTCCAGAAAATGATTCGCACAAGCTTGACCCAGTCTATGCGCACAGTGAAGATCTTGGCAATAAAATCTATCGGCCCCAATCCAGATCAAGTTGTTGGATTCCTTACATGCTTTCCGTGCACGGAGAAGCTACTCATCGAGGTGAAACTTCTTTCCTATTAGTAAACGGTAATCACAACGTAGCTCAAATTTTTCGTAATTTCCCAAATTACGATGACAAGTGTAGTGTTCAAAACTGCATCTACGCACTGCACCGAAAGAAATGTTTTTAGTATTTTTTCTCACGTGATCACCTGCATCGTTTTTTTGTTGTACTACTATAGTAGCCTAGGCTAGTCATAGTGGAAAGTAACTTAGACTACTCCAGTAACTCTATGGTTACCCTAAGAGCAAGTACTACCTCCGTCCTGGTTTAGTCTTCCTATTTTGTAGTATCACAATTTGACCATAGATTTAACTGACAAAATGTTAATGCATGTCACATAGAACTATATCGTTGGATTCGTATTTGAACATAATTTCAAATGGTGTAATTTTTAGTGACATGCATTGGCATTTTTTACATAAATATATGGTCAAAATTTTATACTAAATAAGAGGTAGTACAAAAGTGGGCTATAACGGCCCTCCACTATGTAGGCCAAAACACGTGCCAAATTCACTTGTGATGCATTTGGCATCGATGCCCCTCCATTGCTCACCTGGTGCCCCAATCTGGATCACCTACTTTGCTCCGGTGCCAAATTAACTCACGCAATGAAAAAACACTTGCGTGGGAGTGAGGGAGGACTGAGGCAATAAAAAAACACTTGTTTGGGAGAGTGAGAGGCTGGTGTAGTTGGTTTGATTGATTTGTTTATACATGTGGGTCTGTGTGCACAGCGGTGCCAACTCTCTCACATCGCGAGAGCGGTGCCAAAATCTTTTGATTTGACATCGATGCGTATTATGGCATCGGCCACATAGTGGAAGGCAACAAATGCCCAAGCTCTTCACGCACTCCTAGGTAAATGAGAGGAAAGAGAAAGAGAGAGAGTCAAAAAATATCACTAGCCAGCCAACCCTATCGTATGAGCGAATGATATTGGTACCTCTTGATGACACGGCAATCTTATACAGCCAGCTGCTCTAATATGTTCTCTTCTTTTGCAGATAAAAAAAGACCCGAAAGTGAAAAATGTGTTGCACTATAACAATCTCATCGAATGCCTTGATCTCCATCTTACAGAAATTGATTTGATCGACTACCGAGGCAGCACATCTGAGATTAAATTGGCCAGGTTCTTTGTTCTGGAGGCAAGTGTGCTAAAGGTAATGAGGTTTGGCGTTCTCTAGCGCAACAATGAATGGTGTGCTGATCACCGCAAGCGTCTAAGCCTAAATGACAAAGTCTCCGCACAAGCTGAATTTGTTTTTGAAACAAAAAGTGGCCAGAGACTTGAAAACTTATTTGCCCATTAGTGACTTGTCAGGGCGGTGGATTTTAGTTTGTACGATAATGCTGCATCCACCTAAAGTAACGAAAGTTCTTACGTAAACTTCCTAGTAATTCCCTCTTCGTAGGTGCAGCATTACTCCTAACATTTGTAATATCAGTTTGAAACTTGTAATATTGTCGTGTCCTATTCCTGCGTTTTCAAAATCCTGCAATTCAAACAGGTCCTGAGTTGGTGATGATGTTGTGCCTGCCATCTTTCACCAATAGCCGTTGGATCTAGATCTGACGCATACAAACAAAACTTCTCCAGTTTTGCAAAAAGATGCCCGCACTTGTTCCCTATTTACAAACAACTCCTTGTCTCTCAAAATCAGCCTTATCTCCTCCCCACCACATCTAGAAGGCCATGGAAAAATCTGGCGCAATGGCCGCTGCCGGCGCCGTCCACCCCCCAATCTTGGTGTTCCGTGCAATGCACGGGCATCTATGCACGGGAAATTATGTCGAACACGGCTAGTTGTAAGCAGGCTAGTGTTGGGGAACGTAGTAATTTCAAAAAAATTCCTACGCACACGCAAGATCATGGTGATGCATAGCAACGAGAGGGGAGAGTGTTGTCCACGTACCCTCGTAGACCGACAGCGGAAGCGTTATCACAACGCGGTTGATGTAGTCGTACGTCTTCACGATCCGACCGATCAAGTACCAAACGTACGGCACCTCCGAGTTCTACACACGTTCAGCTCGATGACGTCCCTCGAACTCCGATCCAGCCGAGTGTTGAGGGAGAGTTTCGTCAGCACGACGGCGTGGTGACGATGATGATGTTCCACCGACGCAGGGATTCGCCTAAGCTCCGCAACGGTATTATCGAGGTGTAATATGGTGGAGGGGGGCACCGCACACGGCTAAGAAATCTCAAGGATCAATTGTTCTCTCTCTGGGGTGCCCCCCTGCCCCCGTATATAAAGGAGCAAGGGGGAGGCAGCCGGCCTAGGGGAGAGGCGCGCCATAGGGGGGAGTCCTACTCCCACCGGGAGTAGGACTCCTCCTTTCCTTGTGGGAGTAGGAGAAGGGAAGGAGGAAGGAGAAAGAAGGAAGGGTGCGCCCCCTTTCCCTAGTCCAATTCGGACCAGACCATGGGGACGGGTGCGGCCACCTTTTGAGGCCTTTCTCTCCTTTCCCGTATGGCCCATTAAGGCCCAATACGAATTCCCGTAACTCTCCGGTACTCCGAAAAATACCCGAATCACTCGGAACCTTTCCGAAGTCCGAATATAGTCGTCCAATATATCGATTTTTATGTCTCGACCATTTTGAGACTCCTCGTCATATCCCCGATCTCATCCGGGACTCCAAACTCCTTCGTTACATCAAAACTCAATAAAACTGTCATCGTAACGTTAAGCGTGCGGACCCTACGGGTTCGAGAACTATGTAGACATGACCGAGACACGTCTCCGGTCAATAACCAATAGCGGGACCTGGATGCCCATTTGGCTCCCACATATTCTACGAAGATCTTTATCGGTCAGACCGCATAACAACATACGTTGTTCCCTTTGTCACCGGTATGTTACTTGCCCGAGATTTGATCGTCGGTATCTCGATACCTAGTTCAATCTCGTTACGATCGAGATCCAACAAACCATTTTCGTTGGTGTGTATGACCATAGAAGGTTTTTATTCATGTAAACAGAACAACAATTGTTCTCTAACTTAAATGAATAACCGAATTGCAAAAAACATGATCAAATCATATTCATGCTCAACGCAAACACCAAATAACACTTATTTAGTTTCAACACTAATCTCAAAAGTATAGGGAGTGTGCGATGATGATCATATCAATCTTGGAACTACTTCCAACACACATCGTCACCTCGCCTTTTACTAGTCTCTGTTTATTCTGCAACTCCCGTTTTCGAGTTACTACTCTTTAGCAACTGAACCAGTATCAAATACTGAGGGGTTGCTATAAACACTAGTAAGTACACATCAATAACATGTATATCCAATATACCTTTGTTCACTTTGCCATCCTTCTTATCCACCAAATACTTGGGGTAGTTCCGTTTCCAGTGAACAGTCCCTTTGTAGTAGAAGCACTTAGTCTCAGGCTTAGGACCAGACTTAGGCTTCTTCACTTGAGCAGCAACTTGCTTGCCGTTCTTCTTGAAGTTCCCCTTCTTCCCTTTGCCCTTTTCTTGAAACTAGTGGTCTCGTCAACTATCAACACTTGATGTTTTTCTTGATTTCTACCTTCGTCGATTTCAGCATCACGAAGAGCTCGGGAATTACTTTCGTCATCCCTTGCATACTATAGTTCATCACGAAGTTCTACTAACTTGGTGATGGTGACTAGAGAATTCTGTCAATCACTATTTTATCTGGAAGATTAACTCCCACTTGATTCAAGCGATTGTAGTACCCAGACAATCTGAGCACATGCTCACTAGTTGAGCGATTCTCCTCCATCTTTTAGCTATAGAACTTGTTGGAGACTTCATATCTCTCAACTCGGGTATTTGCTTGAAATATTAACTTCAACTCCTGGAACATCTTATATGTTCCATGACGTTCAAAACGTCTTTGAAATCCCGATTCTAAGCTGTTAAGCATGGTGCACTAAACTATCAAGTAGTCATCATATTGAGCTAGCCAAACGTTCATAACGTCTGCATCTGCTCCTGCAATTGGTCTGTCACCTAGCAGTGCATCAAGGACATAATATTTCTGTGCAGCAATGAGGATAATCCTTAGATCACGGATCCAATCCGCATCTTTGCTACTAACATCTTTCAACATAATTTTTCTCTAGGAACATATCAAAAATAAACAGGGAAGCAACAACGCGAGCTATTGATCTACAACATAATTTGCAAAATACTATCAGGACTAAGTTCATGATAAATTCAAGTTCAATTAATCATATTACTTAAGAACTCCCACTTAGATAGACATCCCTCTAATCCTCTAAGTGATCACGTGATCCATATCAACTAAACCATGTCCGATCATCACGTGAGATGGAGTAGTTTCAATGGTGAACATCACTATGTTGATCATATCTACTATATGATTCACGCTCGACCTTTCGGTCTCCGTGTTCCGAGGCCATATTTATTATATGCTAGGCTCGTCAAGTTTAACCTGAGTATTCCGCGCGTGCAACTGTTTTGCACCCGTTGTATTTGAACGTAGAGCCTATCACACCCGATCATCACGTGGTGTCTCAGCACGAAGAACTTTCGCAACGGTGCATACTCAGGGAGAACACTTATACTTTGATAATTTAGTGAAGGATCATCTTATAATGCTACCGTCAAACAAAGCAAGATAAGATGCATAAAGGATTAACATCACATGCAATCAATATAAGTGATATGATATGGCCATCATCATCTTGTGCTTGTGATATCCATCTCCGAAGCACCGTGCTTGTGATCTCCATCTCCGAAGCACCGTCATGATCACCATCGTCACCGGCGCGACACCTTGATCTCCATCGTAGCATCGTTGTCGTCTCGTCAATCTTATGCTTCTACGACTATCGCTACCGCTTAGTGATAAAGTAAAGCATTACATGGCGATTGCATTGCATACAATAAAACGACAACTATATGGCTCCTGCCAGTTGCCGATAACTCGGTTACAAAACATGATCATCTCATACAACACATTATATCTCATCATGTCTTGACCATATCACATCACAACATGCCCTGCAAAAACAAGTTAGACATCCCCTACTTTGTTGTTGCAAGTTTTACGTGGCTGCTACGGGCTTAGCAAGAACCGTTCTTACCTACGCATCAAAACCACAACGATAGTTTGTCAAGTTGGTGTTGTTTTAACCTTCGCAAGGACCGGGCGTAGCCACACTCGGTTCAACTAAAGTGAGAGAGACAGACACCCGCCAGTCACCTTTAAGCAACGAGTGCTCGCAACGGTGAAACCAGTCTCGCGTAAGCGTACGCGTAATGTCGGTCTGGGCCGCTTCATCTCACAATACCGCTGAACCAAAGTATGACATGCTGGTAAGCAGTATGACTTATATCGCCCACAACTCACTTGTGTTCTACTCGTGCATAGCATCAACGCATAAAACCAGGCTCGGATGCCACTGTTGGGGAACGTAGTAATTTAAAAAAAATTCCTACGCACACGCAAGATCATGGTGATGCATAGCAACGAGAGGGGAGAGTGTTGTCCACGTACCCTCGTAGACCGACAGCGGAAGCGTTATCACAACGCGGTTGATGTAGTCGTACGTCTTCACGATCCGACCGATCAAGTACCGAACGTACGGCACCTCCGAGTTCTACACACGTTCAGCTCGATGACGTCCCTCGAACTCCGATCCAGCCGAGTGTTGAGGGAGAGTTTCGTCAGCACGACGGCGTGGTGACGATGATGATGTTCCACCGACGCAGGGCTTCACCTAAGCTCCGCAACGGTATTATCGAGGTGTAATATGGTGGAGGGGGCACCGCACACGGCTAAGAGATCTCAAGGATCAATTGTTGTCTCTCTGGGGTGCCCCCCTGCCCCCGTATATAAAGGAGCAAGGGGGAGGCAGCCGGCCTAGGGGAGAGGCGCGCCATAGGTGGGAGTAGGAGAAGGGAAGGGGGAAGGAGAAAGAAGGAAGGGTGCGCCCCCTTTCCCTAGTCCAATTCGGACCAGACCATGGGGAGGGGTGCGGCCACCTTTTGAGGCCTTTCTCTCCTTTCCCGTATGGCCCATTAAGGCCCAATACGAATTCCCGTAACTCTCTGGTACTCCGAAAAATACCCGAATCACTCGGAACCTTTCCGAAGTCCGAATATAGTCGTCCAATATATCGATTTTTACGTCTCGACCATTTCGAGACTCCTCGTCATATCCCCGATCTCATCCGGGACTCCGAACTCCTTCGGTACATCAAAACTCAATAAAACTGTCATCGTAACGTTAAGCGTGCGGACCCTACGGGTTCGAGAACTATGTAGACATGACCGAGACACGTCTCCGGTCAATAACCAATAGCGGGACCTGGATGCCCATATTGGCTCCCACATATTCTACGAAGATCTTTATCGGTCAGACCGCATAACAACATACGTTGTTCCCTTTGTCACCGGTATGTTACTTGCCCGAGATTTGATCGTCGGTATCTCGATACCTAGTTCAATCTCGTTACCGGCAATCCTCTTTACTCGTTCCGTAACACATCATCCCGCAACTAACTCATTAGTCACAATGCTTGCAAGGCTTATAGTGATGTGCATTACCGAGTGGGCCTAGAGATACCTCTCTGACAATCGGAGGGACAAATCCTAATCTCGAAATACGCCAACCCAACAAGTACCTTTGGAGACACCTGTAGAGCACCTTTATAATCACCCATTTACGTTGTGACGTTTGGTAGCACACAAAGTGTTCCTCCGGTAAACGGGAGTTGCATAATCTCATAGTCATAGGAACATGTATAAGTCATGAAGAAAGCAATAGCAACATACTAAACGATTGAGTGCTAAGCTAACGGAATGGGTCAAGTCAATCACGTCATTCTCCTAATGAGGTGATCTCGTTAATCAAATGACAACTTATGTCTATGGCTAGGAAACATAACCATCTTTGATTAATGAGCTAGTCAAGTAGAGGCATACTAGTGACACTCTGTTTGTCTATATATTCACACATGTATTATGTTTCCGGTTAATACAATTCTAGCATGAATAATAAACATTTATCATGATATAAGGAAATATATAATACTTTATTATTGCCTCTAGGGCATATTTCCTTCAGCTAGGTCTACAGCCATGATGATAGTGACTGCAGACGGTGAGGCTGACTATGGTATGCGGAACACGGCGCCTATACTCAGGTGTCATCTCCGGCGTAGGGCCTTGTCACTTTTCTGTGAGGAGCAACACGTAATAATTTGACCAACGGGTAGTATAGTGCTACTACATTGGTAGTACTACTACTACTACTACTAGTACTAGCACCACCGCCTGGATTTATTAGTACTACCACTTTCATCTGGATTTAGTATTCGACTAGCAATATCTAGTAATGCATGTCCCAAAAAATGTACTACTCCCTCCCTAAATAAATACATGGTGTATTGTTTTATTCCTATCGGCGAGGTAACTTAATGTCTTTTTGCTACTTAATAGGATTACATGCAATGAACTAACCACTGCATGTGATGTTTGGTAGTCTCAAGTCATTGAAAGCATGCACGGGCACGGAGGGGGACGCAGCTTCATTGACTTACTACACCTGCCTTTGGGTGTATGACACGTGGGCCCAACGGGTGGCTGGCCGACCTGTCATACAGCCAAAGGCAGGTGCAGTAGAGGGGCGAGGAGTAGATGGCCAACACGCACGTAAATTCAACGCAGTCTGCACTTCTCATATAAAGGCTCCCGCCAGTCCAATCTACGAAATCCTACACACCTACGCACCCAAGGGCAAGAGTGATCACTCCAATCGCAAGATCAGTTGACTAGAAGCTAGACCCATGGAGGCGATGAGCGCGAGCATCAGCCGGCTGTGCCAGATGGTCCACGACGCCGGCCTGCGGCCCGGCACCGAGGAACGTCTCCAGGTAGTGCTTGAGGCCGCCAGGGCGAGGGGCCGCTTGGACGACAGCTTCGTCTCCTTGTTCGACGAGGTCCTCCTCGGCTTCCTCGACAAGTTCACCATCGTCAAGAAGCTCGCGGACAACCTTGACGTACGCCTCCAGCCCACGCGCCCAGGCTCTGCGATGCCTGCCACCCTCAACGGCCTCTATGGTGACAACCTCTTCGACGCACTGGTGGCCCTGCGACTGCCCGTCGTCGCGCTGGAGAATGTCCACCTCGAGGTCGCGCTCTTCGCGCAGCGCCTGGCGCAGCAAGACACCATCGACATAATCACCCATGTCTACGCGCAAATCGTCCACAAGGATGATACATCTCCAACGTATCTATAATTTTTTATTGTTCCATGCTATATTATATTCTGTTTTGGATGTTTAATGGGCTTATTTATACACTTTTATATTATTTTTGGGACTAACCTATTAACCGGAGGCCCAACCCAAATTGTTGTTTTTTGCCTATTTCAATGTTTCGCAGAAAAAGAATATCAAACGGAGTCCAAACGGAATGAAACCTTCGGGAACATGATTTTCGGAACAAACGTGATCCAGAGGACTTAGAGTCTACGCCAAGAAAGCAACGAGGAGAGCACGAGGCAGGGGGCGCGCCTACCCCCCCCCCCCTAGGTGCGCCCTCCACCCTCGTGGAGCCCATGTTGCTCCACCGACGTACTTCTTCCTCCTATATATACCTACGTACCCCCAAACCAACAGAAGCATCCACGAAAACCTAATTCCACCGCCGCAACCTTCTGTAGCCATGAGATCCCATCTTGGGGCCTTTTCCGGCGTCCTGCCGGAGGGGGGCATTGATCACGGAGGGCTTCTACATCAACACCATAGCCTCTCCGATGATGTGTGAGTAGTTTACCTCAGACCTTCGGGTCCATAGTTATTAGCTAGATGGCTTCTTCTCTCTCTTTGGATCTCAATACAAAGTTCTCCACGATTCTCGTGGAGATCTATTCGATGTAATCTTCTTTTGCGGTGTGTTTGTCGGGATCGATGAACTGTGGGTTTATGATCAAGTTTATCTATGAACAATATTTGAATCTTCTCTGAATTCTTTTATGTATGATTGGTTATCTTTGCAAGTCTCTTCGAATTATCAGTTTGGTTTGGCCTACTAGATTGATCTTTCTTGCAATGGGAGAAGTGCTTAGCTTTGGGTTCAGTCTTGCAGTGCTCGATCCCAGTGACAGAAAGGGAAACGACACGTATTGTATTGTTGCCATCAAGGATAACAAGGTGGGGTTATTGCATGAGTTTATCCCTCTACATCATGTCATCTTGCTTAAAGTGCTACTCCGTTCTTATGAACTTAATACTCTAGATGCATGCTGGATAGCGGTCGATGTGTGGAGTAATAGTAGTAGATTCAGGCAGGAGTCGGTCTACTTGTGACGGACGTGATGCCTATATACATGATCATACCTAGATATTCTCATAACTATGCTCAATTCTATCAATTGCTCGACAGTAATTTGTTCACCCACCATAATACTTATGCTCTTGAGAGAAGCCACTAGTGAAACCTATGGCCCCCGGGTCTATTTTCCATCATATTAATCTTCCAACACTTAGCTATTTTTATTACCTTTTATTTTACTTTGCATCTTTATTTCTCTTTATCATAAAAATACCAAAAATAATATCTTATCATATCTATCAGATCTCACTCTCGTAAGTGACCGTGAAGGGATTGACAACCCCTTTATCGCGTTGGTTGCGAGGTTCTTATTTGTTTGTGTAGGTGCGAGGGACTTGAGCGTGGTCTCCTACTGGATTGATACCTTGGTTCTCAAAAACTGAGGGAAATACTTACGCTACTTTACTGCATCACCCTTTCCTCTTCAAGGGAAAAACCAACGCAGTGCTCAAGAGGTAGCAAGAAGGATTTCTGGCGCCGTTGCCGGGGAGTCTACGCAAAAGTCAAGACATACCAAGTACCCATCACAAACCCTTATCGCTCGCATTACATTATTTGCCATTTGCCTCTCGTTTTCCTCTCCCCCACTTCACCCTTGCCGTTTTATTCGCCCTCTCTTTTCCGCTCGCCTTTCTTTTGCCATGTCGGAACCAAAAAGAGTTGGGGGTTCTCTCCCGAGTTTCAGTACTTCGGACGATCCTTCTATTCTATCTAAACTCATAAATAATGCTATGGAAAAACCTGCCGGAGTTGTCAATGAGAGTCTTAATAATTTTGATGAAGATGATTCCGGAATTTTTTGTTATTTACTCGATGAATCTTTGAAAGATGCTTGGGAAAGACTGTTAAGGATCCGGGCTAACTATGTACCCCAATACCAAATTGAAATTTACTTAAAGAGCTTTTATGTTGCCCTACCTTCTTCGTTTAAGCATGTCTTAGATTCTATATTTGAAGAATCCTTTCTTGAAGGGGATGCCGTAGATACTTATGAAAAGATGAAAACCATATTTGGGCACCCCATGAATGAGAAAGTTGAATCTACATCTCTTTTGCTCTCCTACCAAAACGAATCTATCAAAGAGATAAAAGCTAGCTTAGATGCAAATTTCCGCAACGTGCTTAATCTTTCTTCTACCATTAATAGCCACGTGCTTTATCAAAATAGAAAGATTAATTCCATAGACAACCAGTTTGCTCTTTTCTTCCCTAAAACCAAAGATGGCAATACCTAGATCTATCCTTGCTTTTATGCCTAGCTAGGGACGTTAAACGATAGCGCTTGTTGGGAGGCAACCCAATTTTATTTTTAGATTTCTGCTTTTTGCTTCTGTTTAGGAATAAATATTTGATCTAGCCTCTGGTTAGATTTTTTTTATTTTTTAATTAGTGTTTGTGCCAAGTTAAACCTATAGGATCTTCTTGGATGATAGTTATTTGATCTTGCTGAAAATTCCAGAAACTTTCTGTTCACGAAAACAATTGTTAAAAATCACCAGAACGTGATAAAATATTGATTCGAATTGCAGAAGATCAATAAACAAATTTTCTAGATCGTCCTATTTTGGTAGAATTTTTGAGTTCCAGAAGTTTGCGTTAGTTACAGATTACTACAGACTGTTCTGTTTTTGATAGATTCTGTTTTTCGTGTGTTGTTTGCTTATTTTGATGAATCTATGGCTAGTAAAATAGTTTATAAACCATAGATAAGTTGGAATACAGTAGGTTTAACATCAATATAAATAAAGAATGAGTTCATTACAGTACCTTGAAGTGGTGTTTTGTTTTCTTTCGCTAACGGAGCTCACGAGATTTTCTGTTAAGTTTTGTGTTGTGAAGTTTTCAAGTTTTGGGTAAAGATTTGATGGAGTATGGAACAAGGAGTGGAAAGAGCCTAAGCTTGGGGATGCCCATGGCACCCCAAGATAATCTAAGGACACCTAAAATCCAAAGCTTGGGGATGCCCCGGAAGGCATCCCCTCTTTCGTCCTCATCCATCGGTAAATTTACTTGGAGCTATATTTTTATTCACCACATGATATGTGTTTTGCTTGGAGCGTCTTGTATTATTTGAGTCTTTATTTGTTAGTTTTCCACAATCATCCTTGCTGTACACACCTTTTGAGAGAGACACACTTGATTCGGAAATTGTTAGAATACTCTATGTGCTTCACTTATATCTTTTGAGCTATATAGTTTTTGCTCTAGTGCTTCACTTATATCTTTTATAGCACGGCGGTGGATTTGTTTTATAGAAACTATTGTTCTCTCATGCTTCACTTAGATTATTTTGAGAGTCCTACAAAACAGCGTGGTAATTTGCTTTAATTATGATAGGCATTCAAGATTAGTAAAAAAATCTTATGAGTGTGTTGAATACTATGAGAAGTTTGATGCTTGATAATTGTTTTGAGATATGAAGATGGTAATATTAGATTCATGCTAGTTGAGTGGTTTTGAATTTGATAAATACTTGTGTTAAAGTTTGTGATTCCCGTAGCATGCATGTATGGTGAACCGTTATGTGATGAAGTCGGAGCATGATTTATTTATTGATTGTCTTCCTTATGAGTGGCGGTCGGGGACGAGCGATGGTCTTTTCCTACCAATCTATCCCCCTAGGAGCATGCGCGTAATACTTTGTTTTGATAACTAATAGATTTTTGCAACAAGTATATGAGTTCCTTATGACTAATGTTGAGTCCATGGATTATACGCACTCTCATCCTTCCACCATTGCTAGCCTCTCTAATACCGCGCACTTTTCGCCGGTATCATACACCCACCATATACCTTCCTCAAAACAGCCACCATACCTACCTATCATGGCATTTCCATAGCCATTCCGAGATATATAGCCATGCAACTTACCACCGTTCCGTTTATTATGACACGCTCCATCATTGTCATATTGCTTTGCATGATCATCTAGTTGACATTGTATTTGTGGCAAAGCCACCGTTCATAATTCTTTCATACATGTCACTCTTGATTCATTGCATATCCCGGTATTCCGCCGGAGGCATTCACATAGAGTCATATTGTTGTTCTAAGTATTGAGTTGTAATTCTTGAGTTGTAAGAAAATAAAAGTGTGATGATCATCATTATTAGAGCATTGTCCCAAGTGAGGAAAGGATGATGGAGACTATGATTCCCCCATAAGTCGGGATGAGATTCCGGACTAAATATAAAAAAAGAGAAAGTCCATAAAAAAAGAGAAAGGCCATATAAAAAATGAGAGAAAAAGAGAGAAGGGACAATGCTACTATCCTTTTTACCACACTTGTGCTTCAAAGTAGCACCATGATCTTCATGATAGAGAGTCTCTTATGTTGTCACTTTCATATACTAGTGGGAAATTTTCATTATAGAACTTGGCTTGTATATTCCAATGATGGGCTTCCTCAAAATGCCCTAGGTCTGTGAGCAAGCGAGTTGCATGCACACCCACTTAGTTTCTTTTGTTGAGCTTTCATATACTTATAGCTCTAGTGCATCCGTCGCATGGCAATCCCTACTCACTCACATTGATATCTATTGATGGGCATCTCCATAGCCCGTTAATACGCCTAGTTGATGTGAGACTATCTTCTCCTTTTCTGTCTTCTCCACAACCACCATTCTATTCCACATATAGTGCTATGTCCATGGCTCACGCTCATGTATTGCGTGAAGATTGAAAAAGTTTGAGAACACCAAAAGTATGAAACAATTGCTTGGCTTGTCATCGGGGTTGTGCATGATTTAAATATTTTATGTGATGAAGATAGAGCATAGCCAGACTATATGATTTTGTAGGGATAACTTTCTTTGGCCATGTTATTTTGAGAAGACATAATTGCTTAGTTAGTATGCTTGAAGTATTATTATTTTTATGTCAATATTAAACTTTTGTCTTGAATCTTTCGGATCTGAACATTCATACCACAATTAAGAGAATTACATTGAAAATTATGCCAAGTAGCATTCCACATCAAAAATTCTGTTTTTATCATTTACCTACTCGAGGACGAGCAGGAATTAAGCTTGGGGATGCTTGATACGTCTCCAACGTATCTATAATTTTTTATTGTTCCATGCTATATTATATTCTGTTTTGGATGTTTAATGGGCTTATTTATACACTTTTATATTATTTTTGGGACTAACCTATTAACCGGAGGCCCAGCCCAAATTGCTGTTTTTTGCCTATTTCAGTGTTTCGCAGAAAAAGAATATCAAACGGAGTCCAAACGGAATGAAACCTTCGGGAACGTGATTTTCGGAACAAACGTGATCCAGAGCACTTGGAGTCTACGCCAAGAAAGCAACGAGGAGAGCACGAGGTAGGGGGCGCGCCTACCCCCCCCCCCCCCAAGCGCGCCCTCCACCCTCGTGGGGCCCATGTTGCTCCACCGACGTACTTCTTCCTCCTATATATACCTACGTACCCCCAAACCAACAGAAGCATCCAAGAAAACCTAATTCCACCGCCGCAACCTTCTGTACCCGTGAGATCCCATCTTGGGGCCTTTTCCGGCGTCCTGTCGGAGGGGGCATTGGTCACGGAGGGCTTCTACATCAACACCATAGCCTCTCCGATGATGTGTGAGTAGTTTACCTCAGACCTTCGGGTCCATAGTTATTAGCTAGATGGCTTCTTCTCTCTCTTTGGATCTCAATACAAAGTTCTCCACGATTCTCGTGGAGATCTATTCGATGTAATCTTCTTTTGCGGTGTGTTTGTCGGGACCGATGAATTGTGGGTTTATGATCAAGTTTATCTATGAACAATATTTGAATCTTCTCTGAATTCTTTTATGTATGATTGGTTATCTTTGCAAGTCTCTTCGAATTATCAGTTTGGTTTGGCCTACTAGATTGATCTTTCTTGCAATGGGAGAAGTGCTTAGCTTTGGGTTCAATCTTGCGGTGCTCGATCCCAGTGACAGAAAGGGAAACGACACGTATTGTATTGTTGCCATCGAGGATAAAAAGGTGGGTTTTATATCATACTGCATGAGTTTATCCCTCTACATCATGTCATCTTGCTTAAAGCGTTACTCCGTTCTTATGAACTTAATACTCTAGATGCATGCTGGATAGCGGTCGATGTGTGGAGTAATAGTAGTAGATGCAGGCAGGAGTCGGTCTACTTGTGACGGACGTGATGCCTATATACATGATCATACCTAGATATTCTCATAACTATGCTCAATTCTATCAATTGCTCGACAGTAATTTGTTCACCCACCATAATACTTATGCTCTTGAGAGAAGCCACTAGTGAAACCTATGGCCCCCGGGTCTATTTTCCATCATATTAATCTTCCAACACTTAGCTATTTTTATTACCTTTTATTTTACTTTGCATCTTCATTTCTCTTTATCATAAAAATACCAAAAATATTATCTTATCATATCTATCAGATCTCACTCTCGTAAGTGACCGTGAAGGGATTGACAACCCCTTTATCACGTTGGTTGCGAGGTTCTTATTTGTTTGTGTAGGTGCGAGGGACTTGAGCGTGGTCTCCTAATGGATTGATACCTTGGTTCTCAAAAACTGAGGGAAATACTTACGCTACTTTACTGCATCACCCTTTCCTCTTCAAGGGAAAAACCAACGCAATGCTCAAGAGGTAGCAAAGGACTACTACATGCAAGAGGAGGACGATAGGACGCTGGCCTTCTTGGACCACGGGGCAACCTTGGACGGCATTGTTCAGAAGCACGTTGAGCTTGCCGCCAACGCCGCTGCTCCTCACACGTCGGTTGGTGAGCCGGTGCACTAGGGCGTGAGGATGTCGTTGATGGATCCGTATGTATCTTTATCTTTCCGTCAAATCCATGTGGTAGTATATGGTACTACTAGT
This sequence comes from Aegilops tauschii subsp. strangulata, assembly GCF_002575655.3. Taxonomy (NCBI): domain Eukaryota; kingdom Viridiplantae; phylum Streptophyta; class Magnoliopsida; order Poales; family Poaceae; genus Aegilops; species Aegilops tauschii. Next base: position 497,094,072 of record NC_053035.3, on the reverse strand, counting down.
AATTATCTTACCTTCCGCATCAACTTCATAATTTTCCTACGTACTCCATGCATCAACCGCGCCAGAACCAAACTTCTCATTACTCTAGGGAAAATCATTATTTCTATCTATCGGTCGCCCCATAGAGCAGAACCAAATTTTACAAGTTACAAGTTCAAAAGCAAAAGCTTGCCGTGTTCGCGTCGCACCCCCACACGGTTTGTCCGGCACGCTGCTAAGGGGGAATGCATGCTGTGTTGCATTTTCACTTACAAGTGGGACCGCAGTTGAGCAAACCGACTATCGGCAAACCCCCACCCCACCCACCGCGCGATGGCTGAGAAAACAGGAGGGAGAAGAGATGGATGTAGCTAGCACGGACTCCAAGAAAATTGGTGTCGGATGGGACTCGTGTGGGTGGTGTGTGCCGTACTGCTAGACATGAATGCTAGTTATGGCCCATGCCACCCCACTATATCGAGGTGCTGGTTACGTAGAACAAATTTCCTGGAATCCGTGCTCAGCCCTCCTCTATCTCTCTTCTTAGCCAGCCAGCAGACGCGCGGAGCCCATCGTCTGTTTGCTCATATGCGGTCCCACATGTCAGTGAAAACGCAAGAGGGCCCACTGAACCTGCACATCTTTCACCTCGACGTGCTGGTGATGAAAAACAAATCCAATAAAGATCTTCGATGGCCGCTTTTGGAGTTACTCAAGAGTAGTAAGATTCTATGTATAGTTTAACCCAAGATGCACATCACGTGGCTTCACCTACCACTCTATTTTCTTGCATGACACGACCTGGATGCTGGATGTCCCACGTGTCGGCAAAAGGAGGAAGAACTTGACCAAATCTTCGGTTGTGCTCTCGGATTAGACTAGTTGTGCTAACTTAAAATTTTATTGTGTAGAATGGATGCAAGTTTTGGTATTGGGAAGAAGAGTACAACAATATATTGATAGAGCGCAATTTAGTAGATGTTCTAGCACTTTTAGCTAGCATAGAGGCTAGAGATGAGACTAGTGCACTTGTTGATAGAATAGATGCTAGACACGTCTACTTCTTTACACTCGAAGAAGAAAGAAGCACGCAAGATCGAGCCTCCGCAGATCAACAATGAATGCATCGAGAAGGCACTAATCCAACTTACAGGAGCAGTTATGGAAGTTGGATATCTTCTAAAATGTATTCGTGTGGTTCTTGTTTTCTTTGGTCTTGCTTTTCTAGTCAAAATTTTGGTGATGTATTTCCATGTACCAAAAAATCAATGATGAAAAGAAGATATGTGTTTGCAAAAAAATGTACGCGGCCGGGATGCGGTCACACGTTCGGTGCACGACCACCGCATCCGAGAAATGGCCCGGACACGACCCCATTACCCTACCCGAACGGACAGAATCCGGGCAAAACGGAGGTCCGTTTGGGGTCGTGCGTTGGAGTTGGCCTTACAAGTGGGACCGCAGTTGAGGAAACCAACTATCGGCAAACCCCCACCTCGCCCGCCGCGCGATGGCTGAGTTAGAGAAACAACGAGGTTGAAGAGATTGCTGTAGCACGGACTCCAAGAAATATGGTGTCAGATGGAAGTCGTGCTGGTGGCGTGTGCCGTACTCCTGGACGTGAATGCTTGTTCTGGCCCATGCCACCCTACTACTCCTACTACTTAGCTGGTGTTTGGTTCTCTAGTCCTAGGACTTTTTCTAGTCCCTGGGACTTTTTGAAAAAGACCCTCAAGGAGGTGCTTCTAAGGACTTTTAGCAAAAAAGTCCCAAAAAAGTCCCTGGAACCAAACACCCCCTTATAGTAGTAGTAGTAGTATCGAGGATTCGAGGTGCTGGTTACGTACAGCGAACACATTAACATATGGCCCACCTCACACTGTGGCCAAATTTCCTGGAGTCTGTGCTAGGTTAAAAAGTGTTCTTTGTGAGGATGGGTGGCTGGTCTCAAGTTTAAAACTTGTTGTATTACGTACGTAGACGTAGAGATAGTGCAGCATGTGAAGCTAGTACAAATAGTGTGCTATTGTTGATTGGCCTCATCCGATAACCTGTTGCAATGCACGTACAATTATGTATTCAGAAAATATTTTTTTGCCTCGTCGCAGCACCCACTCAGAGAAGCGACTCGATGGGCATTCATAAATTTAGTAAGTTTATCACAGGCATATCATTTTATTACATACAACAGGTCATCAACCCACAACGACAACGAGGATACATTATAAATACTAAAGTTTTCATCACACAACAAATAACAAGCAATGAAATGAACTTCAACTCAACCAATCCTCGGCGTTGGAAACGCTTGCTTTGAACCACAAGCGATTCTCTCGGAAGAGCCAGCTACTGTCGATCTCGAGACCAACGCGGGATTGATCATCCAGGCTGAAGCGGCCTACTATATCATGACCAGGGTAGGGAACCACCGCAATGTACGACGTATAGATACAGTTGCTTCTCATAAATGGTAGTAACGTTGTGTCAACAGCAGTTGGATCGCCTTTCACCATCATTGGATAGTTTTGTCCAAGGAAGAGCGAGTTTGCTCCAAGACTATCAATACTGTACCAGGGAGAAGGTGTTGGCGCTAGCACACTAGTATCCATCCCGAATACCATGCAACGGGTGTTGGAATAGGTCCGGAGAGTGTGACCATGGGAGACAACACCTGCTCCCTCAGTAGTAACATCAGTAGTGGGCTGTATACAGACAAGAAGGGGTGATCCATCGGAAGTTGCCAGGCGCCACTGAGTATATGGGCCCTCCTCGTCCTCATGCTCGTGATCATCACCATCTTCAACTCCCCCTTGGTTATAAAAATTTTCAAGTATAGGCGGTGGAATGTTCACAGGACCTTGGAAACACAAGAAGAAGGTTAATTAGTAGAGAAGGGAAACTTGCTAACTCACATGCATGTGGATGAAACAATTATAATTACGGTGGAAGACAAACGTATCGAAACAACGAGGATCCCATGCAAAAACAGTGCCACGGGTGGTGGCAGCAAACACAAGACCCTCGTATTCAATTGCATCACAGTACACATCCGTGTATAGAAACTGATTTTTGAGCAATATCCATCCAGTCGAACCACGAAGGATGGCAACAAGCTTGTCGAAGATAGCAACAACTTGATAGTTCTTGTAATTCCAAGAGCGGTTGGGAACTCGAGAAATTGCTATCTTCCGTAGACGACAGTCACCATGATCATATTTGAACGTACGTAGATCATCTGTGTGCTCAACCTCAGGGCACTCGGAGATTTTTGGAAGTGGAATCCGCTGACGAGTGTACACATTCACAAGTTCCCACTCCCAATTGTACCCAATATAAACAACCCAATCTCCATTTGCGCCTGCCCAAGCCTTGCCCTCAAGCGATGGCATCTTAACATCATACGTATCATTATCAAGCGGCATCAACTTGCACAAGGCGAGGCTTCCCTCGTCCCCGCGCCAGTCAGCAGGGTCACGGCGAAGAAGATAGGGGAGATCAAACCACTCCTGGACCCTTGGGTTCCTTGTAATGATGTTATTAGTTGAGTCGAGAATGTTCTTGAACGAACCTGCCATGCTAGCCGAGGTGATGACGTCGCACCGATCAATGATTTCCCCCACCACGTCATCTTTTAGATCGGGGCAAGAATAACGGGGTCATTTCCGGCTTGTTCCCTCCATGGAGAAGACGATCGAACAATGGCAGAAGGAAGGGTGAAGGCAAATGGAGGAGGGAGGAAGAGCGTGCGACAGCAGGTCCAAATCGAGAGGGAAAGGCGAAGAGTCGATGGACGGTTGCCAGTTTGCCACGGTACACGAAGAGGCGCCCCGGCCTACACGTCCTTTCGGAAATTGTACAAAAGGAGTCGCCGTGTTCTCACTGACATGTTGGAACGGACCACATGTCAACGAAACATGGTGTGTAATTTCTCGTGCAAAATGCGATCTGGCCGCGTTGGCTCGAGGTGCCGCATTAGTTATCGACCTTTGTTTTTTAACATACAATCTGAGTGGATAGCTCCTTTGGTCATCACACGTGAGCGGATATATAGGTGGGCTAGGTGGGCAGGCGGCAACAATCTAAGTGCTAAAAGAGTTGATCTCGAAAAAAGAGTTGATCCAATGCTTGGTTTTGTTTGGATTTTCCAACTATAACCATTGGATAGAGTGAATCAATGGCTTACGTTCAAAGTTATTCTCATACTATAGAATGGTATAGGAACGTGGAGAGATTTGGTTGATTTTATATCGCTGAATAATATAAAATATTATGAGTGCAGACGCTCCACCCCGAGGTTTGTAGCTCCTTCTCGGTCGTCGGGAATCTATGTTCTTCCACTCTTTCATTTAAGACATAAGCTTTGTTCATCCTGTTGCTGACACGCAGGACATCTATATGCCTCCATTTTACAAAATCATACTATATGCCTCCATGACACGCTGGGCATCTAGCATCAAGGTGGCATGTCATGCAAGAAAATGGAGATATCCAGTGCGTAAGTGAGTCGTGCACTTCGATGGCACCTAGTACTACGCAATATTTTTTCTCCTCGATGGCACGTGAATAGTGCATGTACTCAATGACAGAGCACGGGATGGTAGCCATGGACATGGTCGGCCCTTTTTGAAGAGAGTACTAATAAATAACTTTGATGTGTCCCGTCAACTCGCAGAACGACGAGAAGCTTGCTTACTACGCCTTCTCCCTCGCCAACGCGTGCGCGATGGCTCGCAGCACGAGGAGAAACTTTTGCTTACAAGCGGTGGACGTGCAATAGTTCATTTGGTGTCAGATTGCCAGAAGTACTACTGTAGCACCATCATTATTGTTCAACTTCCGGAAGAGAAGAGCCAAGCGCAAGGTTACCTACTAACCTAGTACAGTACTACTATAGCCAAAGCTGGTCCACCTTTTTAGAGCATGGTTAATTAATATATGCGGCTCTTACAGCGGCACATCATTTAGAGCAAGTACTCTCTTTGTAGGAACAAAGGAAGTGAAACAAAAGTTGGAGTGGATGCTAGATTGCCAATTAAAACATGATTACATAGGAAAAAAAATCCTATAGCATTCTATCCTATGAATCAAACGACCAATGTAGGAAAATTATGAGGGGGTCTCTCCAATAGTGTTCCTTGGCTCGCACCTAGCATCACGGTGGTCAAACTTGGAGTCATTCATCTGGTACACGTGGCATCTCAGATCTAGACACAAGGTGACGCGACCTCTCACTTCCTCCACCATTTGAAGCGGCGCGCCGGTGGAGGGCTAGCATACTCCAATATTAGGTTGGCTCTATGTGATGTGGCAACTTCATATACTAACCGGATGCTGGCTATACTACTACGGTACTCACACTCCAAGAAGTGACTCGAAAACCATTCATAAATTGAGTCTATGACATGCATTTGCAACTGAAATGTACCATTCATTAAATACAACAAGTCATCAACACACAACGACAATGAGGATACATGTTGGATTATAGATTATTTCCAACAAAAAATTCTAGCAAATACTAAAGTTTTCATCACACAACAAATAACAAGCAATGAAATGAACTTCAACTCAACCAATCCTCGGCGTTGGAAACGCTTGCTTTGAACCATAGGTGCTCTGGGAAGGGCCAGCTATTGTCAATATCGAGAGCAATGCAGGACTGATCATCCAGGCTAAAGCGGCATATATCAGGACCAGGGTAGGGAACCACCGAAATGTCCGAGGTATAGATACAGTTGCTTCTCATAAATGGTAGTAACGTTGTGTCAATAGCAGCTGGATCGTCTTTCACCATCATTGGATAGTTTGGTCCAAGGAAGAGCGAGTTTGCTCCAAGACTATCAATATTGAACCAGGGAGAAGGTGTTGGTGCTAGCTCACTAGTATCCGTCCTGAATACCATGCAACGGGTGTTGGAATAGGTCAGGAGAGGGCGACCATGGGAGACAACACCTGCTTCCTCAGTAGTAACAGTCTGAGTGCACTGTATAAAGACAAGAAGAGGTGATCCATCGGAATTAGTTGCCAGGCGCCACTGAGTATAAAAGTTATGCTCCTCCTCATGCTCGTGATAATCACCATCGTCATCTCCCCCTTGCTTATAAAAATTTTCAAGTATAGGTGGTGGAATGTTCACAGGACCTTGGAAACACAAGAAGAAGGTTAATTAGTAAAGGGAAACTTGCTAACCCGCATGCATGTGGATGAAACAATTATAATTATGGTGGAAGACAAACGTATCGAAACTACGAGGGTCCCATGCAAAAACAGTGCCACGAGTGGTGGCAGCAAACACAAGATCCTCGTATTCAATTGCATCACAGTACACATCCATGTATAGAAACTGATTTTTGAGCAATATCCATCCAGTCAAACCACGAAGGACGACAACAAGCTTGTCAAAGATAGCAACAACTTGATAGTTCTTGTAATTCCAAGAGCGGTTGGGAACTCCACAAATTGCTATCTTCAGTACACGACAGTCACCATGATCGTATTTGAACGTACGTAGATCATCTGTGTGCTCAACCTCAAGGCACTCTGAGATTTTTGGAAGTGGAATCCGCTGACGAGTGTACAAATTCACAAGTTCCCACTCGCAATTGTACCCAATATAAACAACCCAATCTCCATTTGCGCCAGCCCAGGACTTACCCTTAAGCGATGGCATCTTGACATCACATGTATCATTATCAAGCGGCATCAACTTGCACAAGGCGAGGCCTCCGTCGTCCGCGCCCATGCGAATAGGCTTATAGCGAAGAAGATAAGGGAGATCAAACCGCTCCTGGACCCTTGGGTTCCTTGTAATGATGTTATTAGTTGAGTCGAGAATGGGCTTGAACGGACCTGCCATGCTAGCCGAGGTGATGACGTCGCACCGATCAATGAGTTCCCCCACCACGTCATCTTTCAGATCGGGGCAAGAATAACGGGGTCATTTTCGGCTTGTTCCCTCCATGGAGAAGACGATCGAACAATGGCAGAAGGAAGGATGAAGGAAAATGGAGGAGGGAGGAAGAGCGTGCGACGGCAGTTCCAAATCGAGAGGGAAAGGTGAAGAGTTGGTGGACGGTTGCCAGTTTGCGACGGTACACGAAGAGGCGCCCCGGCCTACATGTCCTTTCGGAAATTGTACAAAAGGACTCGTCGTCGTCTCACTGACATGTTGGAACGGGACCACATGTCAACGAAACATGGTGTGTAATTTCTCGTGCAAAATGTGATCTGGCCGCGTTGGCCCGAGGTGCCGCATTATTTCTCAACTTTATTTTTTTAATGGCATGCCGTTCAGTTTTGAAGCACGACTAACTGGTACTATTTGCAGAGAAAATATAAACTACTCTACCACTACTCCACCTCTAGTACTACTAGTATAAAAAAGATATATAGGCTGGAGCTTCAGAGCTTTCTTGCTAAGGGCTGCCCACTTGCTTCTCACACTATCACCCTCTCTCCAGATCTAAAAAAGACGGCCTCTCTCTCCCTCCTCACCGGTGGTCACAGATCCGCCAGGGAAGAAAAGGACATGCAGCGTTGACGCACTCGTCGTCGGCGAGCGAGGTCATGCACTGACGACAAGGCCGTCCTCTCAGACCTAGCGCCCGCGCGGGATGGCCTCCGTCCCCAAGCTCGCTGTGGTAGTGCGTGCGGAGGACGACGACCACGAGCGAAACCACTTCCCGCCGACCCTCAGGTATTCTACCTCTTTTCGAACCATACCCTTGTTCTATTGCCCCATCTGCCATGTCACTGCATGTGGATCTTTTTCCACTCCACCATCTTCCCAATTTGCTATCCTCTGCTCTGCTGGTCACACAGACGAAAACCTTAATTTGCACTATTAAAGGAAACCCTACTTCATGTAGACTAATCCATGTCTGGGTTGAATAAGGAAAGGAAGGGAGACTGTACTGTCCAAAAGAGTAGGCATCGAACCCGCATCTAGGTTGAAAAGGGGAAAATCAGTAGCTAAGGAATGAGTCTTGTGTCTCTTGGTTGAAGAAGGGTAGAAAGGCATGACAACGCAATAGAGAATGACCAGGTCAATCGGTTTGTTATCCTCACATAGGAAAAGGGTGGCTAAACATAACAAAAATGGGACGTAATCCACATATGCTGCATGGATATTTGTTGCTCTAGGCAACCATACCTCCCTCACCACTCTATGCGTCCGTGGAGGTACATCGTACTGGTGTGCCCACTGTTCGAATGGGCCTCCCATGCTCTTAGTGTCACTTTTTTGCTGTTAGTATAACGCCAGCAGTCAAGTCAAGCAATGCTACTGCTAAAGTGATGCCACATTTAACTAATGCCGCACTCAGTCTAATGCCACCGATAAATTTAAGCAATGCCATTTAATGTCACTGGATTATTTCAGGGTTAGCTGTTGATTGTGGATGTATTAAAGATTTTTCAGCTAAGGCATTCTAATGCTGTTGCATAGCCAGTATACCAACGATGAGACTTGTTACTACCTTCAGATTTTTGCACTATTAATGCTTATAGATTACATACCTCACTTTCATGAGATAAGTTAATTTTTTTGTACAGTGTCACCAAAATGCCAAGGCGCTGATGTCATTTTATTTTGGTTAAATTGCACAAAAAATTATGAAGACAAGAGGAAAGGTCAAGAGTGGGCACCTCCTCCTCCGGCTGTTCTCTTGACTCGTTCGATCAAGTTTTTATGTTTGATCGATTATCAAGACTGGGATAGCAATTTTTAAGGCCCCCCCCCCGAGTTCGAAATGATATTTACCTTGGAGGTACATGGTTTGCAATTTTTTATACTGTCATTAGTTAATAATGCTAGTTACCTTCAGACTTTTGTATTCGGGTTAATGCTCATGCACAGCTAGTATACCAATGCTGAAACGTGTTACCTTTACATTTTGTATTGTTAATTCTTATAGAAATCTTCCAGTGCCAGAGTTTATTGAAATCTGTTTAGTAAAACCATTGTACTGTACCCTGTAATAAAATAACTACTCTACTGTTGCACTAGCCACTGGATTAGTGTATATTTGTAGTATTCGAAACTTCGAATGGTGTTGCATTAGCGTATGGACATAAATAAAGTGTGGCAAGCTTTCCCAGATATGTGCTCAAGAAAACTACTACCTGTTTTCTAAATACTAGTAGACGTTTGGGTACTTTAAACTGAACCACGAAAACGTCTTATGTTAAGGAACAGAGGGTGTAGAGTTCACTCAAATTATCCCGGTAAAGCTAGTCACACCTTTGTTAAAATTAATGTTCATTATGTTATTGGAGCAGGTCTATAAGTTTGTCTCTAATGCCTGTCGACTACATACCTGACATCATGATGTAATGTTAAGTCATTTCCTTTTGTACAGTGTCACTGAATTGTCAAGGCGGTGATGGCATTTTATTTTAATTGAACTGCACAAAATATGCTTAAAAGAAGAGGAAAGGTCAAGAATCGATCATTCTTTCAGAAAGAACTATATATGCCTTTCAGACATTAGCCTCTGTTGCCTTATTTATTCCTTCAAACAGGTGGTTAGAAACAGTCTTTGTTGGGGATATTACTACTAGGTGTAAACCGGCCAAGGAAGCCGGGTTATCCCCATAATGGATTGTTTATACTTAAAAGCCCATGAAGACAAGGAATAAAGCGGTTTACTACAGAGACTCGAAGGCCCAAGGCCCAAAGGTAGATTAAGGCATGTAGCTATAAACCGCCATGTAGTACATGACTTGTATTGTAAGGTATGACAAAGTAGAGACCGAGCCGGTATGGGTATAAACCGGCATCGGGACTCTGTAAGCTGGCGGGCGTCGACCTGTGTATATAAAGGCACGACCCGGCGGCGGTTCAAGGACAACAAACAACAACTCGAGACTCAGGCAAAGCGTATTCGCTCCCTGGTCATCGAAACCCCATCAATTCCATCACAACTAGAAGTAGGCTTTTACCTTCCTCGAAGGGGCCGAACTAGTATAAAACTCTCTTGCGTCCCTTGTCCGCTTTAACCCCTTCAAGCTAACCCGTTGCGATGGCTCCACGACTAAGTCCTTTCGCTAGGACATCTGCCGTGACAAACCCACGACAGTTGGCGCCCATCGTGGGGCTATCACGCGATGGTTTCGAGTTCTTGAAGGGCAATTTTGAAGGGCTCAAGGGATACGCCGTGGGCCGGATGACCAAGAGTCGTCGCGGCAAGCTCTACATCGACGACGCAGGCTGGGGCCCCGAGGCCGGCTCAATCGAGTATGGGTACCGGGTCCCCTTTGGAGGAATTCACGTCTTCATCGGCAAGATCGGCGAACCGGGCCCTGAGCCGGACATCTGCACCGACCTCGTCGAGACGGCTCAGCGTGCAAGCCCTGCCGGGGTTCAGCCCGCCGTGAAGCGTGCGTTCGTAGGATTCATCAATGGTGCGGAACTTGAACCGGCGTCCGATGGCGAGACCGTCGTCTACTCAGATGACGAGTCGTCCACCGGGGAGACCGGGTCACTGTACCAACTGCAAGATGGCCAGTTTGGGGGCTATTCCGATGGCGACAGTATTCCGGACCCCTTTCAACCGTCGAACCAGGTTGCGATCTTCATGGCTGGAACTCAGCCCATGTTGCAATCTTCAACCGCGGCAGCAATAATTTCCGGATCGGCAGCTGGGGCGGCAGGCCCCGCGCGCCGGCCGGCCCAAATCTTGTCTGATTTATTGGACGCCTGGACGACCTTACTGGCCACACAAGTTACCGCCGACACCCAAGATTAGAATAATGCGGAGGTGGCTAAGCTGTAGGATCAGATAACTCAAGCTAAGGAGGACTTAGCAGCTGAAGAAACCAGGATGGCTGAGGAGCGGGTCGCTTTAGAGGCACAAGCACAGCGGATTAAGGCAGAGAATTATCGACTCCTGTTGGATCAGAACGCTTCAAACGACGTGTTAAGGAGAAGGCATCGGTCATGACTACCATCGGTTTATGAGGCAATGAATCTCTTTGACACGCCAGGAGCAGGAACCAGTAATCCGGCAGCGGTGAACCGGATTGAGACGCCGAGGACCGGAGCACCGGATCAGCCACGGGTGACGGATCCCCCTCGACGGACCCATAACCCGCTGCAGTATGTACCGGCGCCGCCGGGTCACTTCTCCGCCCCTTTGGATAATATGATCGCTGCCGCATCACGATTAGCCGCTATTCCAATGGAGGGTGAATCCCAGCGGCGGTTGAGACGCGGCATGCTAGGGATCTTCTTTAGACGGCTATGGTGCAGCAGCAGGCTTATTCATACAGCCGAGACAGAATTCATTCAACCCCACGCCCGAGCCGGAGTTATAGCAGGCACATCGATGAACCGGCTGTGTCAAGCAGTGCGCGGAACCGAGACGCTCCTCGAGGACCTGATCCGGCGCGTGGTGGGGCAAATGCTCAGGATGTGGTGAACAACGGAGCACGTCGAGAAGCCGAGTTAGCAGCGCAGGACCGTCAGCTCACTCCGGTTCGTCCGGTGGCTTCCGTAGAGCAAGGCCTTACTTTCAGCTCTTGGGGGGTGCCCTGCCTCGTCCCGGCTTTGCGCAATGTATGGCTGCCCAAGGATTTCAAGGGCCCCCGTAAGGTGCCTAATTACACCGCTAATGTGCCTCCCGAGTCATGGATTGAGAGTTATGAGATGGCTATGGAGATGTTAGATGTGGATGAAGCCGCCTGCGCGAAATATTTTGCTATGATGTTGGATGGAACAGCTCGCACGTGGTTCAAAAGCTTACCAGTTAATTCCATTGGGACATGGGGTGAGCTAAAAGCCCGGTTTATAGCAAACTTCAAAGACACGTGCAAGCAACCTATGTCAATTGTGGACTTAGCCGCCTGTGTCCAGGGAGAAGGCGAGTCAACAACCCATTGGGTGCGCCGGGTTTCAGAGATCTTACATTCTTCGGATCGCATCAATGCCGACTCGGCGATTATAACATTGGAGGGGAATTGTCGGTTTCAGCCTTTAAAGTTGAAGTTGGGACGGCTCAAGCATCACTGCAATGACATGGGAACACTTATGGCCACTCTGGTTAAGTATGCTGATTCTGATAGTACCAAGGACCCCGAGTCTGACGATGACAAACCGGGGAAGGGAAAGAAGAGCGGCAACGCCAAGGGGCAGCAACATAACCTGACGGGCCACAATAATAATGGTAAGCGGAAAGCAGATCATAATTCAGATTTTGTGGCTAACACCAATACACAGGGTAATGGTCAACGTCCTAAAGGAAAGCCGCCCCCAAGAAGGGCAGAGCCCAGTCCTAATCCGGAGCGCCTGAATTACCTGTTGAACCAGCCCTGCCCGAAGCATGGAACGTAGGACAAACCGGCCACGCACCTCTGGAAAGATTGTTATATCATGCGAGAATTCAAAAATTCAGATTTCTTCCGGAATGATCATGGACCATCCGGCGGTTCAGGATCCGGGTCCTATGGGCCGGGTTATGGAGGAGGCAACTCCAGTTCAGGATTCCAAGGCAATCAGGGTGGACATGGCAATCAAGGCAATCAAAGCAACCAGGGTGGTTATAACCAACAAGGACCGCAGTAGCAACAGTCAGGGTACCAAAGTCACCCAAAGCAGTTGAATAGTGGACAGTACCACGTTTTCACCACCAGCTTATGCAAACGCGATCAGAAGCTTCATAAATGAGCGGTGAACTCGGTTGAACCGGCAGTGCCTCGTTATTTGCGATGGTCTGAGCAGCCTATTGTCTGGCGCCGAGAGGATCACCCACCCCGGGTTGACAATCCGGGTCATTTGGCGTTGGTGGTGGCGCCTCAGGTTGGAGGTTATAAGTTCACTAAGGTGCTCATGGACGGAGGCAGCAGTATCAACATCTTATATTATGACACCTTCCGTTGTATGGGGTTGACAGATAAGAATCTTAAACCGTCGAACACTGTTTTCCATGGTGTGGTGCCTGGCAAATCAGCCTATCTGGTTGGTAAAATAGCTCTGGAAGTCGCTTTTGGAGATGAGTATGACTCAAGATCAGAGACATTGACTTTCAAAGTGGTGAAAATCCGAAGCCCGTATCATGCCCTGTTTGGACGGCCGGCTTATGCTAAGTTCATGGCACGACCCTGTTATGTTTATCTGCAGCTCAAGATGCCGGGTCATAAAGGGACTATCATAGTACATGGAAGCCGCAAGATCGCTTTGGAGTGTGAGGAAGGTGATGCAGCCTATGCTGAGTCGGTTTGTGCAGCAGAGGAGTTGAAGTTCTATAAGGACAACGTTGATCCGGCGGACATGACTTCTTTGAAGAAACCAACCATGGAGCATGATCCGGCCTTGAAGTTTAAATCGGCTGATGAGACTAAGATGGTTGATTTTGTGCCCGGCGATTCATCCAAACAGTTCATCATCAGTGCAAATCTGGATCCGAAATAGGAAAGCGCGCTCATCAAGTTCATCCGTGAGAATCGGGATATCTTTGCATGGAAGCCTTCTGACATTCCAGGTGTACCGGGGGAACTCGCTGAGCACACCCTTAATATTGATCCCAAGTTTAAACCGGTCCGACAATTCCTTCGCCGGTTCAATGAAGAGAGGCGCAAGGCTATTGGTGAGGAGGTAGCCTGGCTCTTGGCGGGAGGGTTCATTGTTGTTGTTTTTCATCCGGAGTGGTTGGCTAATCCGGTGCTGGTGCTTCAGAAGAATGGCACCTGGCGTATGTGTGTGGATTACACGGATTTGAACAAAGCGTGTCCGGCTGATCCTTTTGCCCTCCCCCGTATCGATCAAATCATTGATGCTACGGCGGGTTGTGAGCGTTTGAGTTTTCTGGATGCTTATTCAGGTTATCATCAGATTAAGATGGCAGTTAAGGACCAGGAGAAGATAGCTTTTATAACTCCCTTTGGAGCCTTCTGCTATGTGTCTATGCCCTTTGGGCTCAAGAGTGCCCGGCAACTTATCAGCGTTGTGTTTAGAATTGTCTTCATAACCAGATTGGGCGCAACGTTCATGCTTATGTGGATGATATTGTGGTGAAATCCAGGAAGGAGGAAACATTAATAGATGACTTAAAGGAGACCTTTGATAACCTCCGGGTTTATAAGATGATGCTCAACCCGGCCAAGTGTGTTTTTGGTGTGCCAGCAGGCAAGCTTTTGGGTTTTCTGGTGTCTAACAGGGGCATTGAAGCTAATCCGGAGAAGATCAAGGCTATTACTTCACTGGCTAAACCGAAGTGCATCAATGATGTTCAGCGACTGGCAGGCCAGATTGCAGCATTGAGCCGGTTTATAAGTCGTCTCGGGGAGAAGGCCATCCCTTTATATCAAATGCTGAAGAAAACGGACAACTTTGTCTGGAGTGATGCGGCTAATGAAGCGTTTGAGGCTCTAAAGCGGCAGCTTGCCGAACCACCTGTTCTTGTTGCTCCCATGGACAAGGAACCATTGCTGTTATATGTGGCTGCTAATGCTCGGGCTGTCAGCGTGGCTATTGTGGTGGAGCGCAAGGAGGCAGGAAAGGAGTATCCGGTTCAACGGCCGGTTTATTATATCAGTGAGGTGCTCATTGAGTCAAAACAGAGATATCCACATTGGCAGAAGCTTGTATATGGGGGTTTTATGGCGAGCCGGAAGCTGAAGCAATACTTTCAGGGCCATCCCATTACTGTGGTCAGTTCTGCTCCTTTGGGAGATATCATCCAGAACAGAGAAGCGACTGGCCGGGTTGCTAAGTGGGCTATTGAGCTTGGGCCTCACGGATTAAAATATATGCCTCGCACGGCCATCAATTCTCAAGCACTCGTGGATTTCATCAATGACTGGACAGAGTTGCAGGTGCCGGAGGATAGACCGGATAACACATACTGGACGATTCATTTCGACGGATCCAGGCAATTGGAGGGCTCGGGGGCTGGAGTGGTTCTTACTTCCCCTCGAGGTGACAAATTTTGTTATGTTCTCCGCTTGATGTTTCCTTGTACTAATAATGCAGCTGAGTACGAGGCCCTGCTCCATGGTCTTCGGATGGCTAAGGAGATGAATCTGAGCCGGGTTAAATGTTTTGGTGACTCGGACCTAGTGGCTCAACAAGTTTTTGGTACTTGGGATTCCAAGGACCCCTCATGGCAGCGTATCGTCGAGAGGTGTGACACCCAAATTTTTTTATTGGTTTTATCAAAATCTTTTATTTGATTTGAGGAGGGTATTTAAATTTTTCTTCTAAAAGGATTTTTCCCTCTCAAAATATTTTCTTTTGTGACAAGTGTTTTGTTTTGGATTCACCCAAGACTTGATTTTGGTCTTGGAGGTTTTTCCATCTTATGTGGACTCAAAACCAAATGCTTTTCATTTGGGAAATTTCTTTTGAAAAATCTTTTAAATAGCCCTAGGGCATTTTGAGTGATCTTTTCCCCTTTTCAAAATTCCTCTTGCCATGACCTAAGTGGAAATCCCCTCCCAAAAGCCTTTCCCCACCTTTGTATCAAGTTATTCTTCAAATCCAGCAAGTTGAACCTCTCCATATAATTGTTTCCATTTACTTCTCATCAAAAACAATTTCTGCCTTCTATCTTGATCCTTGGAGGTTTACAAAGGAGCTACCCTTTCTGCTTTGAATTTTGCCTCCAAACCAATTTCCCTAGCTAGTCCTTTGAGCCCTCAACCAGGATCCATGAAGATCCACTGGTCTCCAGTTCAAAATTTTCAAATTATACTTGCTGCAAGTTTGGACCAGATTTGCCAAATTTGATGAAATCCATTTGAATTCTTCTCCTAAAAATCTGGGAAAAATCAGGCAGCCTCTGGGTGCTTTGAGAGGTCACCTCACCAAATCCCAGCTCCAGAAAAAAATTTCTTCTTGCCAAATCATTTCATCGAACACCTGCTGGACACTGTTGCTATCATGTTCAGTAAATTCAGATAAACAGTTTCAGAGCTGCTGTCGTTTTCTTCAGAGCCCGACGTCGATCTCGCCAGTGCCGCGGTGGCGCCTTGCTCCCCGTCCCCTCCTCCTTGTCCCTGGCGCCGCACGAACGCCTGGAAGGTTGCGGGCGTCGGCGACGAGCAGGAGGAGGTGCACCACCCCGTGAGCGACGGCAGCGGCGGCTTTGCGGCCGCCAGAGAGGGGCGCAGCGTGGACGGCGCCACCCAGCGCCGCCCAAGCCACCGGAGGCCGCCGCGTGGCCATCCCCTCCCCCGTGCGCGCTGCCACCCTCGTCGTGAACTGCTAGGCGCGGAGCGCGCTCTCTGCCGCCGCCGTGCCCGTACGGCCGCCCCGTCGAGGACCGGCGCCATTACGCCAAGCCCGACCAAGGTTAGTAGTGGAACGGCACCAGTAAACCTCCCTGATGCTGCCTGGCCACTTAAACTCCCTGCTCAACCACGGCCTCGCCGTAATCGCTCGCCGGAGATTTCCCGTTCACGGCCACCCCCTCGAACCGCCTATAAATAGAGGCCCCGAGCTCAAACTCGAACCCACACCACCTCTGCACTCCACCAACACCACGCCAAGCCACTGGAAGAGCCCCGAGGGAGCCTTCTTCCCCAACTCCGGCCGCCTCGACCCGCCACGGGATCCGGCTCGATTCGCTCCCGTGCGTGCACCTCTACCCCTCAGCTCTTGCCAGTAGCCTTCTAGTGCATCCACTCTGCTGACCCGCGCTTCAATTTGAAGTTTGCAGCACCCACCGGAGTTCCCCACCATCGCCCGAGCCGCCGTCCGCCGGAGAAAGTGTCGCCGTCGACGTGGTGCTCTCCGTCGGTCAAGTCCACCACCCATCGACGCGGAAGGACGCACTGAACCTCTTGGTACACTCCGATCTCCCTGCCTCGCCGTGGTTCAACGCCGGCGACCAGCGCAGTCTTCGGGCGCCGGCGAGGTTTTCAAACCTGACGTGTGACCCCCCCCCCCGTCAGCCTCTCCTCTTTCTCCCCCTCGAACCGTTTTCTGTTGGCGCCTTCGGGCAAATACATTTTCTCTTTGCGCTGACGTCTTTTACTCCGAACCGTTTTCTGTTTTCTCAGTTAAGCCCCTGGATCTTTTCTGTTTCATCACAGCAGATTAGTCCCTGGACTAAAACCCTTATAACTTTTTAACAAAAGATGATTTTTGAGTGATTCTTTTTCTGTCAGTCTTGTATTTTTGTCTAGTTTTTTATAGTATTTATTTGAAAAATTTTGGAACACTTTTTGTGCACGCGTTGATTTTCACGTTAGTATACGTTTTCGCTATAACGTAGGTTCCGGAAGAGGTGACGGAGCCGCGAACTTCGCCGAGCTAGACTCCGACTTCTCCGAACCAGGCAAGCATGTTTGAACCTTTGATATGGCGGGTGTTTTGCATGTTTGCTTGAATGGTTTGTGCATGGCATATGAGCATCGGTGAGTATCTCGTTGCATGTAAGGCAACTATCCGTGTGCTCCGAAGTTACTGTGATCTTTGATGAGAGATGGCCTAGTCATGTGGTGACATGAAAGGCAGTAAGGTGGTATTGTTGTAGCATGCCAGCCTTACGATGTCCGATAAACTCCGATGTTAACGTGGACTGAGTCACGTTATCGTTCTTCCCCTTTCCGTGCCGCCACATGTTTTCTGCCAAGAATACGGTGTAGTAAGTTGGTAACCTCTTTCCGCGTACACACCAAATAGAGGGGCCGGGATGAGGGTTCCATGGCCCTGGATTAAAGCCAGTCATCCGGTCAGGGGGCATGGGTGTTTCCGGTTGGGACCGAGAGGGGGGCACCCCTTAGAGCGCGCGTATATAAATTTGATCCCATGCTACGCGAGGTTGTAGCCTCCCCGTCTCAAGGTTTTTCTTGAACGTTGCCGAGGGTGATTCCTGGCTTCGGAATTTTGAATGGGTGTGTACTGGTTAGATGTGTTTCTCCTAAAACACCGTAAACGGAACTAGTCCCCGTGACTACTGAAATCCGTTGGCTGTGGTTAAAGTACAAACTCTGCAGAGTCAAATCCTTCTGAGTCATCGTATCTATGGTCAAGGACCATGGCCAGTATATCCATATCTATGTCAATCCTCGTGGTATATCCCCGGTGAACAAGCTTGAGTGGTAAACCCAGTTTAATTGTTATTCCTGTGGATGGACTAACCTTTTATTTATCTCGTACTTGTAATGATGCATATTCTTGAACTACTGAATTATTAAGTTATGATATAAGTCCTTTATGTGATGTCGCTCAGACGTCCGACTGTGGCACTCTTGTTATTTACTTTTGATATAAGCCCTTTATGTGATGTCGCTCAGACGTCCGACTGTGGCACTCTTGTTATTTACTTTTGATATAAGCCCTTTATGTGATGTCGCTCAGACGTCCGACTGTGGCACTCTTGTTATTTACTTTTGATATGAGCCCTTTATGTGATGTCGCTCAGACGTCCGACTGTGGCACGCTTGTTAATTACTTTTGATATAAGCCCTTTATGTGATGTCGCTCAGACGTCCGACTGTGGCATGCACTGTCATTTATATTTTATTATAAGCCCTTTATGTGGTGTCGCCTTGACGCCCGACTGCGGCATTGTTATTTTATCTTTACCCTTCCGAGGAGTCTTTCAGACACTCGATTGGCCCTCAGTATTACTTTGGGATTTCGGGAGGACTACCGCCCGACTTCTCTTTTATTTCCCATGCGTTATTATCTCATTATCTGAGTGCGCTTGTTGATCTGTCATATGCATCATGTTTACATTTGTTATATCTTATGTCCGAACTGTCTTGCGAGTACTTTCATAGTACTCACCTGGCTTGTTGATTTGGCCAGATGTTGACGAAGGCGATCTCATGGATGAAGAGTTTGATAGTGAGTCCGACGCCTAGAGGAATCCCAGTCAGTCCCGTGCGATCCTGAATATTGGTCACTTGTATTATATACGCTTCCGCCACCCACAATAAGTATCCTCGAGCCTCACTCCGACGCTCGTAGAGTTGTTGGATTCAGGAGTCATATCACCCACTTCGCTGTGATATACCCACCACCGCTTTTATCGTGAGTTAGTAGTTATGCCACCCTATCCGCCTTTATGTATTATTGGCGTGCTTGTAATAAATTGTTGAGCAATCTCCGCTCAACCTTGTATTATTTTCAGTACTCCTGGTATTTTCTTCTGTGATCAAGATTTTGTCTACCAGTAAGAAGGATTCTTCTTTACTGGTCCGTAAAAGGGATCGATTTCTCAATAAATATTTTTATTGGAAAAACGGTCGTGACAAGAGGTGGATATTGTTGTAGGTCATTTCAAGGGTTATTAGGTTGATCATGTAGACCGGCGAAAGAATGAAGCGGCGGACGCTTTAAGCCGGTTGGGCTCCCAGCGTAAACCGGTGCCGCCCAATGTTTTTCTTGATGTTTGCATAACCCGTCGGTCAAGCTACCCACGGAGGAGGACTTAGCTATTCCTGATCCGGAGGCTCAGTTGGTGGCAGCGCTTCATGTCACCCCGAATTGGACGATCCCATATTTGGTGTATATGAACCGGGGTGAGTTACCAGAGGATGAAGTTCTGGCCAGGCAGATAATCCGGCGTTCCAAGTCCATGACTATTGTCAATGGCGAGCTACATCATTGCAGTGTCTCAGGGGCTTTTCAACGTTGTGTTTCTCCTGAAGAAGGTCGTGAAATTTTACGCGAAATTCACGAAGGTGATTGTGGTCATCATGCTGGTTCAAAGTCCCTGGTGGCTAAGGCTTTTCATCACAGTTTCTATTGGCTGACGGCTCATGCTGATGCTGAGGACTTGGTCAAAAGGTGCGATGGCTGTCAGAAGTTTGCACACCGGGCTCATGTTCCGGCTCAGGAGCTGAGGATGATTCCAATTACTTGGCCGTTTGCAACCTGGGGGCTTGATATGGTTGGACCCTTTAAGAGGTCTAAGGATAAGAAGACCCACCTCTTGGTGGCGGTTGATAAATTTACCAAGTGGGTGGAGGCAGAGCTAGTTAGCAAATGTGATGCAACCACGGCGGTTCAATTTATGAAGAAGGTGATATTCCGTTTTGGTTTTCCACACAGCATTATAGCAGACAATGGCATGAATCTTTTCAAGGGTGCTATGGAGGAGTTCTGTCAAAGAGAGCACATCCGTCTTGATGTGTCTTCAGTGGCCCACCACCAGTCTAATGGTCAAGCGGCGAGAGCTAATCAGGAAATCTTGAAGGGGATCAAGCCACGGCTTATGGTTCCTTTGCAGAGGACACCGGGTTGTTGGGTTGAAGAGTTGCCTTCCGTTTTATGGAGCATTAACACCACCCCCAATAGATCTACGGGTTATACACCCTTCTTCATGGTTTATGGAGCGGAAGCTGTCCTTCCAAGTGATATTTGTCATGACTCACCACGAGTGGCAGCTTATGTTGAAGCAGATAATGAAAGAGCACGCCAGGATGCGTTGGACCTGTTGGATGAGAAACGGGACGTAGCGGCGGCTCGCTCGGCGATTTGTCAGCAAGACCTGCGGCGTTATCACAGTCGTCGGGTTAAAACCAGAACTTTTCAAGAAGGCGATCTAGTGCTCCGGCTTATCCAAGATCAGACCGATATGCACAAGTTATCCCCGCCTTGGGAAGGGCCCTTTGTGGTCACCAAGAATCTAAACAACGGATCATATTACCTCATTGATGTTCGAGAGCATAAAGACTCACGCAAGTCAGAGGAGGAGACGATCCGGCCGTGGAACATAGCTCATCTACGGCCGTACTACACCTAAGCCATAGGCTCCTATCATGTACATATTTTGACGATGTATATATTATGATCAATATAATAAACCGGAGCCCCAGCTAAAGCGGGGTATCTGCTGTTCTTCTTGTTGGAAATATGCCCTAGAGGCAATAATAAATGGTTATTATTATATTTCTTTGTTCATGGTAATTGTCCATTATTCATGCTATAATTGTATTGTCCGGAAATCGTAATACATGTGTGAATACATAGACAACACCATGTCCCTAGTGAGCCTCTAGTTGACTAGCTCATTGATCAATAGATGGTTACGGTTTCCTGACCATGGACATTGGATGTCGTTGATAACGGGATCACATCATTAGGAGAATGATGTGATGGACAAGACCCAATCCTAAGCATAGCATAAAAGATCGTGTAGTTTCGTTTGCTAGAGCTTTTCCAATGTCAAGTATCTTTTCCTTAGACCATGAGATCGTGCAACTCCCGGATACCGTAGGAGTGCTTTGGGTGTGCCAAACGTCACAACGTAACTGGGTGACTATAAAGGTGCATTACGGGTATCTCCGAAAGTGTCTGTTGGGTTAGCACGGATCGAGACTGGGATTTGTCACTCCGTGTGACGGAGAGGTATCTCTGGGCCCACTCGGTAATGCATCATCATAATGAGCTCAATGTGACTAAAGCGTTAGTCACGGGATCATGCATTGCGGTACGAGTAAAGAGAGTTGCCGGTAACGAGATTGAACAAGGTATTGGGATACCGACGATCGAATCTCGGGCAAGTAACATACCGATTGACAAAGGGAATTGCATACGGATTGATTGAATCCTCGACACCGTGGTTCATCCGATGATATCATCGTGGAACATGTGGGAGCCAACATGGGTATCCAGATCCCGCTGTTGGTTATTGACCGGAGAGGCGTCTCGGTCATGTCTGCATGTCTCCCGAACCCGTAGGGTCTACACACTTAAGGTCCGGTGACGCTAGGGTTGTAGAGATATATGTATGCGGAAACCCGAAAGTTGTTCGGAGTCCCGGATGAGATCCCGGACATCACGAGAGGTTCCGGAATGGTCCGGAGGTAAAGATTTATATATGGGAAGTCTTATTTTGGTCGCCGGAAAAGTTTCGCGCTTTATCGGTATTGTACCGGGAGTGCCGAAAGGGGTCCGGGGGTCCACCAGCCCCGGGGGGCCACATGGGCTATAAGGGGTGCGCCTTGGCCTATATGGGCCAAGGGCACCAGCCCCAAGAGGCCCATGCGCAAGAGATAAGAGAAAAAGGGAGAGTCCTAAAGGGGGAAGGCACCTCCGAGGTGCCTTGGGGGGGAAGGACTCCCCCCTGGCCGCACCCTTCCTTGGAGGAAGGGGCAAGGCTGCGCCCCCCCCCCTCTCCCTTGGCCCTATATATAGTGGGGGGAAGGGAGGGCAGCAACATCTAAGCCTTGGGCGCCTCCCTCCTCCCCTGCAACACCTCTCTCTCTCTCGCAGAAGCTCGGCGAAGCCCTGCCGGAGACCCGCTACATCCACCACCACGCCGTCGTGCTGTTGGATCTCCATCAACCTCTCCTTCCCCTTTGCTGGATCAAGAAGGAGGAGACGTTGCTGCACCGTACGTGTGTTGAACGCGGAGGTGCCGTCCGTTCGGCACTCGGTCATCGGTGATTTGGATCACGGCGAGTACGACTCCGTCATCCACGTTCATTGGAACGCTTCCGCTCGCGATCTACAAGGGTATGTAGATCCACTCCTTTCCCTTCGTTGCTAGTAGACTCCATAGATGCATCTTGGTGAGCGTAGGAAAATTTTAAATTATGCTACGATTCCCAACAGTGGCATCATGAGCCAGGTCTATGCGTAGTTACTATGCACGAGTAGAACACAAAGCAGTTGTGGGCGTTGAGTTTGCCAATTCTTCTTGCCGCTACTAGTCGTTTCTTATTTCGGCGGCATTGTAGGATGAAGCGGCCCGGACCGACCTTACACGTACGCTTACGTGAGACAGGTTCCACCGACTGACATGCACTAGATGCATAAGGTGGCTAGCGGGTGTCTGTCTCTCCTACTTTAGTCGGAACAGATTCGATGAAAAGGGTCCTTATGAAGGGTAAATAGAAATTGGCAAATCACGTTGTGGTCATACGTAGGTAAGAAACGTTCTTGCTAGAAACCTACAAACCACGTAAAAAACTTGCAACAACAATTAGAGGACGTCTAACTTGTTTTTGCAGCAAGTGCTATGTGATGTGATATGGCCAGAAGATGTGATGAATGATATATGTGATGTATGAGATTGATCATATTCTTGTAATAGGAATCACGACTTGCATGTCGATGAGTATGACAACCGGCAGGAGCCATAGGAGTTGTCTCTATTATTTTGTATGACCTGCGTGTCATTGAATAACGCCATGTAAATTACTTTACTTTGTTGCTAAACGAGTTAGCCATAGAAGTAGAAGTAATCGTTGGCGTGACGACTTCATGAAGACACAATGATGGAGATCATGATGATGGAGATCATGGTGTCATGCCGGTGACGAAGATGATCATGGTGCCCCGAAGATGGAGATCAAAGGAGCATGATGATATTGGCCATATCATGTCACTATTTGATTGCATGTGATGTTTATCATGTTTTTGCATCTTATTTGCTTAGAACGACGGTAGTAAGTAAGATGATCCCTTATAATAATTTCAAGAAAGTGTTCACCCTAACTGTGCACCGTTGCGAAGGTTCGTTGTTTCGAAGCACCACGTGATGATCGGGTGTGATAGATTCTAACGTTCGAATACAACGGGTGTTGACGAGCCTAGCATGTACAGACATGGCCTCGGAACACACGCAATACACTTAGGTTGACTTGACGAGCCTAGCATGTACAGACATGGCCTCGGAACACGGAGGACCGAAAGGTCGAGCATGAGTCGTATAGAAGATACGATCAACATGGAGATGTTCACCGATCTTGACTAGTCCGTCTCACGTGATGATCGGACACGGCCTAGTTAAACTCGGATCATGTTTCACTTAGATGACTAGAGGGATGTCTATCTGAGTGGGAGTTCATAATCAGATGAACTTCATTATCATGAACATAGTCAAAAAGGTATTTGCCAATTATGTCATAGCTTGCGCTTTAGTTCTACTGGTTAAGATATGTTCCTAGAGAAAATTTAGTTGAAAATTGGTAGTAGCAATTATGCGGACTGGGTCCGTAAACTGAGGATTGTCCTCATTGCTGCACAGAAGGCTTATGTCCTTAATGCACCGCTCGGTGTGCTGAACCTCAGCGTCGTCTGTAGATGTTACGAAACATCTGACATACACGTTTTGATGACTACGTGATAGTTCAGTGCGGTTTAGAATTGTGGCACCAAAGACGTTTTGAAACGTCGCAGAACATGTGAGATGTTCCGAAGACTGAAATTGGGATTTCAGACTAGTGCCCACGTCAAGAGGTATGAGACCTCTGACAAGTTTCTTAAGCCTGCAAACTAAGGGAGAAAAGCTCAATCGTTGAACATGTGCTCAGATAGTCTGAGTGCCACAATCGCTTGAATCGAGTGGGAGTTAATCTCCCAGATGAGATAGTGATAGTTCTCCATAGTCACTGCCACCAAGCTAGTAGAGCTTCGTGATGAACTATAACATATCAAGGATAATCATGATGATCCTTGAGCTATTCGCGATGTTTGACACCGCGAGAGTAGAAATCAAGAAGGAGCATCAATTGTTGATGGTTAGTAAAACCACTAGTTTAAGAAGGGCAAGGGCAAAAGGGATACTTCATGAAACAGCAAGTCGTTTGCTGCTCTAGTGAAGAATCCCAAGGTTGAACCCAAACCCGAGACTAAGTGCTTCTGTAATGAGAGGAACGGTCACTGAAGCAGTACTACCCTAGATACTTGGTAGATGAGAAGGCAGGCAAGGTCGACAGAAGTATATTGGATATACGTTATATGAATGTGTACTTTACTAGTACTCCTAGCAGCACCAGGGTATTAGATACTGGTTCGGTTGCTAAGTGTTAGTAACTCGAAATAAAAGCTGCGGAATAAATGGAGACTAGCTAAAGGTGAGATGACGATATGTGTTGGAAGTGTTTCCAAGGTTGATGTGATAAAGCATCGCATGCTTCCTCTACCATCGAGATTTGGTGTTTGCGTTGAACATGATTGGATTATGTTTACCGCAAAACGGTTATTCATTTAAGGAGAATAATGGTTACTCTGTTTATTTGAATAATACCTTCAATGGTCTTGCACCTAAAATGAATCTCGATCGTAGTGATACACATGTTCATGCCAAAAGATATAAGATAGTAATGATAGTACCACATACTTGTGGCACTGCCACTTGAGTCATATTGGTGTAGAACGCATGAAGAAGCTCCATGTAGGTGGATCTTTGGACTCACTCATTTTTGAAAAGATTGAGACATGCGAACCATGTCTATTGGTATATATGCATGAAGAAACTCCATACAGATGGATCGTTTGGACTCACTTGATTATGAATCACTTGAGACATGCAAATCATACCACATGGGCAAGATGACTGAAAGGCCTCATTTTCAGTAAGATGGAACAAGAGAGCAATTTATTGGAAGTAATACATTTTGATGTATGCAGTCCAATGAATGCTAAGGCATGCAGTGGATATCGTTATGTTCTTACTTCACAGATGATTTGAGTAGATACTGAGTGTATTTACTTGATGAAACACTAGTCTGAATTATTGAAAGGTTCAAGCAATTTCAGAGTGAAGTTGAAGATCGTCGTGACAAGAGGATAAAATGTCTGTGATATGATCATAGAGATGAGTATCTGAGATACGAGTTTGGCACACAATTGAGACATTGTGGAAAGTGTTTCACAATTAATACCGCCTGGAACACCATACTGTGATGGTGTGTCCGAACATCATAACTGCACCCTATTGGATATGGTGCATACCATGATGTTTCTTATCAAATTACCACTATCGTTTATGGGTTAGGCATTAGAGACAACCGCATTCACTTAAAAGGGGCACCACGCAATTCCGTTGAGACGACACCATTTATAGAAACCTAAGTTGTCGTTTCTTAAAAGTTTGGGGCTGCGATGCTTATGTGAAAAAGTTTCAGGTTGATAAGCTCGAACCCAAAGCGGATAAATGCATCTTCATAGAATACCCAAAAACAGTTGGGTATACCTCCTATTTCAGATCTGGAAGCAAAAGTAATTGCTTCTAGAAACGAGTCCTTTCTCGAGGAAAAGTTTCTCTCGAAAGAATTGAGTGGGAGGATGGTGGAGACTTGATAAGGTTATCTAACCGTCGCTTCAACTAGTGTGTAGCAGGGCACAGGAAGTTGTTCCTGTGGCACCTACACCAATTGAAGTGGAAGCTTATGATAGTGATCATGAAACTTCGGATCAAGTCACTACCAAACCTCGTAGGACGACGAGGATGTGCACTACTTCAGAGTAATGCGTGATCCTGTCTTGGAAGTCATGTTGCTAGACAACAATGAACCTACGAGCTATGGAGAAGCGATGGTGGGCCCATATTCCGACGAATGGCTCGAGGCCATGAAATCCGAGATAGAATCCATGTATCAGAACAAAGCATGGACTTTGGTGAACTTGCCCGATGATCGGCAAGCCATTGAGATAAATGGATCTTTAAGAAGAAGACGGACATGGATGGTAATGTTACCGTCTATGAAGCTCGACTTGTGGCAAAGAGTATTTTCACAAGTTCAAGGAGTTGACTACGATGAGTTTTTCTCATCCGTAGCGATGCTTAGGTCCGTCGGAATCATGTTAGCATTAGCTACATTTATGAAATCTGGCAGATGGATGTCAAAACGAGTTTCCTTACCAGTTTTCGTAAGGAAAGGTTGTATGTGATACAATCAGAAAGGTTTTGTCGATCCTAAGGATGCTAAAAGGTATGCTAGCTCCAGCGATCCTTCCATGGATTAGAGCAAGCATCTCGGAGTCAGAATATACGCTTTGATGGAGTGATCAAAGTTTTTGGGTTTATACAAAGTTTGTTGGAAACTTGTATTTACAATAAAGTGAGTGGGAGCGCTACAACATTTCTGATAAGTATATGTGAATGACATATTGTTGATCCGAAATGATGTAAAATTTCTGGAAAGCATAAAGGGTTGTTTGAAAGGAGTTTTTCAAAGGAAGACCTGGATAAAGCTGCTTACATATTGGGCATCAAGATCCATAGAGATAGATCAAGACGCCTGATGATACTTTCAAAAGACAGCACACCTTGACATGATTTTGAAAGAGTTCAAAATAGATCAGCAAAGAAGGAGTTCTTGGCTGTGTTACAAGGTGTGAGTATTGAGTGAGACTCAAGACCTGACCACAGCGGAAGATAGAAAAAGGACGAAGGTCGTCCCCTATGCTTTAGACATAGGCTCTATAGTATGCTATGCTGTGTACCGCACATGTAGTGTGCCTTGCCATGAGTTGGTCAAGAGGGTACAATGGTGATCCGGGAAAGGATCTCATGACAGCGGTCGAACTTATCCTTAGTACCTAGTGGATTAAGGAATTTTCTCGATTATGGAGGTGGAAAGGAGTTCGTCGTAAATGGTTACGTCGATGCGAACTTTGACACTAATCCGGATGACTCTGAGTAGCAAACCGGATTCGTATAGTAGAGCAATTATTTGAAATGGCTCCAAATAGCGCGTGGTAGCATCCACAAGATGACATAGATATTCGTAAAGCACACGGTTCTGAAAGGTTCAGACCCGTTGACTAATAACCTCTCTCACAAGCATAACATGACCAAACCAGAACACATTGAGTGATAATCACATAGTGATGTGAACTAGATTGTTGACTCTAGTAAACTCTTTAGATGTTGGTCACATGGTGATGTGACCAGTGAGTGTTAATCACATGGTGATGTGAACTAGATTATTGACTCTAGTGCAAGTGGGAGACTGTTGGAAATATGCCCTAGAGGCAATAATAAATGGTTATTATTATATTTCTTTGTTCATGGTAATTGTCCATTATTCATGCTATAATTGTATTGTCCGGAAATCGTAATACATGTGTGAATACATAGACAACACCATGTCCCTAGTGAGCCTCTAGTTGACTAGCTCGTTGATCAATAGATGGTTACGGTTTCCTGACCATGGACATTGGATGTCGTTGATAACGGGATCACATCATTAGGAGAATGATGTGATGGACAAGACCCAATCCTAAGCATAGCATAAAAGATCGTGTAGTTTCGTTTGCTAGAGCTTTTCCAATGTCAAGTATCTTTTCCTTAGACCATGAGATCGTGCAACTCCCGGATACCGTAGGAGTGCTTTGGGTGTGCCAAACGTCACAACATAACTGGGTGACTATAAAGGTGCATTACAGGTATCTCCGAAAGTGTCTGTTGGGTTAGCACGGATCGAGACTGGGATTTGTCACTCCGTGTGACGGAGAGGTATCTCTGGGCCCACTCGGTAATGCATCATCATAATGAGCTCAATGTGACTAAAGCGTTAGTCACGGGATCATGCATTGCGGTACGAGTAAAGAGACTTGCCGGTAACGAGATTGAACAAGGTATTGGGATACCGACGATCGAATCTCGGGCAAGTAACATACCGATTGACAAAGGGAATTGCATACGGATTGATTGAATCCTCGACACCGTGGTTCATCCGATGATATCATCGTGGAACATGTGGGAGCCAACATGGGTATCCAGATCCCGCTGTTGGTTATTGACCGGAGAGGCGTCTCGGTCATGTCTGCA
The DNA here is from genome assembly GCF_002575655.3 of Aegilops tauschii subsp. strangulata. Classification (NCBI taxonomy): domain Eukaryota; kingdom Viridiplantae; phylum Streptophyta; class Magnoliopsida; order Poales; family Poaceae; genus Aegilops; species Aegilops tauschii. Next base: position 497,065,633 of record NC_053035.3, on the reverse strand, counting down.
TGTCTCCCGAACCCGTAGGGTCTACACACTTAAGGTCCGGTGACGCTAGGGTTGTAGAGATATATGTATGCGGAAACCCGAAAGTTGTTCGGAGTCCCGGATGAGATCCCGGACATCACGAGAGGTTCCGGAATGGTCCGGAGGTAAAGATTTATATATGGGAAGTCTTATTTTGGTCGCCGGAAAAGTTTCGCGCTTTATCGGTATTGTACCGGGAGTGCCGAAAGGGGTCCGGGGGTCCACCAAGGGGGTCCACCAGCCCCGGGGGGCCACATGGGCTGTAAGGGGTGCGCCTTGGCCTATATGGGCCAAGGGCACCAGCCCCAAGAGGCCCATGCGCAAGAGATAAGAGAAAAAGGGAGAGTCCTAAAGGGGGAAGGCACCTCCGAGGTGCCTTGCGGGGGAAGGACTCCCCCCTGGCCGCACCCTTCCTTGGAGGAAGGGGCAAGGCTGCGCCCCCCCTCTCCCTTGGCCCTATATATAGTGGGGGGAAGGGAGGGCAGCAACATCTAAGCCTTGGGCGCCTCCCTCCTCCCCTGCAACACCTCTCTCTCTCTCGCAGAAGCTCGGCGAAGCCCTGCCGGAGACCCGCTACATCCACCACCACGCCGTCGTGCTGTTGGATCTCCATCAACCTCTCCTTCCCCCTTGCTGGATCAAGAAGGAGGAGACGTTGCTGCACCGTACGTGTGTTGAACGCGGAGGTGCCGTCCGTTCGGCACTCGGTCATCGGTGACTTGGATCACGGCGAGTACGACTCCGTCATCCACGTTCATTGGAACGCTTCCGCTCGCGATCTACAAGGGTATGTAGATCCACTCCTTTCCCTTCGTTGCTAGTAGACTCCATAGATGCATCTTGGTGAGCGTAGGAAAATTTTAAATTATGCTACGATTCCCAACACTTCTCATATCATGAGTGGTTACACGGAGGTTTCTGTTTGTAAAGCGACATCCGGTTTACCCTTTGAATCAGCTTTACAGTTGTCTATCAATATAAGTCACTTGGGGGCTTGGTCGTATTTGAACCATAGCTACACCTCTTGGCTGGCTCAAGGCCACAAAAGAAAGTCACTTGGGGGCTTGGTTGTATTCGAACCATAGCTACACCTCTTGGCTGGCTCAAAAGCCACGACAGTAAGTCACTTGGGGGCTTGGTTGTGTTCAACCATAGCTACACCTTTTGGCTGGCGCAATGCCATTACTTAGGGGCCAAAGAGTGTTGTCAAGAACAACTCAAACATAGGCACCCGTTGAGCACAGCTCAAAATGTTGCTTGGGGATTCTTTGCTATCGCAATGAACAAAGAAATCTACACTTGCAATAGGCTATCAAGCTGTGGCTTGGAAGCCTGGTATATACACCTAAAACCCCGGGTTAACCTGCCTTCATTAAGTAAGTCACTCCGCCCAGGTAATCCTGGTATGACCCGCCAACTTGACAAGTCAATCGCATATGACCCTGAACTTGTCAATGATAGACCGGCGATTGGTTAAGGATTGAGGACCATCTTAAAAGGCTTTGTAAAACGGTTTAACTCAGTGGCCTAGCAGCCCATGAAAAGCCTCGCATTTGGGCCTGGCAGCCCTTGAAAAACCTTGACTACAAGTTTTTTTCTCTGGTTTTTATTGGTCTGTTTTGTTTTTCTCCCTTGATTAAAGTTTTGAGCTAAACCGGCGTCCAATGGCCCGGCCTGATTATAAGTCATCCGTATAAACCGGTGTTTATTTAACTCAGCCTGGAGTTAACTATAAGTTGCCAGGATGATCATCCAGTGTTTATCATAACCCGGCATCACTTATTACATACCAGCATAACATGGTTTGAGTTATCAATACTCAGTATTTGGGTCGTCACCCTTATTACAAGAATGATGGTAAACCAACAAAGTGATTCAATATCACAGGTATGATATGTTTCATATTTCATTATTTAAAGCTATGGTTATCAACCTTGGCTATATATTGGGCATTATGACCCGTCCGGCGGTAAACCGCCAGGACAGTTTTCACTTTGTTTTATGCAGAAACAGGGCTGTATAAAATCGATAAAGATCATAAGCAAATATAGCATGACGGATTAACAATATTGTGTGCAACAAGTATGCACGATGGCATATCAGATCAGCTGTTCAAGCTAGCCTATTACAAGGCATTTCGACTGCCCATAAGAATGATTGTTTTTCACAAGGATGACAATAGGCACAAGTTAAACCGGCTTCCGGATTATGATTCTGCCTCAGGTTGATGTGAAGGTTGCGGATCTTCCTGCGCCGGTTCATCCTCCTTCTCTCCACCCAGTGGCTGGAAGTCAATAGTTATCCAATCAATTCCTGATAAGGCTTGAAAGACAGCTTCGTCGTGTATAAGATCAGACGGTTCAACATCAGGAGCGTAAGTGTGCTTACGAATCGGCGGGGTCAGATTTTCCACGTCATAAGTTGGAGCACTTATTCGCTTGCCACTGGCGTCATATACATTCTGGTAAATTGACAAGTTAGTATCTTCAGCCAACTTACTTGCCAGTGGTCGCATCTCTCTTGTGATAGCCCGAAGATCGTCATTGTTAAATTCTGAACCGTCCTCTTTTTGGCTTGGGTAACCATTTCCAACATCTTCCGGATCAAGGTCAGAGATCCAAGCCTTGGCGCGCGTCAGTGCAGTAAGGGCACCGGACCTAGCAGCGGATTTCTTCAATTCCACAATCCGGGTAGGCATCATAGACAATTTTTCCAGCGTTTCCTTGATTAGCGACGGGGGCGGATGGTTATTGGTAGCTGTGCAGATGGCTCGTTGCGTGCCGGTATAAAGCTGCTCTACCAAAGTATAGACGGCCTTCAATTTTTTGCGCATATCTGCGCCAAGATGAGTAACACGGCTACCTGCAGAAGGATCATATTATTATTAAACCGAAAGTTTTTATAACTGGTGTTGTTACATATTGGTGAAGAGATTGTCACCAAAGATGGCAGAGGTCATGGCATCAATCTGCCGCTTCAGGCTGCTCAGCTCTTCTGTGGCCGGTTTAAGGGCATTTTCCGCATCTTCTGCCCGCTTTAACAAGGTGGTTTTTTCAGTTTCCCAATCTGCCCGTTCGCCTTTGAAGAATTCCTTCAGCTGCTCCATGGTTGTTAAAGCGGTGGTCAGCTTGCTCTTAACTTTGCAAGTTTCATCTTGCTGAGACTTGATGTTTCCTTGGAGATCAGTGATTTGGGAGTCTTTTTTGGACAACTCAGCCTGCAAAATACAGATAATAAGTTAGCATTACAACATTGAAGTCCCAACCACATAACAAGTTATCTACTTGACACTTGGGGGCTAATGCGGATTGCTTCTTATCAGCTATTAATTTAAAGTCTCAAGCACATAACAAGTTATCTACTTGACACTTGGGGGCTAATGCGTATTCGTTCAGATTCAGATGGATTGTCATCATTATAAGTGGTGAGATTAATAGGATGTACCGGTTCATTCTAAAAAGATATAAGCCGGTTCATGGGGGCTACACCGGCAAAATGCAAATATCGATTCAAGACCCGGTTCAAACCAATGTTATGCACCGGCCCTTGGGGGCTACTGGAGTTGATACGTTAGACCAGTTCTAACAAAAGGACTATTGGAATATTTATGCAAAGGGAAAGTGACATTTACCTCATACCGCTCCTTCATCAGGCCTACTAAACCGGCTTCAAAGTCGCGGCTTGTATACAGGCGGTTTAAAAAACCAGAATGAAGGTCTTCGGCGCTGAGGTTGGTATAATTGGATAACTCGGATTTCCATTTCCCTTTGTCCATAGCAGAAATTTCTTCTTTGGCGCTATGCTTTGATAACGTGACAGGACAACCAGGGGAGCTGAAACCAAGGCTAGTTACGACAACATCGTCGTCCGTAGTTTTGGCAGAGCTTGGCGGTTTATCGGATGCTTTAGCCGGACTCGGCGGATCAACAGTTGGACTTAGTGGATCAGCTGACTGGCTTGTTGGATTATTTTCTACCGGTTCAACAAGCGTATCGGTTGCTTGAGGTTCCGGATTATCAATAACAGTGTTAGCCTCCGAGTCAATAGCCTCTGGGGTTTTCTCCGGCTCGGTAGCCGGTTCATGGTCGGTTGGCCTATTCAATCTAGCCTTCTTGCTTGGTCTGGCTTTAGCACTGAAAAAGAGCAGACACGAAGATCGATATGACAATATAATACAAGACCAAAAAGTTAAAAGTATGTTATGCTTACCCAGGGACGGTTTTCAGAGGAGGAAGTTGTGTCGCTGACGACTCACCGGACGATGAATGGGAGGTTCCCTGATAATTTGAGTCAGACGGATTAAGAGGATATCGGATGTAACCCGCCTTAGGGTAAAGGGTGTCAGGAGTATAAGCAACCTCTTGGCGGCGTTTGCGAACCGGCGAATTTGGTAAACCGGAGGAGGTCACCACTTGGCCACTATGTCGAGTTGTGCGGCGAGCTTCATGCTGCTGCGTCTTTCAAAGAAAGTGCGGGTCCAAATAAGAAAGAGGGCATGAAAATTTTACTTTTCGAATGGCTCGACGGATTCTTGGTACTGGCACAGGATCAGAATCAGAAGAAAGAATAGTTACCTCATCAGCATGGCTGGCTTCCGCTTCATCTTGATAATGATCATTGTCAATAAGGTGTATAAAAAATGAACCGAGAGAGTCAAGTTCTACCTCTGAATCCGGAATATCCAGATCATCATCAATAATGGGCTCGGACGGTTCAATGTTCCTTCTTTTCATAGGCTTTTTTGAAGCCTTGGTCTTAAGCCGAGGATTCTTTACCGGTTTATCTTGTGATTTTTTCTTCCAGAATGGATCATCGGCCTGCATAGACAAATAGTAAGTCATCAGAGGAGAAATTTAACAAAGGATGGATAAAGGCAGAAATATGGTAGATTATACCTTTGGCGGTTTATTGGCAGCATAGAAAGGACTGAGCCCAGTTTTGCTGCATACATCTATTGGCTCATTAAGCATCTTTTTAACAGCTTCGGTGAGTTCATCATCAGTCAGCTGGATGTCAATATGGCGTTGCGGGTCTTTCAGATCCCCTGTGTATTCACACATTAAACCAGGCCGCCGGCTTAAAGGTAAAACGCTCCATGAAACCCAGCATCAGACAAAATCCACGCCTGTCAGCCCATTTGCAACAAAGGCTCTGAGCTTTGCCAGTTGAGGGGCATATTTTGCTCGCTCCTGGGCGGTCAACCGTTGAGGAAAGGGATGAGCTTGGGTAAGCCGGTGTGGACGGTAACCTGGCAAAGGATTTTCATTGGCTGGGGCTCTGTTGCGGCAGTAGAACCAAGTCTGATTCCAGTCCTTAGGATGACTATGAAGCTTGGCATGAGGGAAATCAACATCTCTCCTCTTCTGAATTGAAACCCCGCCTAGTTCAGTATTGGGGCCATCCGTAAACTCAGTACGGCGGTTTAGATAAAAGAAATCCCGGAACAGATCAACAGTAGGCTCCTCTTGCAGGTACACTTCACAGAATACTTGCCAGTCACAAATATTGGCTATGGAGTTTGGACCGATATCTTGGGGATGGATTTGAAAGTCGGCGAGCACGTCACAGAAAATTTTTGATCCGGGAGGAGTGAAGCCTCGGCTAAGGTGATCAGTAAATACAATAACTTCTCCGTCTTGGGGTTCGGGAGGAAATTCTGGACCGGGGACTCGCCAATGGATAGTGTCCTTATTTGCTAAAGCGCCCGTTGCAACACAACCAGCCAGCTGTGCTTCCGTAACCCGGGAAGGAACCCAATTACAGGAACAGAATTGTTTGGCCATTTCTGGTGACAAGCTGGAAAAAAGCACGGTATCCAGGTTAAAGTTCATGGTTACAACTTACAAACCGGTGCAATGATGGAAGATGGTGATATTTCAAGCATTTGGGTGCACTAAACCGGATTTCAGCATTTAAAGCAGGTTGGCGGTTTAACAGAGGGTTAATGGTATATGATGAGTTATCAAAGTTTAAAGGATAAACCGCCCACAATGGTATAGAGGCTACAGATTTACAAAAATTTATAAGTATGGCGCAAATAGATTTCACAGATCGGTGGTATAAATTTGGATCTGCCACAGTTCTAAAAAGAGGAAATAAATTTAACCTAAAATGGTGGCAGTGGAAGAACACGTTTGTTTGATTGGATCTCAGGCGATAAAAGGTGTTTTCTGAGGTTGGTAAAGGACGCTAGACTATCATCGCCTACTTCTACTATCAGTTGCAAATCAAGTTATGAGATCTAAGAATAGAAAGAAGACGAACAGGGAAGAACACCGACGAACGGCAGAACCCTAATGCAGATCTGAGGTTGAAAAGGAAATGAACTCACCGGTGCTGCGGAGGAGCGTCGCGTTGCTCTGGTTCGATTAGGTTGATGCAGTGGCCTTGGTTGATGCAGATACGAAGGTCGACGGCGGTGGCAGAGCTCGGGTTCTGAGACCTCGCGAGGAAGAAGAAGAGAAAGGGGGAAAATGGAAAGGACCCTCGGCCGTATTTATAAAGACGAAAGGATAAGGGTCAAGCGCAAGAATCGAGGAGCCTAACAAATGGATATGTGACAGATTTGTCGCCTCGATTGTCGGAGGCTCATTAATGAAGGTGAGGAATATACCATTTAAAATAACAAATGACGTCATGGCGGTTTATTATGATTCTGGATGATGACATCATGGCGGTTTATTATGATTCTGGATGATGACGTCATGGCGGTTTACAAGATTTATGCGAAGATATGGAAGAAGAAATTTTCTCAAGGTTTTGGAGATTGACATGAACCAGTTCAAATCAATCTAGGGCCTAATGTTGGGGATATTACTACTAGGTGTAAACCGGCCAAGGAAGCCGGGTTATCCCCATAATGGATTGTTTATACTTAAAAGCCCATGAAGACAAGGAATAAAGCGGTTTACTACAGAGACTCGAAGGCCCAAGGCCCAAAGGTAGATTAAGGCCTGTAGCTATAAACCGCCATGTAGTACATGACTTGTATTGTAAGGTATGACAAAGTAGAGACCGAGCCGGTATGGGTATAAACCGGCATCGGGACTCTGTAAGCCGGCGGGCGTCGACCTGTGTATATAAAGGCACGACCCGGCGGCGGTTCAAGGACAACAAACAACAACTCGAGACTCAGGCAAAGCGTATTCGCTCCCTGGTCATCGAAACCCCATCAATTCCATCACAACTAGATGTAGGCTTTTACCTTCCTCGAAGGGGCCGAACTAGTATAAAACTCTCTTGCGTCCCTTGTCCGCTTTAACCCCTTCAAGCTAACCCGTTGCGATGGCTCCACGACTAAGTCCTTTCGCTAGGACATCTGCCGTGACAAACCCACGACAGTCTTGCTACCTTTTCCATTAAGAAATTGGAATGCTTATATTTGTGAGTCTATGCTTCAACTAGTGCCACTTTTATAGTAATCACACTTTCAATATCTATGCAAACAGGGATGCTCGATTTTAGTGGAACTGCACAAAAAGTCCAACTGGTTCAACATTAGGAGCATGTTTTCTTCCAAACCTTTATATCCAATTGGTGGCACTATGAGCTGTTCATTAAGAAGGTACATGGTTTGCTACTATCTTGCTACTCTTTTTGTACTGTCATTAGATAGTAATACTAGTGGTTTGCATGTGAATTTATTGGCAGGGTGGACCTACATTGGAGGTGCAGGACAGGATTCAATGATTGGATGCTCAATTTCGGTTGTATCGATTTCACCTCTTCCATCACTACGAACATGGATATCCTTGGTCTGATGAAGAATAGGCACTATATTTCTGCTCTGAACAAGCAAATCAATTCAGTATGAAATTGTCCAGGGCAAAACATGACTGTATCAAATTGTCCAGTGCAAAACATGACAGATGCTAAGCGGAAGAGACATGTTTAAGCCAAAAATACAAGGTGGGGTATATGTTTACTAGCTGCTTGATATTTGTGCAGACAGAGATGTCTGCCCGTTGCTATTTGGCAAACACACAAAGTGACCGCAATTTTGGTTGAACTGCACAAGAGAATAGTATAGTCACTGCATGTAGTGCCATTTGAAAATAGACACAGAAAGATTGGATAGTCACTTCATGGACTGCAGAAAAGTAGTACTGTACTATTTATTGGCCAACACTAGGTGCTTCATTGCTTTGGTCTGATTATACAATGGGCATCATTTTGCCTAAGTTAAAGTTTGTATTCCGAAAATAGTCTCATCGTGTGATCAAGAGAAGACCAAATCATATTGCAGTGGATGTTCCTCCATCATGTGTGGTTCATTCTCATGGTTCCAGCTGTTGGTGAAACCACTTACGTTTGCAAGAGGAATTATAGAGTTCACAAACAAATTTATCTTTCAGTCTATACTGAATGTTGGCCAAGAGAAGCATCCATGTTAGTAGGAAGAACATATGTTTTTTCTAGATCTTTGCTTTCGGAGCTACATATTTGTATATGATCTGTGAATCATTGAGATGCATTAACATGTTGATCTTATGTATGGGAATCGTACTAGTTGGTTTTAGTTGTGGCTGATCTTTGCTTTTGGAGCTACATATTGTATATGATCTGTGAATCATTGAGATGCATTAACAGTTCCTTATATCTGTTCGCTCAGTGTTTACAAGTTACTGATCGATCGCTAGCTGGCCTACTAATTCGCTCCTGGCTGTTTTAGTTGCGACGCAAGATCCGAAGTGGCAGTTTTTTGAATAAAAATGCCTACCTTTGAAGAAACTGACAAGCTGCTCTGAAGAAAATGCCATGCAAATCTGAAGAAACTGCCAGCGAAAACGTTCGCAAATGCCTTATCTCCCAGCTAAAGTTCATCAACTAATGCCCTCGGCTGCGACTCGTTGCATGCTACTCCGCGTACTGGCTGCGAGCGATTTTGAGTGCCTGCATGCAGCCGGCCGTAATTAAGGCAGCTAACTGATGCGAAAAAAGATGTGCTTTAATTGTTGCGGACCTTTTAAATCCGTGGAATCATTATTGACAAGGAGGGAGATGATTCGAGTGCACTCGTTTGACCGTCATGCCGGCGTGCGACCCAGCACGGACGGGACGAGACAGCACAGTCAGAATTTCAGTTTCTCTAGTTTTCCACGGCAAGCTGGCGCGCTAAGCCATGCCTGCTTAATTATGCATTGAATTCTGATGACCGTCGCGCTACCTTCCGCCTATAAGTACTGTTTCCCGGCCTTCTATGGTGGCACCGTGACCCAACTCGCCCTATCCTCATAAGCCCCCACCGGCCAGACGTCGCTCGCCACTTATCCTCGCTCTCGCCACGTCCTCCATGCCCCCGCCCGTCCGCGATAGGCGAGGCCGAAGGCGGTCATCGCCGGAACTAGTGTTCGGTTTTTCACCGAAAGGCAGACGGAGGGAGGAGGCATTCTATCGGTCTTTAGATGGCAATGCGGAGATCGAGGACATGTTGGAGCGCGACCGCCTGGCGGAGGAGCAGGAGTTGTTGGAGCGCGACCGCTTGGCGGAGGAGCAGCGTATCACCGATTTGCGCCGCCAGCGGGACATGGAGCAGCAGCGCACCGACGCTCTGAGTCGCGAGCAGAGCGCCCGCACCTAGGCCGACTACGTGGAGGCCGGCGCCCGGCAAATAGCCCTGGAGGCTGTCGGGCACGCACGCGTTCGCGACGCCGATTTTTACTACCAGCTCGTCAAGTGGGTTTCCCGCTTAGAAGCCGAAGCTTCGATGGACCACGCCGGCATGAAAAGGGCCAACGCGCGCGAGCAACGCACCCTATCGCACCTCTGGCAAGTCCGAGGCGAGGCGGAGGACGCCGGTGCCGGCGTTTAGCGTGTACCGCAGATGGCGGCCGACATCGTCTAGTTAGCTAAGAGTAAGTTAGTACTTGTACGCTACTAGAGTATTAGTGGGAGTAGATAGTTAACTTGGCTATGATGGTTGTCAACGTGGAAGTTCAGTACTCTATATGTGGATCAGACCTGTTACTTTGCTCTGAATGTTGAACTTTCCGTTTGAACGTATGGAATGGGCTGTTATTTTTGTAAATGGGTTGTATTTGTCCTCCACGGGTTTAGAGGCTGACTTGTGGGCCTACCAAGTTGACGCGTACACAATCAGGAGATGATTGTACGTGGAGAGGATGACAGCAGGGACCCGCCAAGGTCATGGCAGTACGCAAGCAAGTGCCTTCTTATTTCAATCCAATAAAAAAATGGCTCCTCCTAATGGATTTCTGACATCTGGGTCCCATGCCATTGTCAACGTAGTCAATAAACGAGAGAGTTGCACAACGAGCGGCTGACACCAGAGACCCAGCAGCTCGCCCAGTTATTTTTGTTTTGGGTTAATTTGATAAATGCCACTCCAAATCTGGTGTTTCTGAGAAATGCCACTGCAATTTCCAAACTTTGAAAAATGCCATTTCATGCCATTTCCAGTGGCATTTTTCGAAGTCTGGAGTGGCGTTTTTCAAAGTTTGCAAATTGCAGTGGCGTTTTCCAAAGTTTGCAAAAATTGCAGTGGCATTTTTCAAAGTTTGGAAATTGCAGTGGCATTTTTATGAATCACCATATTTGTTGTGGCATTTATCTAATTTGTTTTTGAGACGGAAGCAGGGTGTCAACTGGGCTGTGCGGGGCACTCTGGCCTGTCTAGACAGCCTTCTCTTTTATGTTTACCACAGACCAGCCCAGTAGTTTTTTTTTTCTTTCTGAAAATGGCTAGCCCAGTTTTTTTGTCATTTGCCAAGTAAGTCGCTTTGTCAGGCCTGTTGGGCTGCAAATCTTTCAAGACGAGGAGAGTTTCATTCGGCTGGACGAGAAAATGGCCTATCAGTAATGAGAAATGGGCTGTACATTTTTTAAAACACATCAAACCGGCAATTACTTTCAAATTTCTTTTTTTCATTTCGAGATTTTGAATTGCATTAATTTTTATGCGTGGACAATTTGTTGGATTTTATATTGATATACATTTATTTTTAAAATCAGTTTGAATGTGACTCGAAATTTCGGGATTAAAAACAGTTCAGACCGCACCGAAATATGCAACATTTCGTATAATTTTTTAACCGTGGCCACAATATGGGCTGTAATGCTAACAAAAAGAATATGGGCTCCAAAAAAAACCTTAAGAATTAGCAAATGGGCTGTAAATTATTAGAAATAATGGCAGATGCGATGTATGCTGTTTTCTACAGATTTGAGGCTTTCCTAAAAAAAGGTTGACGCACAAGCAGTGACTGTTGGATGTCCATCCAACGGCCGTCGTGCTTCTTCAATCTCTGTTCTTCCTGCTCCAGCCGCTCAAACAAGCGCCAGCGGGACTGCCTGCTCCCTCCTCCCCGCGGCCGGCTGTGCTGCCGCACAGGCCTCACCACCTCACCGCCTCACCGTACTCCCACCGCTGGCCTAGCCATCCCTCTACTCACCCACACCTGCTGTTATTCTCCGGCGACGGCAGACGAACCAGTAAACCCTCGTACAGTCGTACTCCCCTCCGCGTGGGAAACAACTGCCGAGTCTTCCCTGCATCCGTGTCGTTCCCTTCCTAGGCCTCGCCGTCGTCCACCGCCCTGGTGCTCTCGGCGCGGCCTGGTCAACGTGGTCAACGACCGGCATGCATCTGAAGTGGACTGTATGTGGAGAGGCTGACAGCTAGGTCCACGGCCGCACGCAAGGAAATGCCTCCTTATTACGCGCAAAATAATGATTCCTCCACCTGACATCTGGGACCCACCGAAAGGGCCTCTGTATTTCGCGAAAAAAACGTTACCGCCGCTGACAGCTCGGGCCCACCAGCTATAGCTTCGCATGCAAGGAAGTGCATCCTTATTACGCGCAAAAAAATGAATACTCCCCCTGCTAGCTGGGACCCAGTATAGTGGCAGGCTGACTTGTGGGCCTACTAAGTTGACGGGGACGGAGGGCTTTATCAACTTAGTCAATATCCACGATTCTAATTCCAGTGACCGTACGATGTCCATCCAACGGCTGTAGTGCTTCTTCAACCTTTGGTCTTCTTGCTCCAGCCGCCCAAACCAGCGCCGGTCGTGCCTCGTGCTCCTGCCTCCCGTGGCCGGCTGCGATGCGGCGGAGGCCTCACCGCCCCCTACTACTCCCACCACTGGCCAGGCCATCCCTGTACTCACCCACACCCCCTGTTATTCTGCGGCGACGGCAGCCTCACACCGCAGCGAACCAGTGAACCCTCATACTCCTCTACGCGTGGGCATCCACTGTCGCATCTTCCCCGGCTCCGCGTCGTCCCCTTCCTAGGCCTCGCTGTCGTCCACCGCCCTGGTGCTCTCGGCGCAGCATGGTCAACGTGGTCCAGGAACGACTTCCATCAGAAGAGTATTGTACGTGGAGAGGCTGACAGCTGGGTCCACGGCAGCCGCAAGGAAGTGCCTCCTTATTACGCGGAAAATAATTATTCCTCCACCTGACAGCAGGGACCCACCGGACGGACCACCGTATTTGGCAAAAAAACGTTTCCCCCTGACTGCTGGGACCCACTGGACGGGCCACCGTATTTCGCGAAAAAAACGTTCCCCCCGCTGTCAGCTCGGACCCACCGGAAGTGTCGCCTTATTACGCACAAAAAATTGAATACTCCCCCTGCTAGTTGGCACCCACCTTGGTGGGTGGCTGACTTGTGGGCCTACTAAGTTGATGGGGAGGAGTGCTTTGTCAACTTAGCCAATATGAACGATTCTAGCTCCAGTGACCGTACGATGTCCATCGAACGGCCGTTGTGCTTCTTCAACCTCTGGTCTTCTTGCTCCAGCCGCCCAAAGCAGCGCCGGTCGTGCCGCATGCTCCTGCCTCCCGTGGCCGGCTGTGCTGTCGCGGAGGCCTCACCGCCCCTACTATTCCCACCGCTGACCAGGCCCTGCGGCGACGGCAGCCTCACACCGCAGCCGAACCAGTGAACCCTCGTACTCCTCTCCGCGTGTGCTTCCACTGCCGCGTCCTCCCTAGCTCCGCGTCGTCCCCTTCCTAGGCCTCGCCATCGTCCACCGCCTTGGTGCTCTCGGCGCGGCGTGGTCAATGTGGTCAACGACCGACTTCCATCGAAAGAGTACTGTACATGGAGAGGCTGACAGCTGGGTCCACGGCCGCAGCAAGGAAGTGCCTCCTTATTACGCGCAAAATAAATATTCCTCCACCTGACAGCGGTACCCACCGGACGGGCCACCGTATTTCGCAAAAAAATGTTTCCCCCTGACTGCTGGAACCCACCAGCTACATCTTCGCACGCAAGGAAGTGCGTCCGGGCAAAAAAAAACGATTCGCCCCCCTGACTGCTGGGACCCACGAGCTACATCTTCGCACGCAAGGAACTGCCTGACAGTCGGGACCCACCTGGTCGAAGCGTACGTAGCGTTGTCATTCTGGTCGCGAACGTGTACGTACATACTGGTCGATGTAGAGGCGCGCACGTGTCATAGTAGAGGCGCGCACGTAGCATGTACACGTACGTACAGCGGACAGGGTGCAAGAAAGTAAATACGGCCACGTACGTACATACGGGCGGGGTCTCGAACGCCTACTCGCGCGTACGTACGGCCAGGGCTTGTGTACATGGCTGGGTCGGAACGGAGAAACAGCATCGTCGTCGTGTTCATGGGGAGCCAACCGGCTGGGTCGGAACGGAATGCGTCGTCGTGTTCATCGGGAGGGCTTGGACGGAACAGCCCATGGAAACGAGGCCTGGCGTACCGCAGAACGGAGGAAACGGCCTTGTGTTCGACCGGCCACATTCGAAACGGGATCCTGTTCATCGGGAGGGGTCTGGCGTACCGCAAAACGGAGGAAACGGACCTCCTACGGTCGAAACAGGGGTCCTGTTGATCGGGAGGGGTGTGGCGTACCGCAAAACGGAGGAAACGGACTTGTGTTGGAGCGCTACGGTCGAAACGGGGGTCCTGTTCATCGGGAGGGGTGTGGCGTACCGCAAAATGGGACTTCACGGGATACTATTCATCTCCACCGTCGACCCCCTCCAGCCTCCACGGGCTACTGTTCATCCACCGTCGACCTCCTCCAGCCTCCACCTGCGACTGTTCATCCACGGGCTCCTGTTCATCCAGCCTCCACCGCGCTACTCCATCGGCTACTGTTCAACCAGCCCTCTCCACGGGCTCCTATTCAACCACCCCTCCACGGGCTACTGTTCATCCAGCCCTCCACCGTCTACTGTTCATCCTGCCCTCCACGGGGTGGTCCTGTTCATCCTGCCCTCCACGGGGTCCTGTTCATCCAGTCCCAACCGGCTCGATCGATCGGGGTCCTGTTCATCCAGAGGCAACACCACGGGGTCCTGTTCATCCACCCCCACCGGGAACTGTTCATCCAAACCCCCCCAGCAACGCTCACTGTTCATCCAGAGGCAGCATCGATCGGCTTCAGTTAGCAGCAGTAGCGAAGGAATCGCTCGATCGGGTTCAGTTAACAGCCATCGATCGACCGCTCGGGTTCAGTAACGCGTAGCCTGCAGTGCAATCGCTCGGGTTCAGTTAGAGCCCAACGCCTCGCACCCACGCGCGTGTGTGTACGAGAGAAACGCGCATCGCTCGGCCCCGACCACCCACCGTAACCGGGAACACCCCGATATTTTCCTCGCCCTCGCTTCTACCATGGTTTTTCTGTCATGGACGGCCCAAAGAATGTCATGCAGCTGCGTCTCCGGCCCACCCAAGACGAAAAGCCCATTTTCTATCATGATTTTTTGTCATAGAAGTAGGACCCCACCACACCTATGATGATACTGGGTTTTGTCACAATTATCGTCATAGAAGTGTCATAAGTATGACAGAAAAGATTTTCGTTCGACCCAAAATGTCACGGATGTGTCTTTTTTTTGTAGTGCTTGGCCACCATGTTCTTTGCGGTGTCGCTATCCCGCGCCAACAATCTTCGCGTCGTGCCCACGAACGCCCAGAAGGGCTCCCTGTCGGCCACAGCGTACTTCGGCCATATGCGCCCCCTCTCCGATGAGCTCGCGGCGGCGGGCAAACCACTCGGGGACGGCGAGCTCATCTCCTTCATTATCGCCAGCCTCGACATGGACTATCAACCCATCTCTCCGCGCTGGATGTCCGCACCGAGCCCATCACCGTCGACGGCCTTTTCTCTCTCGTGGCCAACTATGAGCAGCGGGTTGAGATGTTTCATGGCACCACCATTTTCAAGTCGGCCGCCAACGCTGCCTTGCACGGCCGTGGTGGTGGTGGCAAGGGTGGCTACCGCAAGGGCGGGGGTTCTGGTGGCCCTCGCAGCGGCGGCGGCGGCTATGGCCCAGGTAGCGGTGGCGACTATGGCACAAGCAGCGGCGGCGGCTACAGCGCTGGTGGTGGCAGCGGCCACGGCGCTGGCGGCGGCTACGGCACAGGAGGTGGCGGTGGCTACCAAAACCCTAACCCTAGTTCTGGCGGGGGTTATGGCTTCCAACAGAACAATGGTGGGGGCTATCAAGGTGGTGGTGGTGGTGGCCACTACCATCAGAACAACTACGGTGGTGGCAACAACAACAATCGGCGCCCCCCCCTTCCCTGGCAACAACAATCGGGGGAGCAACTTCCAAGGGTATGAAGGTTATGAAAAAAGTGCCAAATTTGCAAGAAAACAAATCATATTGCAAAATATTGTGATTGGCGCTATGCCGATGACAACAATGCCCAGAAAAAAGAAAATTGCAGCTGCACCTGACGTGTCATATGGAGTAGATACCAACTGGTATATGGACACAGGCGCCACAAATCGCATCACTAGAGAACTGGAGAAGTTGACAATGCATGAAAAATACCATGGCCATGATCAAGTCTACATTGCAACAAACGATGCAGGTATGGAGATAAGTCATGTTGGTCAATCTTTTATCAAAACCCCACACAAAAATCTTGAACTCAATGATATCTTGTATGTTCCTAATGCTTCCAAAACTTTGCTATCTGTCCATCGTATTGCTCTTGACAATAATGTGTTTCTAGAATTTCACCCATTCTTCTTTTTGATCAAGGATCAGGTCACGAAGGAAATTCTCCATAGGGGTGTTTGTGTCGAAGGTCTCTATGCTCTACTTCCCAAGCATTACCAGTACAGTAAACAAGTGTATGGTGCCATCAAGCTTTCTGCTGAAAGGTGGCACAATCGCTTAGGTCACCCATCCT
Organism: Aegilops tauschii subsp. strangulata; assembly: GCF_002575655.3. NCBI lineage: Eukaryota > Viridiplantae > Streptophyta > Magnoliopsida > Poales > Poaceae > Aegilops > Aegilops tauschii. The sequence continues at coordinate 497,049,461 of NC_053035.3, read as the reverse complement.
TTTTAACTATTCATCAGATTCTTAGTAGAAATAACCTCCCAGTTGTTGGTGAGAGAAATTTAGAAACCGTTTGTGATTCATGTCAAAGAGCAGAAAGTCATCAATTACCCTATCCTCTCTCTACTAGTATGTCTACTAAGCCATTGCAACTTATTTTTTCTGATGTCTCGGGTCCTGCCCCCACCTCTGTTGGTAGATATTCTTATTATGTGAGCTTCATTGATGACTATAGCAAGTATACGTGGATATATCTTCTTAAGAAACGTGCTGATGTGTTTCAAGTTTTCCACAATTTCCAAGCCCTTGTTGAACGTAAATTTGATAGCAAAATAATTTCTGTGCAATCAGATTGGGGTGGTGAGTATGAGAAATTGTATTCTTTCTTTTAGAAGATAGGTGTCTCTCACCATGTCTCTTTTCCACATGCTCACCAAAAAAATGGTTCCGCTGAACGTAAGCATAGACACATTGTTGAAGTAGGTCTCACTATTTTAGCTTCTGCTTCTATGCCACTCAAATTTTGGGACGAAGCTTTTCTCACTGTTGTACATCTCATTAACTTGTGGCCCAGTCGTACTATCTTCAATGAAACCCCCACTGAACGCCTCCTTCATGTCACACCAGATTACACCACTCTTCGAGTCTTTGGGTGTGCATGTTGGCCAAATCTTCGTCCCTATAACACTTGTAAGCTCAGTTTTCGTTCTAAGCAATGTGTTTTCCTTGGGTATAGTGCTCAGCATAAGGGCGTCCAGTGTTTAGATGTTTCCACCAGGCGTGTTTATATCTCACGTGACGTCGTTTTTGATGAAACTCAATTTCCCTTTGAAAAACTTCATTCAAATGCCGGCGCTCTACTCTGGAAGGAAATTCTTCTCCTTCCCCCTCATCTCTCCGGCGTTCTGTGTGAGGGTGTTGATAATTGTATAGACCCAACTTTGACTAATATCTCTCCTGCTGCATCTGAGTTTTATGTTGCAGAAACAAATGTGACAGAACACAGTGCAGAAAATAATGTACCAGAAGGTACAAAAGAGGACACAAGCGATCAAGGGGGGTATCCCTCGGGATCGGAGCCCCTGACTGCGTCAGGGCCGACCGTATCCCCCTCGGGATCAGCGCCCCTCCTGATGGGATTGGGCAGCCCGCCCTCCACTCCGCGCCAACCTCGCTCCGCCAGGTCGCGCTCCTTCCCCGAGTTGGCCACCCTGGGCGCGACGCACCAATCAGAGGTAGGGGACCAACCGACCGGGCGGTACGCGTCGGTCCCGCAAGTCTACTCTAGACGAGCCCCTGCGGCTGCGTCAGTCGGGCCAGACGCGGGATCTATGCCAGATCCGCTCCGTGCTCCCCGCCTACACGAATCCTCTGCAGCCGCTTCTGCTCCTCCCTCCACGTCCTCGACCACAAATGATCCCGCACTGCATGCCGGATCTGCTCCCTCGGGATCGGCAGGATCTCCTCTGCAGCAGCCTGCCGCCTCGCCTGGATCTTCTACAACTCCACCAATGCCACCCCGCACGCGGCTTCAGACAGGGATCCTTCAGCCTGTCAATTACAAAACTAAATATTGTTTGGCTATTTCTTTTGATTCCATAGGTGAACCACATAATGTTAATGATGCTCTTGCTGATCCTCGGTGGAAGCAGGTTATGGATGACGAGTTTCATGCTCTTCAGGAAAATCATACTTGGCACCTTGTTACGTATCATCCACGCAAGAATGTCATTGATTGCAAGTGGGTGTACCGCATCAAACGTCGGTATGATGGCACTATTGATAAAAGCAAGGCTTGTTGCTAAGGGGTTTAAGCAAAGGTATGGACTTGACTATGAGGACACTTTCACTCATGTTGCTAAAGCTGCCACCATTCGTCTTGTTTTGTCCATTGTTGTGTCCAGAGGCCTGGAGTCTTTGTCAGCTAGATGTGCAGAATGCGTTCCTTCATGGTGTTCTGGAAGAGGAAGTTTACATGAAACAACCTCCTGGGTTTGAGGATAAAAACAAACCGTTCCATATCTGTCGGCTTGACAAATCCCTCTATGGTTTAAAGCAAGCCCCCAGAGCATGGTATTCCCGCTTGAGCTCCAAACTGCAAACACTTGGTTTCATTCCCTCCAACTCAGACACATCCTTGTTCATTTATAATAAGTCACATACCATCATTTTTGTTCTTATTTATATCGATGATATTATTGTTACCAATTCCTCTGATAAGGCTGTCACCGCTTTGTTGCAAGATTTGCACTTAGATTTTGCTCTCAAGGATCTAGGAGATCTTCACTTCTTTCTTGGTATTGAGGTAAAGAGAAACCATGAAGGTGGACTTCATCTTTCTCAGGAAAAATATGCAACTGACCTTTTGAGCAAGGCTGGGATGCAAGGCTGTAAACCATCCCCAACTCAGCTTTCCAGTGCAGAAAAACTGGCTCTTGCAGAGGGTGTACTCTTGAGTCAAGAGGATGGCACCAAGTATAGAAGTCTGGTTGGTGCACTTCAATACTTGACACTTACACGGCCTGATATTTCCTTTGCAGTCAACAAAGTGTGTCAGTTTCTTCATGCACCTACCTCAGCTCACTGGACTGCTGCTAAGCGTATTTTGCGATATGTAAAGAACACTTTAAGTGTTGGACTCACCTTCAACAAGTCCTCATCTACTCTTGTTAGTGCTTTCTCTGACTCTGACTGGGCAGGATGCCTGGATGACAGGAGGTCCACGGGTGGTTTTGCAGTTTTCTTTGGACCTAATCTTATTTCTTGGTGTGCCAAGAAGCAAGCAACAGTGTCACAATCTAGTATTGAGGCAGAGTACAAAGCAATGGCTAATGCAACAGTAGAGATCATATGGGTTAAGTCCATGCTCAAGGAACTTGGAATATATGCTCAGACACCATGTCTTTGGTGTGACAATCTTGGTGCCACATATCTTTCTGCTAATCCTGTGTTTCATGCGAGGACTAAACACATTGAGATTGATTACCATTTTGTTAGAGAAAGGTTTGCGAGCAAGGAGTTGGAGATTCGATTTATTCCTTCAAAAGACCAAGTTGCAGATGGGTTTACAAAGGCCTTGGCTACAAGACAATTTGAAGAGTTCAAACATAATCTTAACTTGAGAAGTTCAGATTAGGAGTGTTAGACATGCAATATGTGGTATTGTGTGCTGTCACAATATACGTAAGAGTCATGTACGTAGAATATTTGCCAGGAGGTTAGAGTTGTTAGGAGTCCTCTCTTCTCTCTACCCTCTTTCCCACGTAACCTCTCCTGTATATTCTCTCGATGGTTAGCCAGGGGCTGCCGCACATTGTACGCACCATCATCTATGAATAATTACAACGCGGGTCTCCCTATATGGAGATTGAGACGCTTCCATAATTCTTTCATACTTGAGCTCTGACCAAAAAATCAAAATCGCAGTTCAAAGTTCTATGCACTATTTGAGCAGCGATTTTTTTGTTGGAGGTCCTCGGATGTTATTTTTGGATGAAATTTTGCAAGAACCTCAAACATTCGATAGAGTTTGATGTCGCAAAATTTTAGATTTTTTCGATGTTGTTTGATATCAGTTTTCAAATTTTTTGACAACTCGGGTGTAATACACCCGAGAGTAGAAAATCCACTCTAAAAAAATCGATAAAGGGACGTGATGGGAGGGGGAAACGGATTACCGAAGAGTTCTGCCTTGTAGGAAAAGGAACACTGCTTATTTTTTAAGTTGTAGAAATATAATAATCTAGATCTCATCGGAGTAGCCTTGTAGGAAAAGGAACACGACTTCCCGACCGCTGCTTCTTCAAGCTCCTCGGTTTCAACAAGGTTGCTCCGATGAGATGGAGGTCCATAGGCGGCAACAAGCTGTGGATGTAGAATGAAGACAGTGCTGATTTCATCAAGAACTTGCCTATAATTTTCCCTTTTTAGTGATGTTCTTGTAAGGGCTAGTTTATCAACATATAGACTTGGCCCTTTCTGTAAAAAGAAACTCGCTCCGGCAATACAGTTCTACTAAGGTAATACTCACTCCATCCCAAAATAAGTGTCTTAACCTTGATCATCAGTTTGCGCGTATGTATGTAAAAGAAGAGGGTGCTATGTCCTATGGCCTCTGAGTTGGTCGACAAGTTTTAAGCCAAGCTCTTGTGCTAGAAATGTCGTGTGTATCAGTTGGACATGGTTGCCTCCTTCAGAGTAGAGCTTGCAGGCAATTTTCAAGCAGAGCCATCAGTGAAGGAATGTAAAACATAATATGTTGGGAACTGCTCGACACCCTAAACTGGGGTGTGGCTATCTCATTATATAGAGGGTACCCCAAGGGGTACAATACAATGTTACAGTATATTACAGAGGCTACGTATATACAGTCTAACACCCTCCCTCAATCTTAACTATGGCCTGAAGTACAAAGCAAGTTAAGATTGCGCCTACAGCCTACAAACTGTGGTTGTGGAAGAGGCTTCGTGAAGATGTCAGCAAGTTGATCCTTGGATGAGATAAACTTGATACAGAGTAGCTTCTGTGCAACACGTTCCCGAACAAAATGATAGTCAACCTCAATGTGTTTTGTCCGAGCATGAAACACCGGGTTAGAAGAGAGATATGTAGCACCGATGTTGTCACACCACAAAACTGGAGGCTGAGCCAGAGAGACACGCAACTCTCTCAATAGAGATTGTACCCATATGATCTCAGCAGTTGCATTAGCAACAGCTTTGTACTCAGCTTCAGTACTACTGCGAGAGACTGTGGCCTGCTTACGAGCATTCCAGGCGATCAAGTTAGAACCAAGGAATACCGCATATCCCCCCGTGGATCGCCTGTCATCAGGACTACCACCCCAGTCTGCATCAGAGAAAGCTGAGAGCTCACACGACGGTGCAGGCTGAAGAAGCAAACCATAGGAGGCAGTAAGACAGACATAGCGCAAAATACGCTTCACAGCTGACCAATGAGATGTCCTGGGGGCATGCAAAAATTGACACACACGATTGACTGCATAAGAGATATCAGGCCTGGTAATAGTAAGGTATTGCAGACCACCAACAAGACTGCGATACTCAGTAGCATCATCAGACGAGAGAGAGTCTCCATCAAGGGCAGACAACCGATCAGTGGCAGACATCGGAGTGACAGCATGTTTGCACTGAAGCATTCCAGCACGCCGCAACAAGTCCAGGGAGTACTTTTTCTGAGTAAGAGTCAGCCCAGCAGAAGAGCGGGAAACCTCCAGACCAAGGAAGAAATGCAGTGCACCTAAATCCTTGACAGCAAAGTTATCACTGAGAGCAGTCACAAGGCGATCAGCAGCAGCGTCAGAGGAACTGATGAGAATGATGTCATCAACATAAACCAGGAGATACATCGTAACCTCAGGACGCTGTAGGAGAAACAATGACGTATCAGCAGTGGAGGGAGTAAACCCAAGGGCCCGAAGAATAGATCCAAGGCGAGCATGCCATGCTCGAGGGGCCTGCTTGAGTCCATATAGCGCCTTAACCAGTCGACAGAGATGGTGAGGACGTGCCGGATCAAAGAAACCAGGCGGCTGACGCATATAAACCTCCTCCTCTAGAATGCCATGGAGAAAAGCGTTCTGCACATCAAGCTGACGAAGGAACCACCCACGAGTAATAGCAAGAGACAGCAATAATCGAATGGTAGTAGGCTTGATGACTGGACTGAACGTGTCTTCATAATCAAGACCATACCTCTGTTTGAAACCCTTGGCGACTAGCCATGCCTTGTATTGTTCGATGGAACCATTAGCATGTCTCTTGACTTTAAATACCCACTTATAATCAATGATGTTGACACCAGGTACTGGAGGAACAAGACGCCAGGTGTCATTCTTGTGAAGAGCCTGAACTTCCTGTTCCATGGCGGCACGCCAGTGAGGGATGCTCAGTGCAGCCTGAAAGTGACGAGGCTCTACAGTGGGATCGGCAGTAGTATGGGCCATGCACGCAGCAAGCCACGCAACCGTACCATCTGTGCGCTCCTTCGGACGAAAAATGTCGTGCTGGCTCCGTGTTCGAGGACGAAGAGCAACCGCAGGCTGCGGCGACGAGGCCGGCATGGGACCAGGCGAGTCCGACTCGGAGGAGGCTGGGACAGAGCCTGTCGGCGAACTGTCGGGCAGTCGAGGCGGCGGCCAGCGAGCCCAGCACCAGTCCAGGTGAGGCGACGGCCGGCGAGCCCAGCACCGACCCAGGCGAGACAGAGGCCCGCGAGCCGGGCGAGGCCAAAGCCGGCCCAGGCGAGCCAGGCGAGGCGGGTGCACGTGCGTTGGGCGAGGCCAGCGTCAGCCCAGTCGAGACAGCGACCCGCGAGCCAGGCGCGGGCGCACATGTGTCGGGCGAGCCGGGCACCCGCGAGGCAGCCTCCACAGGTGAGGCGGTAGCGGGTTGACATGCGCCACCCGTCATGCATGGTGCATGCACGTCCGGAGCGCGAGTCACATCCATGACATGTTCATCAAGAAGCTCGAGACGGGCGCCGCGTCCAATACCTGCAGCATGATTAGGAAGCAACGCAGGGGCATATGCAACATCCACAAATTGATCAGGCGAAGGTATAGACACAGGGACTGATGACATAGGAGTGGTAGAGTGAGTCGGAAGTGCACGAAAGGGGAACACATTTTCATCAAACACAACGTCACGAGAAATGTAGACGCGGTTTGTTGGAACATGTAGGCACTTGTACCCTTTGTGGAGGGAACTATACCCGAGAAAAACACACTTCTTAGACCGAAACTCTAGCTTACGCTTGTTATATGGACGAAGGTGAGGCCAACATGCACACCCAAACACTTTGAAGAACGTGTAGTCTGGGATTTCATTGAGTAAGAGTTCAAGCGGGGTTTGCATTTTCAGAAGTCGTGAGGGAAGCCTATTAATAAGAAAACAGGCTGTGGAGAAAGCATCACTCCAGAACCGAAACGGAACGGATGCATGAGCTAGTAAGGTTAGGCCAGTTTCAACGAGGTGACGATGCTTACGTTCGGTAGTTCCGTTCTGATGATGTGTATGAGGACATGACATGCGATGCGAAATCCCAAGTTTGTTAAAAAAACGAGTTGAGGCTGTGGTATTCACCACCCCAGTCGGATTGGACATGGATGATTCTCTGTTTAAGGAGACGCTCAACGTGTGCTTGAAACTGAATAAAACCATCGAACACATCAGACTTACGCTTAATAAGATATAACCAAGTAAACCGACTATAAGCATCAATAAAACTGACATAATAATTGTGACCACTAACGGATGCCTGGGCATGACCCCAGACATCAGAAAACACAAGCTCAAGAGGATGTTTCACAACACGACTAGACTCTGTAAACGGAAGTTGGTGACTCTTGCCCTGCTGACAGGCATCACAGACAGTTTCAGCAGTTTTATTGGACACAACTGGTAGCTCATAACGATGCAACACATGACGAACTATGGGAGCTGCAGGATGACCAAGGCGCGCATGCCAGTGAGTGGGCGACACACGGACACCACTGAACGCCTGAGGAGAAGACTGCATGGAGGGTGTGTGTGATGCATCAAGTGCGTACAAGCCATGGCGAAGACGACCGCTAAGCAGAACGGCCCTCGTGTCCCGATCCTTGATAAAGAAACGAAAAGGGTGAAACTCAGCAAGGACATTATTATCACGTGTAAGTTGAGGAATAGACAACAAACTACGCGTAGCAGAGGGAACACGAAGGGCATTGGAAAGATGTAGTTTGCGAAAATTGTGTGCAAGGAGAGAAGCCTGACCAACATGAGAGATGCGCATACCTGCTCCACTGGCGGTGTGCACCTGATCATGACCACGATATGGCTCCTGAGTAGAGAGCTTGCCCATCTCGCCGGTGAGGTGGTTAGTAGCTCCGGTGTCCATATACCATGTCGGATCAATGGAGTAGGACGGAGTGCGACCATGATCATGACTCGTCACGGCGGCGGCGGCCTGCTTGTCGTTCCCTTTACCATTGTTGCTGAGGCCCAGGAAATCTTGCTTGTAGCGACGATGGTAGCGAGAGGCGATGTGGCGCTCAAGGCCACACAGCTGGCAGGCCTGCGGGGCACCGCAGGAGGAGCAGCAAGCAACCGGCCGGTTGCCCCCCGTGATGGATGGCGCATTGCCACGCGAGGCCGGCTGTGAATACGGTGCCGGCTTGCCACCGGAAGATGATGACCGCGGAGGTTTGCCGCGAGTCGCGGCATTGGCGGAGGCAAAACCTGGTGAGACACGACGCGCCTTGATGCGCTGTTCGCGGCCAAGGAGTCGGGTGTAAAGCTCGCGAGGTGGAAGTGGATCATCACGGCCATGAACGTTCTCAACGAGATTGTCATAATCATCATCAAGCCCGTTAAGCACGAAGGTGGTGAACTCCTGGTCCTGCAGAGACTGGCCAATCGAAGCCAGTGTGTCGGCGAGGCCCCTCATCTTGTTGAAGTAGTCCGTAATGCTGAGGTCACCAAGCTTGGTCTCACCTAGCTCGGTGCGGATAGAGTGGGCACGCGCCTGAGACTGAGAGGCGAAGCTGGTGTGAAGAGCCGCCCACGCCTCTCGTGACGTAGCGGTGAAGATGACCAGCGACGAGACGCTCAGAGCGAGCGAGGACTGGATGGCGGAGAGGATGGCTTGATCCTGGGCCACCCATGCATGATACGCCGGGTGCTGAGGGGGCGGACACGGGATGGACCCGTCGACGTAGCCCTCCAGGTAGCGACTCCGCAGAAGAGGCAACACCTGGGCACGCCAGGACAAGTAGTTGTCTGGCTTGAGTTTCACCGGTAGCAGGTGTGAGAAGTAAAACGGCGACGGCACTGCGGCCTGATCACCGTGAGCATGCGGCGGTGCGTAGAAGCCCATCGACGAATGTGCAGCCGGTCCCGAGTAGGACGGATAGGGCCCGACAGAACCAGCCGTCGAGGCGCCGTAGGACGCCGCAGCTGGCGCCCCATACTGCAAGGCAGCCGCAGCCACATGAGTACAGATCGCCGGGTAGGGTTGGTGTGGCGGCGCGCCGTAGGGATGGGACGACTGGACGCCGTAGTGGTGCGGGACAGGAGGCGCACCGGACGGCGGCGCCATCCAGGACGACGGCGGCGGCGGCCCACCATGAGCCGTTGCAGGAGCGCCGCACGAGTACAGATCGCCCGCCGCGACGTTGGGCGGGGCGACATGATCGCCAGGGAGGCCCGATCCGATCTAGGGACTAGGCGATGGAGGAGCGCCATGGGCCATCGCAAGGGGGCGCGAGGCCAGGAACGGCGACCCAAGGGCCGGCGCAGCGACGGCGGGGGCGACGACAGAGGTCGGCGCAACGACGGCGGCGGCGGCGGTAGAGGCAGCGGAAGCCATCTTAACCTAAGCTGATACCATATAAAACGTAATATGTTGGGAACTGCTCGACACCCTAAACCGGGGTGTGGCTATCTCATTATATAGAGGGTATCCCAAGGGGTACAATACAATGTTACAGTATATTACAGAGGCTACGTATATACAGTCTAACAAGGAATTCACAAGTTGATGAGAGCATGCATATCATCAGAGTATGTAACGCAATGCAGAAATAATGCCACCAGGGCCTCTTTGTCCATGCATACTAGTAGTAGTTTGGGTTTCAATTTTCAAACACCATCAGAAAATTCCTAAAGTTTATAAGAGAGAAATCATTTGCAGCAAGTATGTATGCATAAGAACGAGTATGGACGGCAACCGATGAGGGCAACTATTCTTACAGGAGTATATATGTACTCCCTCGGTGACATGATATAAGACGTTTTTTGACACTGCCATGGACTCAAAACGTCTTATAAAATGTTACAGAGGGAGCATCAAGTATCTATCAGTCTGATCAAGAGCCCCCTGAGGCTGAGGTTAACGACATCGCAGATCATGGAGTTCTCGCCGTGCTTGCTTCGAGTAATCATTACAAGGATGGTAAGTATGTAAGGTGACTTGCATCATGCTCTGGTATGTCTCGAGGATGGTAAGTATGTAAGGTGACTTGCATCATGCTCTGGTATGTCTCAAGCCTACTGTCATCACTGCACAAAAGGAGCAGATCACCAGGATTAGTTGCTTATCCCTCAACAGATTGGGGCAGACATACACAAAATTAACCTATGATTTCTCTCAACAAACTGCCCTAGTGGAAGCACAAACTTACCCCGATTCTTATTCGCTTGTTGGAACCTGAGCCTCCCTGCTATCCTGGGACGTATCAGCTGCTTTGTACATGCAGAACAGCAGAGAGAAATACACAGGCGTGATCCATCATGCAAACAAGGAGTCACACATAAAGAGAGGAGAATGTGGTTGCTCACCCCCTCCGGTCCCTTTTCCATTTTCGCACCCTTGGCAACTGCATTTTAAGGTGCACCTGGCCCCGCGCTTCAGGAAAAGAAGAATTCCAGTCAAGATCAGAGAAGCAACAGCAGCATGTCTAGTTTCTGAATAGACAAGAATGCAGAACAAAGAAGGAGCGTGCATGTAGAGCGCATACATTCAGGCAACCACAGTTCTTGGTTTTGCATTTGATTAACTTGCAGGTGCACCCCTTATCACCCTCATTGGCCTGGAAGAAGTTTTTTTGAAAAAACATTTCTTTCAGGTTCTTGGCAGAGGCCAGAGCAGCACGGCGTTCATGAACGTAGTGTGCTCTAAGGAAGAAGCATATCTTACCAGGCCCTCCGGAGTGTTCTCGCAGCCCTCACACTTGCATAGCCCAGTGCAACGCGAATCCGCACTGAAACATGTGCACATGCTGCACACAGCATATCAACAAGCAACAGTTAGATAGCAGCACTACAAATTAACTACTATAGTAGATTGGATGGATCTGGTTCAAACTCCCTCCGTCCAAAAAAGCTTGTCCCTCATGGATATATCTACCACTAACTTGGTGCTAGATACATCCATTTGAGGGACAAGCTTTTTCGGACGGAGGGAGTATAATTCAACCAGTGTGCCTGCGCATACTTGGTTTTGCATTTGGTTCTTTTGCATTTGCACTTCTTCGGCCCGCTATCTCCCTCATTGACCTGGAATAAGTGCAACACATTTCTTTCAGATTCTTGGCAGAGGCAAGAGAAGCATGGTGTTCATGAATGTAGTGTGCTCTAAGGAAGAAGCATATCTTACCAGCCCCTGCGGAGTGTTTTCGCAGCCCTCACACTTGCATAGACCAGTGCAATGCGAATCCGCACAGAAACATGTGCACATGCTGCACACAGCATATCAGCAAGCAACAGTTAGATAGCAGCACTACAAATTAACTACTATAGTTGATTGGATGGATCTGGTTCAAACTCCCTCCGTCCGAAAAAGCTTGTCCCAAGCTTGTCCCTCAAATGGATGTATCTAGCACTAACTTGGTGCTAGATACATCCATTTGAGGGACAAGCTTTTTCTCGAACGGAGGGAGTATATAATTCAACCAGTGTGCCTGCGCATACTTGGTTTTGCATTTGGTTCTTTTGCATTTGCACTTCTTCGGCCTGCTATCTGCCTCATTGACCTGGAATAAGTGCAACACATTTCTTTCAGATTCTTGGCAGAGGCAAGAGCAGCACGGTGTTCATGAATGTAGTGTGCTCTAAGGAAGAAGCATATCTTACCAGCCCACGCGGATTGTTCTCACAGCCGACACACTTGCATAGACCAGTGCAACGCGAATCCTCCCTGAAACATGCACACACCCTGCACGCAGCATATCAACAAGTAACAGTTAGATAGCAGCAGCACCAGTTAACTACTATAGTTGATTGGATGGATCTGGTTCATATAATTCAACCAGTGTGTCTGTGCATACCTGGTTTTGCATCTGGTGCTTTTGCAGCTGCACTTCGTCGGCAACACATCTATAGCCTGGAATACGTGCAACACATTTCTTTCAGGTTCTTGGCAGAGGCTAGAGCAGCAAGGTGTTCATTAATGAAGTGTGCTCTAAGGAAGAAGCATATCTTACCAGCCCCCTCGAATTGTTCGCGCAGCCCTCGCACTTGCATCGCCCACGAATGCAAGGCAAACCATCCCTGAAACAAGCGCACTTTCTGCATGTAGCATATCAACAAGCAACAGTTAGATAGCAGCACTACGAACTAACTACTAGTTGATTGGATGGATCTGGTTCATACAATTCAACAAGTGTGTCTGTGCATACCTGGTTTTGCATCCGGTGTTTTTGCAGCCACACGTGTTCCGCACCGCCACAGCAGCAGAGTCCACGGCAGCAGCTGACATGATGAGGTATCTCTGCAATGTGATGCAGAATTTTTAAGTATGTAGTATCGAACAGATAGTACTTGATTGGGAGATAAATCAATTCAGGCATTCGACCAGTTTTGGCTCTTTTTTTCTTTTTCTTTTTTTTTTTGCTCGGAAAACAAAACTAGTACAGATCAAAAGTGAAGGGAAAGAACTGTTTCTGTTCAGCTAGACAATTTTTGAAAGAGGCACCAACTTGTCAACAATTCGTTATTGCAAAGGAGATCAACCGTACTCAAACAATTAACTAGAACTAATTCTGGAGGACACATGCCACCGACATTCAGGTTCAGCTTTCATCATCATAAAGCAGCGAAACATCGAAAGCACATCAAGAATCTTTCTTGGGAACAAACGAAACAGTAAGTACTCCCTCTGTATACTCCATGCAGTAAGTTAATTCCAACAGAACATCCCACAGCACAGCTCATCTTACAGCAGTATGCATACAAGTTGGGCTAAGCAACGCACCAAGAACAGGTCAAGTAAAATTGCATGCCACTCAGTAAGACGATCACCAGAGCTTAAGCAATCAGTTGCAATATCAGTAACGAACAAAACAGTCGTGGCACCATTAGCAAGCATTCATGAACAACACCAGTAACTAACACTCAAGTAAACTATACATCATAGCAGATGAACCAACTAGTACTTGACTAATTAACTTTGTGGAAGCAACAAAATATTGACACTTAGCAAGGGGAGAGATAAATATAATGGGTTCAGCAAGGGGAGAGATAAATATAATGGGTTCAGCAACCAATTTTGCTCTAAACAAAGAAAATCAGAAGGATTTTTTTCTGAGAATACGGTAACAAACACAGTTGGTAGGACTTTTTCCTGGGAATACGCTAACAAAAAAAAAACCAGTAGCAATCATTCATGAAGTACACCAATAACTAAGAGCCCAAGTAAACTATATATTGTAGCAGATGGATCTCAACATCAGCAACTGCCATAAGTACATATGGTTTAGAGCGGGAACCAAGAAAATTTAATAAAATGAAACAGTTCATTAATTATGCATCTGAATGCACCGTGCGCATGGAATTTACAGACTATACTTAACAATGAACTAGAATGGGAGAACTCACGGGGAATCTTCGCAAGGAAACAAATGCATGCATCCATCTACATGGTTGGCGATGAAATAGGTTGCATGCTGCATATTTCGACGCAATGCAAGATGAATGTCAATCAAACGAAGATGAATGCTTGCCTGGAGAATTGGAGCTAATTAACTTTGTGAAAGCATCTGTATCCTAGAAACCACCCTCAGCAAGGGTTGACAGATATATAATGGGTTCAGCAACCAATTTTGCTCAGAAACTAAGAAAATCAGAAGGATTTTTTTCTGAGAATGCACTAACAAACAAAACAGTTGGTAGGATTTTTTTGCTGAGAATACGGTAACAAACAAAGAGTTGGTGGCACCATTAACAATCATTGATGAATTACACAAGTAACTAAGAACCCAAGTAAACTATATATTATAGCAGATGGATCTCAACATCAGCAGGTGCAATAAATACATATGGTTTAGAGCAGGAACCAAGAAATTTTAATAAAATGAAATAGTTCATTAATTATAGATCCAAATGCACCATGCCCATGGAATTTACAACTATAGTCAACAATGAACTAGAACTAATTCGGGAGAACACACGCACGCAATCTTGTCTAGGCAGAAAATACATGCATCCATCTACATGGTTGGCGTATGAAATAGGTTGCATGCAGCATATTCGACGCAATGCAAGATGAATGTCAATCAAAAGAAGATGAATGCTTGCCTGGAGAATTGGAGCTAATTAACTTTGTGAAAGCATATGCATCCTAGAAACCACCTAGTACTTAACACTCGGCAAGGGTTGACAGATATACAATGGGTTCAGCAACCAATTTTGCTCAGAAACTAAGAAAATCAGAAGGAATTTTCGCTCAGGATACGCTAACAAACAAAACCGTTGGTGGCACCCTTATAGCAAGCATTCATGAATCACACCAGTAAGTAAGAACATGATTAAACTAGCAATTAGCAAATGAATCTCAACATCAGCAGAAGATTGAAATACAAATGCATCCGACTGCAAGGCAGACAGAACCTGTCATCGTAAAGGAACATCATACAGCACAGCTCATCTTACAGCAATGTGCACACAAATTGGGCTAAGCAACGCACTAAGAACAAGTCAAGTAATCAGTTGCAATATCTGCACGGAATACACTAACAAGTAACAAACCAATACAGCCGGGGCAGCTCCCCTGATCCATCCAATATCTGCTCGGAATACACTAGCAAGCATCATTGGCATGATTCATGAATCACAGCAATAACTTAAGAACTCGAGTAATATGATACCCAATAACTAAGAACAGACGAGGCGGGAGCCCGGGACGCGAATCCCGGCCAAAATCCCGATCCAAAATTTGCAGAAGCGTAGCGATCCCAAATCCCGGCCAAGAGCAGTTTGCAGAAACATTCCCGGCCAAGAACAGTTCACCGCACAACCTTCCCGGCCAAAATCCCGACCCCAGATGCGAAAGTCCGCCGCGGAGCATGCGGCGCCCGGCCGGAAACGCGGGCCCTCCGTCCCGCCGATTAACTGCTGACTACGAGCAGGAGATGGCGCTGCTGCGGGAGTCGGAGAGGGGGAGGGAGGTGGGGGCGCGCGCTTCTCACCTGCACCTGCGGGCGTGCGGAAGCGGGAGGAGCGTCGGATTCCGCGGCGAGGGAGTCGCCGAGCTCGCCGGAGAGGAGGAGCGAGGGGGCGGCGGTGCCTGCGGCTGCGACGAACAACGGAACGGGGGTCAGCTCAACGGAACGGAACGGTTGGTGAAGCACAAAACCCTAGGCGGAGGGGGCGGAGGGGGAGGGGAGGGGCGGGTGGAGGCCGGCGGCTCACCTTCGGGCGGAGACGCGACCGACGCCGACGCCGACGCCGGCAGCGGGAAGGTGGCCGGCTTTCCCTCCCTCGAAGCGAAGCGAAGCAAAGCGGCACCGCCTCCTCCGCCTCGGCTATAAGCCAAACGAAACCAAAGGAGGAGCCTTGTTGGTTGGGCTGGGCTGGGCTAGGATCCCCGACAGCAAACTCTACTAGGCCAGCCTTGGTGGAAGAGGCCCAGCCCAAGACTGGCTCTTCCTTATCTCTCAAAAAAAATTACCCTAAAATTTTTTCTTAAAAAATTAATCCAAATCCTAAATTTGTCAATTTTTTTAATGTGAACTATTAATTTAGAGTGAATTAAAAATTATTTAGAATTTCTGTGATTGATTCATCTTAGCTAGTGGTGACTAGGAGTTGATTGAATTGATTGATACCGTGGCTCAAAATAATTCCGGTGACTAGGAATTGATTGATATTGTGGCTCAAAATAATTCTGGTGACTAGGAGTTGATTGAATTGATTCATCTTAGCTGGTGGTGAAATTCCGGCGAGCTACTCCACCTCGAGCCCCGACCTCACCACCATTCGGTCCCCCTCTCATTAGCGCATTGTCTGGATACCAGGCGCACGTCCGGAGATGCCCCAGAACATGTCCACGATGACACCCGAGTCATGTCGTCATTATGACATTGATTCCGGCAAGGTAAGCATCAATTTGACCTTGCCGTCGTGACCCTCGTTTTCTTCACGACCGACCACACACCCTGACCAAATTGCATGTCCAGGTGTGCTCGGAATCGAGCTGGACGACCACACCCGAAGCTTGCTGACGAGCACACAACTCGAGCGAGCCCTAGCCATCGCCTCACCGTGGACCCCTGAGCTTGCCAACAGTTGGACTTCCAGTTGGGATAGAATTCTTTGCTAAACACTAGCGTCTTAGCATGAATGTTGGCCCTCCACAACTTGATCCATTGATTTGGAGAACCTCTAGTATCTGAATGACTTGACCGGTTCTCTAACCAATCTTCCCTCCGACGCTTTGTATCCAAATAGCTGTTGGCCGACTTCATCGAGAAGTTACCTGACTATTCATACCAACAGTCTTCTGTTGCAATCATCCTCATAGGTATATTGAGTATGGTTTGTGCATTCATAGGACATATATGTTATTAATTGATGACAACACCATACGATTGCCTTGACGGACCATCAATCAACACTGAAGCAACTGTTGGTGATTAGTAGAAACCGGTTATAAAGCCCACATCATATTATCGCATGGTAGCCAGGTATGATTCCGGATTTTTGCTGACTCTCCATCACTAATTCTCTTAATTAATCCATGTTTAAGTACCGACATCCCTGCATGAATAGCGCAACACTCCTTGTCGAGGGTGGTTGCCAAGCTCTAAATCAAGAATATCTGCAAAGGGGTAACAAAAAACTCTCAATACCTTCGCATCAAGTGACTTGGGCTCTTGTAGAATTTTCCATCCATGCTTCGCCAGCATGGCCAAGCTAAAGAGCTCGGTGTTACAAAAACCCCAACCGCCTATATATTTTGGCATTGTCACATCCTTCCATGAGACCCACACAGTTTTCCGCATGCCATCCTTAAATCCCCAATAAATTTTCTTGAGCGTGGTGTTAATATGATTACATAAACCTCTTGGCATTATAAAGCATAACATGGAGTGCGTGAGGATTTCTTGCACTACCGACTTGATCAAAATTTATTTTCCCAAGGATGGCATAGACTTATCAATCCACCCTTGCGCCTTCGCCCATATTCAGTCCTTGAGGTATTGAAAAGATTCATTGTTGCACCTCCCCACATCAGACAGTAAACCAACGTACAATTCAACAGTATTATGGGCGATTTTGGCTATGTAGAAATTATTAGGTTTTTTAGGGTGGGGTGGGGGGGGGGGGATTCCTCCCTCTTTATAGGTTATTTTCTATTGTACGCACTCGCTTCGTACGTGGTCTACGCTATACCGAACGCAATGTCATCCACAGTTCAAGCCGGTATGTATGTGGTTGGAGCAGGTGGCCAGGGAGGTTTTTACCCAACATGGGTGACAGCATAATCTCTGGATCGGTCCACCACCTCATTCGACATAGGTATAGTATCGGTCCTATATGACTCTACTATTGTCGATATTTCAGCTTTTTATCGTCTCTTAGTTTGTTCTAGGTGTCGGCCATCATGTTATGTATCCGCTTGATGCTACATTTTGAGTTACTAAAAACTCCCTTTATCGAAAAATCAAAGGGCATCCTATCCAAATGAAGGCATATGCATATACACAGACTCCTCATCATATATGATGATCAAGAAAAAAAAATCGAGGAGTCGTCTGGCTATGGATTACAGGCCCAGTTTGTTAGCCCAGAATGGACGCATATGCATATACGCACACACAGGCGACAGGCCCAAGATGCCTCATCGAAGAGTATCCTATTCCTATCCACTGCCCGACCAGTTCCTCCACTCCCCTCCGGCTCAGGCCGCTGCCGCCGCCGGCGAGTTCCTCTAGCCTGCCTGCTCTCCCCTCCGGCTCAGGCCGCACTGTTTGCTCCTACTGACCTAGGCCCTCCCTCCCCACGAAATCCATGGCTGCGGCCGCGCATTGTGCCAGGTATACTCCCAACATCCCCTACCCTTTCTCCTTGTTTCTCTCTCTCTTCTCTACACTGCTCACTTCGGATGCTCAGGCTCCGTTCCATTTACTTCGTTGCTGCCTAGTACTGCACTTATAGTAGCTCGCCTTCCCCACTGCCCTTGTAAATGAATATCTTGACATCAGTTCATCTTCCTACTGTAAGTAACTCGGCTGTCGTGTCAGAGTCCTGCTGGATTTCTTCAGTGAACAACGAACCTGAACGCTCACTGCACCAAATTGTGCATACGTACAGGTGCTGCCTAGTTAGTTCCCCTTCTTCACTGCATTTGTGAATGAACACATTGACATCGGCTCAGCCTCCTACTGTAACTCGACGGCAAGGCTGTCGTTTTCTACTGAATTTTTCCAGTGAACAAAAAACCTGAATGCTTACTGAACCAAATGGCACATACAGGGCGACCATGCGTTCCGAGGCCTTCCAGTGGGCTGCTGCTACCGGGTACAGAACAGTCCAGCTTGCGTGCTGCAAGCGCCGCGTGTCGTCGGAGCAGAAAGGAATTCGGCGCCTTGATCAGTCAATACAGCATCGAGGGCTTGTTTCGCCCTGGCCATCCTTCAGAACACTGGCTTGCACAGGACGACCATCCGGCGACATGGATGAACGATGGGCCCATATTTGTTCTTCTGCATTTTCAGCCAAGCAGGGCGATATGATGGGGCAAGTGCAAGACGATTGTCCACCATCAAATCTGGAATTAGGCAGTGCCTACCCCGGTGGTTTGTCAGAGAAGGAAATCGAAAGAAGACGAAAGATTAGTGCTGCAAACAAGGGGAAGGCTCCCTGGACCAAAGGAAGGAAATTAACCCAAGGTATGTCGGCCACGCTCTTGACAAGAATTTTTTACCTCGGCGAAACAGTTGTGCATGACAATGTGGTACACAAGCAGTATATGCCATGACAGTACAATCTGGAGGAGTAATACATTCTCTCTTGTGTTGTAGAGCACAGGCAGCGCATCAAGCAGGGCACTATCGAGGCTCTGAGAGATCCCAAGGTGATGTCATGTAAGAAACCGTTTTTTGCATCTGGCAAAGAATAAAACTACTCTTGTTATGGTCTGTGAAGTCTCTGAAAATTCAAGCCAGTTGCTCTCCTTTTTTCCTTTTGTTATCCCAGGTTAAGAAGAAAATGCTAGGACACCGTCAGTTGCATAGGTAAATCGTAAATACATGTTTCTGTTATTTTAAGGTGTATATGTCAAAAACGTTCTTATATTATGGGACAGAGGGAGTAGCTCTGAAATTCTGTTTGATCATATTTCAGACAATCGAGCAAAGACAAAATAAGCGCCGCGCTGAGAAAGGTATGGGAGAGGAGAATGATTTCTGTCAGGTCAAAACAGATGATCCTTCGTATATGGTCAGATAGTATCGCTGAGGCAGCGAAAGAAGGTGACCACGGGCAAGATAAGCTGGACTGGGACAGCTATGACAAGATACAGTCTGAGATGATGTCTGTGTTCCTATGGAACAAAGAGAAAGAACGGGTAACCAAGAAGCTTAAAAGGGTGGTGACAAAAATTGTTGCCAAGAAGCTTCAAGCAGCAGAGAAAATAGAGCTACTGACTAAAAGAACAAAGAAGGCGAAACCTGAGAAGCTGGTGCTGCAAAAGTCAGATGCTCAGCCGAGACGGGTGTTGGCATCCACAAGACCAAAGCTTAAAGAGAGGCTAACCAAGGTAATGGACATTTCCTATATTTGTCTGCATTGCGTCCTCACACGTTTCTGACATTTATGTCCTAATACTTTTCCGACCCTCTGTTTACAGTGATGGCTAGTTACATAATCTGAAGCTATTTTGTTTTGATCTGAAACAGGTTCATAATTGTCCTAACTATTTAGATCGGTTCTGTTTTATGAGAATGCCATAAATACAGACATTTATGTCCTAATACTATTGTGATCAAGCCTATATAGACATTTACATCCTAATACATTTCTGATTATCCTAAAGCCTTTAGGCTTGTTACTTTTTGCTTGCAGTACTCCCGCCTTACAGAGATGGTTGGTGACATAATCTGAATTCCTTTGTCAGAAAAAAGGTCCATCAGCCACTGTCATAATTATTTAAATCATTTTTGTTTTATTAGAATGCCCCCAAAATGTAGATCCATTCACCATTTGGTCTTACACCTTGCACCCATTGAAGCATGCTGCTGCACGCTACACAGTTTTTTTTATCTTCATCTTTTCCTGACACCAATTCCAAACTCTTATTCTCTTTTCATGATCGAAGTGGCACGGCCGCAAGAAGGAGCTCGAGATCGTGATAAGCTCACGGACAAGAGGTGGAGGAGGGCTGCTTAAGCCGGCGGTCGCAAGGAGAAGGGCGGTGGAGAGGCGAGCCGAGGTGGACTTGGCGACGGAGCCTGGGGTTCCCTCAGTCCGGATGAAGGAGCTTCACTCGCCTTGCAAGGATGGGCTCCCCTGCGGCGACACCTGAAGAACCTGCACAGGCAGCAGGGTAGCATTTATCCATTCATGGACTTCTTACATTGATGTTGATGATGTCTTGCTTTAGTTGGCCACTGTGGATGATGACCAGTCAAGTGATGGTGTCTGTAACAGGCTGTGAGCTCTTGTGTTGTGTAGGCTGGTTACATTGTTTTTTTGGCCCCTCTGTGTGGATGATCAGTCAAGTGATGATGTGTAACAGACTGTGAACTTGTGTGTTTTCTTTGCCATGATTTGAGCTGAACAGACAAAAATCACCATGCATTTTCATGCATTGACAATATATAGCCTCGCATGTAGTAGTACAATTGTACTACTCCATAAGATTCTCTTACAAATTCTCTACAAAGAGAGACAGATATTATATTTAACCAATCATTAACCATTGTCCATTTTTGGAAGGCGCTTTTCGCCTACTCTTTGATGATTCTATTCTTTTTCTTCTGTTATCAAGTGAATTGAATTATTTTGCCTTTTATTTTTTGAGAGAATTGCATCTTTTTGGTTAATGTCTTTTAATTTTTTAGTAAAATTATTTTTTAATTTTTTAGGGGCATTAATTTTTTAGGATATTTTAATTTTTTTAGTGAGGCACCATTATTTTTTTAGTGAGATTAGTATCTTTCTCTGGCCTAAAAGCCAGCCTTTTTTTTGAGGGGTGGTGCCTAAAAGCTAGCCGACACCTACTTTTCAGCGAAGGGCTCGATGGTTCTCCTCAGCCCGGCCCAGGCCCAACATAACGCAGGCCGAAATCCCAACCAGCCCCTCCAGTCGTCTCTCCCTCCGCTCAGAGCCCTCACTCCCCCAACTCTCGCCAGGTGGCGGCGTCGGCGGCGGCGGGCGGGCGATCGGCGGGGCAGGTCCACGGCGTCCGTGCACCGGGCGGACACACGGGAGCTGCCGGAGCAGCCGCCGACCGATAGGGCGACCGTCTGGTGAGTGGTGAGACCCCTCCTCGCCCCGTAACCTCCCCAGATCCAGTAGCGCCAGGTCCCGTCTGGCTGGAAATGGCCGGCTGATGCGCGGGGCGCGCCATTAGCGCCGCCGAGAGGAGCAGGAGTCGGCGCCGTTAGGGTTCTAGGAACCGTGGGGATGGCTGTGATTATCCTTAGAGCTAGCTGGCCGCCGCCGTCGTTTCTCGAGCTAGCTCCCTCCATGGATGGATGGATTATTACTGTGGCAGTGAGATCCCGAGCCGCCAGACTCGACGGAGATGCAACTCCTCTTGCTTAGATGCAACCCCTCTTGGTCAGAAATCTAGGATGCACCCAAAAAAGAAACCTAGGATGCATTTGTACATGTGTGGTGTGGTCCTCCATTTCACTCATGTACACGCCACCCTCAGACTTGAATGCCAAGCGAGATGCCCGTGTTATCTGCCCAGTTCACTCACTTGGGTCGTGTAATTCAGTTCACTGCAACAAAAATTGCTGTTGCTGTTGCTGTTTTACCCCTGTGATCCATATTTGCATATTGCTGTTGCTGCTGAAGTAGCAGCAGCAGCATGATCTTTTCTTACCACTGTGATCCATATTTGTATGGGCGAGACTAAGATCGGATAGCGGCCTTCGCACTTCCTTTTCTGTATTTGTGTGGGCGAAATGTACCATTCTTTTTTCCTGTACTACATGGGAACCATGATGGTTGACATGTTGTGATGCGTACATGTCTGTCTAGGTCAAGCTGTTCTTAGGATGAGGTCCTCCAAGACTAATGGGAGCGTGCAGAAGGCGGGGAGAGTTAGCCATGCCCAGGGAGAAGGGCCGAGCTGGGTTCTTGTCGCAGGAGGAGTTCTGGTTAGCACGCTCTCGGTCAGACTTGGGTGCAAGCTGAAGCAGATGTTTGATACCAAGAAGCAAAATAGTACATCCAGAGGTCTGATGCTCCCATTTGCAGTTCTAGTTCTAATTGCAGTCATATGTGCAGTCTGCTGAGTGCTGACTATCTGAATTTGCAGCCAAAAGAAGACCTGGAGCTTGTGAACTACACTCCAATCTGTACCGGTTTGATGATGAAACCAATTGCTACTGCTGTGTCTCAGGTAACTTGTACTACAGCTTAATTTATGCTCTGTTGCCGAGTATTCATGAGGTTGCAGCAAACTTTGCAGTCTGCAGTCTTGAGTTTTTTCAGCTGGCATTGTAAATACAGTAACGCAGTTGATGTCATTAACTATCATTGCGTCATTGGATTATGAGATTACAGTTATGTAATCTTCCATACCTTGAACATAATCCATGAGTACTAGCCATGAAGCAAAAAATTAATCCACAAACTGGCAGTATACTGACAAAGTGGCTATATAGCGGGTTTAGCATTGTTAAATTGCACTGTTACACCCTTGACTGGGCTAACACAGGATGCTGTCTTGCTATTTTTATTTATGACTTAACAGTTGTTGCAAAAAGGCAGAAACAATGTTAACCGTTGGTTGTTATGTGCGGGAATTGCAGATGGTGGAGTGGAAATCAAGCAAGGACCTGCAAGTTCTTTATCGAAACCTGATGAACCCTCCCTTCCTCTTGCAAAGATACCAGGGCCAGAATCAAGCAAAGAGAACAGTGGCGTCATGTGGACATCATCGCCTGACCGGCTTGAAGATCATCGCAGACCATTGCAGTACTCAAACAGTTCTGGCTCTCCTTGTGTTTCAGAATCAGGATCTGACATTTATATCAAGAGAGAGGTCATACAGAAGTTGAGACAGCACCTCAGGAGACGTGATGAGATGATCATGGAGATGCAAGCACAGATAGCTGATCTCAAGAACTCTCTCAGCATCGAGGAAACGCAGGCCGCCAATTTGCAGTCCCAGCTGGATGGTGCCAATCGAGATCTGTTCGAATCCGAGAGGGAGATCCAGCAGCTAAGGAAGATCATCGCGGACCATTGTGTGGCAGAAGCACTCTCCCGCGACAAGCCTTTGCAAGCTGGAAACTGGCAACCAGATGCTGCCAATGGGCATGCGAATGGCTACGCTGATAGCAGCATTGATGACCCTGAGCTGCACTGTATCGGTGTTGAGAAGAGGAATGGTGAGGCAGAGAGGGTGGAGATGCTCAAGAGAGAGGTCGGCGAGCTGAAGGAGGTGATAGAAGGGAAGGACTTCCTGCTCCAGAGCTACAAGGAGCAGAAGGTGGAGCTCTGCTCGAAGATGAGAGAGCTGCAGGAAAGGCTCTCGGCGCAGGTGCCCAACATCTTGTAGGATCTACTCCACAAGCTCGCTACAAGGCGCAATTTGCTAGGGCTAAGGTAGCTAGCAAATTGGTGTTGTCAAGGGATTCACAGGAAAAGATTTCGTCGCACGTGCTAGGGTCTTTGCAGAATGTTACGTTGATTCGTTTTTCTTTCCCCTCAGTTTTAGTCCTTGGTTGCTCAGTGTTAAAAGAAGGGCTTACTTTTTTCAGTTGCTAGGGCTAGGTAGGATACTGGACCTGGATGAGTGTTGTATAGGTTTTTCGGGTTTGCAGGCGTGATCGTGTTACGTGCCCCCTCTTTTAGCTCGGCGTGGTTTAGGCCAGTGCGGCTTCAAATTTGTGGACTTTTTTTTAGTAATGGCTTTGTTTCTCTGTATGTTTCTGATGCCTTGTGTTTGCAAAGGCAGTTCAGTTGATTCCAGAAAATTGGTGGATTGAGCAGCCTGTAACAAATGGGCGTCATGTGTATGGACATCACAGCCTGTAGCACTCAACTGCTCTGTACCATGGGACTCATCCATTCAGATACCAAGTACAAGGCCCAAACCTTTCCTTGTTACAAGCTGATTAGGCCTGTAACCAGAGAGTGCCCATCAATGGATGGTACCTGCTTGGTGCTTTGCTTCATCACTGAAGAGTTTCTATCCTAGAATGTAGTAATGTTTCCTTCATTCCTGTGACAATCTTAACTACTATGTTTTTTGTAATGCTGTTGTCCTGCCAAAAAAAAAAGACGACATGTGGCAGCAGCACTTGCTGTTGTGGCTTACGCAGTGGAGCACATGACATGACCAAAATATGTCACTTGATCACTCAGTCCTCCTGTGGTGGGCAGGGCTTCAGTTCCTAATCTTGGCGCCACCATCATGGGAAGAAAGAAGGCCAAGCAAGATGCCCATGTTGTGGCTGCAGTTCTAGTGCAAGTGGAAGTGCATGCAGCCAGCTTCTTCCTCACTAGCATCACATATGGACACATGGTCTTCACCTTGATCCATGCATGGCAATATGGCATGGCATGGCACAGCATCTAGCCAAGGTCTGCATTGATGTGAGAGGTTGACCTTGCCTTGCAAGTTGCAACTGGGCGTATGCGTCCATATCTTCCGAAGGAGTAGTTCAGATCCATACTCCAGCTTAACTTGGCATAGTGGTCGCGGAAAGCTCCCGCGTTCCAACTTCCAAACGGGGCCTCCTCGATCGCGTTGACCCGATCTATGTCCAAAATCCTGGCTCCGCCCCTGATTGATCGAATCGTCGACGACGACGATTTTTCTTCACTGGCCAGAAAGAAATGCCCTGTGTCGTTAAGACGACGAATAGCAACAAACAATGACGCTGCCAATGAGTTTCTTCTCCCGATGAGGGTCTTGCTGGACGCTGCCGTCGGCCGATCTGGGCCGTCGGTCGGGTCACCGACGGCTGCGGCCCCTCGTCGAGCTGGTAGGAGGCAGTGCCCTCGCGGCCACGGCACAGGGAGGATGATTGATCCGGCCGGCCGGCCAGCCAGCCATTTGTCACAGGCCGGCCGGACAGGGACAGCGGGATGGAGATGGACGCATGGCATGGCATGGCCGGCCCTCACATCACATGCATCATGCATGCATGCATGCATGGTGCTAGCTAGAGACACGAGAGTGTGAGATGAGAGCAAGGAGATAATAATTCAAATAATGCGGCCAGCGTACATGGAGTTTTGGGTTGTGGCCGAGGGTGGGCGTGCAGTGCATGCATTGCGCACTGTGCTGGAGAATCGTTTGCTTGTGCACGCGGGACATTGACCATGCTACAGTGCAGCCCCTGCCCACTCTACTCCTCCTACCTACAAGGCTTATGGTTACGGAGGGACGAGAGGACCTTTGTGCCTACCTAAACGAAACCAGCTAGCTGATGCTAAGCTAAGCCTACCTACGTGTGTTGCTGTTGGTGTGCAGTGCATTGGTTTCATGTGACAGACACGGCGAACATGGCAAGGAGCTGGTTTGTCGTGTCACATGGCGACGAGTGATCGGTGCAAATCCATCGTCAGGTATGGGGTGTGACCTCGGCTCACACACGCACAGATGCATAGATAGCATGCAGTGCAGGGCAGGGCAATGAGCATGTACAAGTGTACATACTTGCACTGCTGATCATCTGATGTGCGTCTTAGTTGTAATGGGAAATCAGTCTTGTTGCGTACAATGTACTGATTTCAAAGCAAGCACACACGCAGTCACAGAGATGCAGTAATACGTACAGTTAGTTTGGAGCTACACACATCAATGCCCATGCATATATCTACATAAGTTTCAGCATCATGAGCTTGGAGTGAGTGAGAGACTGTCTGCAAGCATGAGCATGCATGCCAGGATAGATAAAGTAGAGTGGGCATAGGAAGGTAGAAGGGTTGTGGATAAGGGTTGGGGTAGGGGTAGGGGGTCCCGTGCCCGTGCGTGAATGAAAAGGCAAAGGCACTGCACTGGCACTCCTCCCTTGTCATCTTCTTCTCATCCTCCTCCTCCCTTAACCATATCCACATCGATCACTTTTCATCTAGCTATAGTAAGGCCAACTCCACCGCGCGACCCTATCTTGTCCAGGTGCGTCCGTTTGGGGTAAAACGGACGAATAGCGCGGCCCAACGCGCGGCCTCTTGTCCCCCCCCCCCCCCCCCTCCCGTGGCCCGCCTGTCGGGGACACTAGCAGTCCCTCCGCTCCCAACGCTTCACCCTCTCTCCCCGCCCCGCCCCGCCGCCAGCGCCGCCGCTATTCTCCGGCCGCCTCCTCACCGCGCAGCCCCCCGCCGTCCATACCAAACCACGTCTCGACATGGCCGCCACCACGCCCGCGCTTTCGCCGTAGTTTTGGCCGTCGATCGGAGGAGGTTTGGCCGTCGCCGTCCTTGCCGGTGGCAGAGGGGACACGACTGCCAGCGACGTACCACGGCGGCCGAGGCAAATTCCGACGAGAGCTCCAGAGCGGCCAGTAGCCGGCCGGCAACCACCCCTGCTGCGTCGAGGTGATCATCGCGGCCTCTTCGCCACCACGACCGCAAGGTGTTCGACATTTTGCCAACAAACGTATGGACAGTGGAGACGAGTTTTTCTTCCATCACTTCCTTTGTTCATCGGACGATTCGTAATCGGATGATGAAGATCTTGTGGTGGCTGCACTGGTCGTTCACGACCATATTCAACGGCAGCTTCCTCGGTACAGGGGGTCACTCCCTGGCCGTGCTCCCAACCTGAACCGCAACAGGGAGAGAGGCCACGCCCTGCTCTATGCCGATTACTTTGCCAACACCCCACTCTTCAAGACGGATAAATTTCGTCGCCGTTTTCGTATGGCAAGGCATGTGTTCAATCATATCTGAGAGGGAGTGGTTGCTCATGACCCATACTTCGAGTGCAAGACGGATGCCCTTGGCAAGCTTGGATTCTCCTCTTACCAGAAATGCACCGCGGCCATCCGCATGCTTGCATATGGAATTCCAGGCGATCTGGTGGATGAGTATGTGCGTATGAGTGAGACAACATGTCTGATGTCAATGTACAAGTTTTGCCAGGCTGTGATCGAGGTGTTTGGCCCAGAGTACTTGAGGCAGCCAACTGCCGCTGATACAGAGAGATTGTTGGCGAGCAACGCAGCTAGAGGCTTTCCAGGCATGCCAGGCAGCATAGATTGTATGCACTGGGAGTGGAAGAACTGTCCATTTGCTTGGCAGGGCCAGTACAAGGGGCATGTCAACGCGTGCACTGTCATATTAGAAGCGGTGGCTTCGCAGGATCTTTGGATATGGCATTCTTTCTTCGGCATGGCAGGTTCTCACAATGATATCAACGTGCTGCAGCGTTCTCCAGTCTTCGCAAGGCTTGCAGAAGGCCACTCCCCACCTGTCAACTTTGAGATCAACGGCCACTAGTACAACAAGGGATACTATCTAGCTGATGGTATATATCCTCAGTGGTCAACTTTTGTGAAGACAATCTTGAAACCCCAAGGTGAGAAGAGAAAGAGATTTGCCCAAATGCAAGAGAGTGCTAGAAAGGATGTGGAACGTGCTTTCGGTGTGCTTCAATCCCGGTGGGGTATCGTTCGAAACCCTGCACTGTCATGGGATGAAAGGAAGCTTTGGAAGGTGATGACTGCTTGTGTGATCATGCATAACATGATCGTCGAGGACGAGCGTGATGAGAGTATCTTCGACCAAGGATTTGATTATCAAGGTGAAAATGTTGAGCCCCTGCACCAAGACCTGGCCACATTTGAACAATTTGTGCAATTCTACCGTGAGATGCGTGATTGGCACAGCCATTTGAATCTTCAAAATGACTTGGTTGAGCACGTGTGGGATCACATTGGCAACCAATAGATGTATTGGTTCATTTTATGTCATTCAAGACAATTTCGATTTGGTTGTAAAACTATTTTATTAGAGATAATTTTGATTGGGTTGTAAAACTATTTTTATTTGAGACAATTAATATTTAAACGTGCAAACTAGTTTTGATGAGAATATGCGCATTTCTGGCCCTGACGGACAGGATGGGGTAAACGGATGCGGCCGCGCGCTGGGCGCACGGCCACCGCATCCCAGGACACGTCCGGACACGACCCCAAATCCCTACCCAAACGGACAGAATCCGGACAAAAAACAGACGTCCGTTTGGGGTCGCGCGGTGGAGATGGCCTAACCCCTCTCTCTCTCTGACCACTGCAGGGTTCAGGCTTCAATGACAAGCAGTGTTTTATGAAGAAAAACACATGCACGTGGCCCCAGTCACGTGCCAATGCAATGCCCATTGCTTGCTTGCTTGCTTGCATGCATGATTAACCTTGAGATCAAAGCGCACGCACGCACGCTCCCAGCACATGACCAGCCCCAAAAGCAACCCTATCCGTCTACCTATTTGCCCTGGAATTATATCTGAATTGAAGGCGACCTGATAATGCATATACGGAACGACTTGCGCTTGCTTTTTTGACAGAGTTTTTCGCCCTAGAGTTTCTTGATGAGATTTGCATTATGTTTTCTTTCATTTTCTCTCTGCCGTCCATTGTTGGTTTCTGTGTTTGCCACCGAGCATTAATTGCACTGCCTTTCTTTCTCTTCAGGGAAGAAATCTGAAGGGAAAAAAGAAGAAGGCATACATAAAAGTGGAGAGAGGAACATGTCATGTCGACCGTTCTTAGATCTGTAGGAAAAGGCCAAGCCTCCAACTTTCAGTGTGCCACTTTACTACGATATGCACATGTCAACAAGACAGACAAGCCAGTTGGGGGCTTGGAGGTAGCTAGCTAGCTTGCTTGATAGCTGCCCAGCATTTTATTCTAGTGCTTGCAAGTCATGTCACCATGATACCTAATACATTCA